>NC_087562.1:2400000-2741666 GCF_036250125.1 Pseudopipra pipra | reverse complement strand
TTGAATCTTTATATCCTCTGTCTTGAGGTAATTCTGCCTGCAGTATTGCACTTCTTTTTCCTGCTGGGGAGATTAGTTTCCAGAAGAAAGGTGGATATGCTTGGAGGAAAAAAAAACCCCATAATTCAACTATTTGTTTTAAATGTGACAATATAAAAATGGGTTAAACTTCACTTTAGCATTTTCTTGAGGAAATATTTAAGAATGCCTTTTTTTTTTTTGTAAGAAAAACATGTATTTACATCATACATATATTTCATCAAAACTGAGATTTTTTTTCCCTTTGATAATTAATCCCTCCTAGGTAGGTAGTTCTATTATCTGTGTAATTAATGCCTGTTGAAATTTTCTAAAAGTCCTCTGTATTTTGCATTTCCAATTTCATTCCAGAGCTGTGTGATAGAAAGTGAGTGTGGAACGTGGAAGTCTAAGCCTTGTGTTAGTTCCCAGTGCCTAAGGAGCCCTGAATAAGGCATTTTAGGACATGCTGCTGCATAAGCTTTTTCTGGACCTTTGAGGTGCTTACTGAACAGGATTTTGGGATCTTGCTTTAGGTACTTTCAGGGACAGTGCCTGCACGGATACCCAGACCTGGCTGTGGCTTCATGTCCTTGCTCCAGCAAACCAGACTGAGGGGATGATCTGTTCAACTTTTTGTTTTACATGTTGGAAGGGGGGTTGGTTAAATATCTTCTGTTAAACTGCCTTAACATCTTCTTTATCAGCTCTTGTTTGTAGGCTGTGATGCTGTTAGGTGGCTTGCCTTTCAGTTTTTTTAATATTTATATATTTAGCAGAGAAGAAGCGATGCCCCTTGTGCAATTCTTGGTTCACTTCATGACCCCTGACGTGCAGTCTCCTGTTATGTGCTCTGAGGAACCCTGCTAGTGAACAGCACTCAGCCTAAGCATTACATTCAGCTTTTAGACTTGCAGGTGGGGATCACAATTCCACTTAGCAGCTGTTGCAGATATGCAGATGTTGACTTTGAGCCAAAGAAAGGCTCAAATCCCATCTGTGTTTCAGACCTGAAAGTGGCCTTAGCGTTCTGCAGCCTGTGTAACATCCTTTTGTTAAACAGTTCCTGGATTTGTTTCATGTCTGTGCATTATCATTTTATTCAGCGTATTATGTTGATGACTGTGCATAAATTTTGACCTGTGTAATATCTCTTTCAGTGACCAGGAGCCTCCTTATTCAATGATCACGTTGCATGAAATGGCAGAAACAGGTATCAAGGCATTGTGTTGGACATTTCAGTTGTTACTCCTAAGCAAAAAAAACAACCCAAAAAACCCAAACCCCGGAGCCCTCTTTTCTTTGCAAAGAAAAATACATGCTAGCAGGATGTGGTACAACTTGCTACAGCTCTGGGGATCCAGAATACAATTTTGCCCTTTAGAAGCCTCACTGAGCTCACTGCATTTGCCTGAGTTTCTTTGACTCCTTTAAACTTCCCACGTGAACTCTCCAGAAGGAGCCAATGTCAGTGGCATTAAACCATAAGCCACAAAGAATGGCAGTTTGCAGCTAAGGCAGGAACAGCCTAATATGTCAGCGTGGACATGGTTTAAGCCCACATGCTCTGGTGTCCTCAAATAGCACATACTCTTTGGTTTGGTTTGGGTTTTGCTGACCTTAGACCTCTGCTTTACTGATGTATTTGTTCTAACTCTGTCCCTAAGTGCTCCTGCAAGATGAGCCAAGTTTGTGCAGGGGCTCTTCTATCTTTGTTACAGTAGAGAAATTCTCCCAGCTCAAGACTTCCACCAAACTTCTGGATTAGATGAATTTTAGTCTCTCTACCAGTAGAGTTGATACTGGTCTTAGGAAATCTATTTCTGTATTAAAATAAATTTACCAACCTGGTTAGATATTACAGCAGTTCAGTAAAATGCTTTGCATCTGTATACAGATACAGACTCTCTTTATTTTCACTTCTAAGGGAATTACTTTCTTGTAAATCCAAATCTGCTTACTTTATTGGTAGGTTAACATCTTATATGTGAATTGTTGTTTGCTTGCAAGCAAAAGCCCTTGTCTAACTCATTCAACAGGGAGAGCTGTTCCTTAGGAAAACAAATTTTTCTCTAGACCAGCAGGCATGGGACAAACTGATGTTACTTGAGGGAACTCAGGAAGAGTGATCTGATTGTGGTTAAAGAAAAATTATTTCCTCAGTGTCACTGTTGATGCTACTTTTAACACTTAAGAGTTGGCACTGGATGCTGAACTCTTGAGTATCACACTAGAACAAAGTGCACCAAGAGCAGCCCTTCCTAATAGCAGTGGGAACTAAAGAATTGCCTGGGCAAGACTGCTCTCCAAACAGCACAGGTGTTCACTGTAACCCAAGCTCCTGTAAGCTTTTTTTCCTTCTGGAATTTAAACTTCTAAACTAGTGCAAAGTAGTGATGTAAAAAGTAAACTGTTTCCCCTGGCATCTGCAAACCCGCTGGGTAATTTGGAGGATTTTTCAGTTTACACTTGGGGATGTATTATTTTGAACACTTCAGAATCACAGTGTTAATTCTGAACGTCCCTTCTGTTTTGTGGTTGACAGATGAAGGCTGGTTGGAAGTTGTCCAATCTTTAATTAGAGTTATTCCATTAGAAGATCCCCTGGGACCAGCTGTTATAACGCTACTACTTGATGAATGTCCACTGCCAACAAAAGTGAGTCCAAAGCAAATGTATTTATCTGTGGCTGAAGGTCGTTACTGGTGGTTGCCACACCCGTGATCTCTTCTGGGTGGGTTTCACCAGTGATGCAAGACTGTTTGTGGTTCAGAAAATGGGTATTACCTTCAATTTTGAGTCATTTGTGTGCTAATTAATGCTAGAAGTATTCCCCCCCCCAGCCCCCCCCCAAAAAAGATAAATGGTTTATAGGAAAGAACAAGAGGTCTTTGGTTTGTAGCTGTTTTTCTGGCTGCCCTCCCCTGCCATGTGGTACAAACAGCCCTGTGCTGTGCAGGTGCTGCAAAAGCTGAACAAGTTCTGCCCTTTTGTTCTCACCTTCAGAAAGCTGCACATTTACAAATCACTATTGAATTTGTTCCTGCCCTGCACGTAAGGAATGCAGCACAAGGGGGTGTGTGAAGTTAAAACAAGTGACATTTTTTTTACTATGAAATATCTCTATATCGTTTTGGCTAATTAGAATATTTTTATTTTTGTTTACCAAACACTAATCTGGTTTTGGGTAGAAAAATGACCCGAGGTGTTCATAGTGTTGTTGGTACCAGGTGGGTTAGTGAGAGCCTCAAGTGGTTCAACATGCTAAACATAATGAACTTGTCTGTCTTCAAATGCTTGTCATGATCTCACTTCTTCAGAAATCGATGATCACATCATTGCAGCTTTCATTTCTCAAGCTACTGATGCTGCCAGTTTTAGTTTTCCACTGGTGATGTTAGGGATATAAAAAGCTGGTTGCATGAGTGGCTGGAGAACTAGTCCAGCTCTCAAACTACCTGAAATGGGTTTGTTTCCTCTTGGCTATGGATTAAAGGCATCTGAGACTTTTGAACATGAGAAATGTGTTTTGACTGTCACACAAGTTGCAGCGTTATTTTGAAAGCAAAGCCATGACTAGAAACTTTGCCTGCTTGAAAAAAGAAGTCAGGAAATGGAGACCACTGGGAATGCACCATATGAAGAGTGATTTGGGATTTTTTTGTTAGGCTATACAATGTGCTTGGCAACCAAATCATTTGTTTTCAGAAGCCACGGGACTTTTTTTTTTTTTTTTTAGGTACTTAAGGAATTTGCTCCAAAATAGCTGATCTTATCAAGACAAAAGGATCAAGGTGCCTGTTTTTTCTGGGGTGCACAGAGGTTTTTGCTGTGTAGTCTTCTTACAGCACACAGAGCTGCAGCTGTGGGATCTGCTGGTCATGTGCAGCCTAGTGAAGTGTGTGCTGCTGTTCACTTTCTGGACAGGATAAGTTTATAAAGTTTTTGGTCTTAAGAATTTTAGTCAGTGCCCCACTTCCACGACAGATGGAGAACAGCAGCAGGCTGCATTTAATTTTCTGTTATTGCAGGCTATGAAGTCCATAAAGTTAAAATGGCAGTGCAGTAAACTGTTTATTCTATAAAGTCTTTATTTAACTCAAAATAGTTGATCTCTGACAGTTCTAATAATGGCTAAAAGCAGTATCAGAGTATGTCAAGAGTCTAATTTTAGTGAGGCTTTTCCATCCCAAGTCTATGGCTTAGTCATTTTCTTCTTTCTCTGTTCTTTCCACTTAGCTCAGTCCTGTTCATCAGTTCTGTTTTTGTGGCTTTCCTTTTAAGAACATAACTACTTTTCAGTGTGATCTCTGGGCAGACCTCAGCCTTTAGCACAGTAAACTGATTTCAGTTGTGGCTCAGGACACAATTCAAAAAAACACATCTCTTCAACTTGAGCAGTGCTCATTTTTCCTCCAAATGGCTGCTGATGACTTCAATATGAGGAGTTCTATTTTAATTAGATCCTTGCCTGAGATTATGCAGTTTCAATCTGAATCAGCTGAAACTTTCATGAAGTCTGGAAAGTTGAGGAGGATTTGGAACTTTGCAGGGTGGGGTTCTCCCTATGAGATGACTGGTTCTGGCTCTAGATTAACCCCTGACTACCCTGAAAATGCAGGATATGCTCTAGACCTATCTTGAATTTTATCCATACCATCCTGCCTGAATGAAGCAAGTCATTTTAGATTTATTACCCTCATTTACTTCCTAAATTCATGTGACTACCTAAAGCCACTTATGCCCTCAAGAATACCATTTATGACATCCTGTAAAAAGCTGACAGCATCCTAAATTTATTATGGGAATGTGGGCTTTTTGGAGAGGGGGACATGTCTCTTTAGTCCTGAATTCTAAAATCTGAAACAGTCCTTTTCTTTTGGAAAGGGTGTGAGTTTTAGGACACTGGAAACATTAGATGTGATATGTGCTGATTGGTATTGTTTGCCTTTGTCTACTTATAACAGTTCCTGTTGCTGCAGGGAGCTCACTTAGGTATGTCCACAAGTGTCCTGAGCTGTTGATCACTGCAATGACCAACAATCTGGTGGTGATTTTAAAGTTACAATTCTTGGGTCTGTTGACCTTTTCTTCCCATCTGTTCTTTATTATCTTATCTTACAAGACAATCACCCCGTGCTGTCTGTTCTATGAGGCTGACTTCAGTAACAATAATTTGTTGTAATATGTTGAGCTGGGGTGGGGGAGCTGCATCTGTCAGTAATGTTAAATAAGAGATTTCTGATTATTTTTTTTTTCCTTTTGCAGGATGCATTACAGAAGTTAACAGAAATCCTAAACTTAAGTGGAGCTGCTGCTTGCCAGGATGCCTGTCACCCTGCCAAGCACCGGAACACCACTGCAGTGCTCGGCTGCTTGGCAGAGAAGTTGGCAGGTAAAGCAGGGGGGTTCTTCTGACAGCTGGCACTGGGCTGGTTGCAGCACCTCCTGCTTTAAGTAGCCACGATGCAGACTAGGTCAGGAGTGTTTCCTTAGAGCTGAATGATGTTCTGCATGGAGGGGAGACCGTGGGTGATGGGTGTGACAGAACCTGCTTGTTGATTAAAGTGTTGAAGTCTCACCCACCAGGGTTTGAATGAGCCATTCACAAATCCTGGTGCCTGGTTAGTGACTGAGGATCACTGTTGCTGGAATATTGCCTTAGCACTGGTAATCACTCTCCTCTGCAGACCTGCTCTGTCTGTGAATTACTGAGGACACATTCCATACCCAGGAGGCAGAACTATCAAATTGGTGGCCTTGGAGGCTGTATAGAAACAAACAAAAAAAAAGATGCTCTTTCCAATAGATGTGTCTTGTTCTGTTGTAGTCAACTGAAAAGATTCTCTCTTCTGTGTTGCTTGAAATTGCTGAGATTCTATTTTAAAGTGACTTTTCATATAGAATTTTTATTCCCTGTTATTTCTCGTACCCTGTTTGGAGACTGATGATTAAGTTTCCTTCCTGCTGATGGACTGTTTTGTATCTAGGTTTTTGTGCTCCTTTTCTGAAAGTGGATAGGAAATAGAGGAAAAAGGTGATTGTCCAGTATCACTTAATGATTATTAAAAAACCAATTTCTGTCAAAAAACAAAGAACAAAGGCTTGGAAGCATTTTTGTGCTGTAATATTTCTACCTTATTATACTAAATCAAAATGAGATCCTGTATCTATTTTCATCTTAGTGGACACAGATCTCATTGTATCAGCTCAGGCAGCAAATCTGTGAATGCAGTGTTGGAACCCACTGCAATTAGTTTGTAGATGCCAGAATTTGATTCCCTTGATTCAGCAGACAGTATTTCAGGGCTTTTCTCTTTTAAATTGGCTGCTTGCTATGGTGCTGCTGCAAGCTGTAGAATTACCTATCAAGTGGGTGATATCAGATTCTCACTTTTAATTATTTTGGGCTGCTGGTAAATTGAGCTGGACCTTACATGTTGACTCTGGAAGTAAAAGGGTGTGAGTCTCTTTGTGAAAGTAATGAGCATGAAAATGCTTAGTGGAGGCTGGGGGAGTCTTATTTCAAACTCTGAGAAGCATGACTAGAACTCTGTACCCACTTACAGCAGATAAACTGAAAAGGACTGCAGTGTGCCAGTAACTGTGTAATTATTAAATGTGCAGCAAGTATTTGACTGGGAACAATGATAATTGTTCTACATTATAGTTCTGCTTGGCTATGAAACTCTTGGATGTTCTTTAGTTTGTTACCTTGTGTTTGGAAGATCTGTGATGATGAGTGTGTGGTGGTTCCCACGGGTGGATTTCATTCCTGGTGTTCTTGCAGGTCCCGCGAGCATAGGCTTACTCAGCCCAGGAATATTGGAATATTTACTTCAGAGCTTGGTAAGTGTCTTTGATCTTTCTGTAGGCATCCATACATAGCAATTATAATGCAATTTTTTTTATTATTGTGAGAAGTTAGGGCCATGTTTAGTAAATATTGGAAGTGTGTTATGGAAAGCTGAGATTCCAGAGTCTGTGGGATGTCCATCCTTGGAGGTAATTACAAGTTAGTGGCATGAGGCTCTGGGTAGCCTGATCTATTCAAACCAGCTCTCCACAGGAGGGGGAATATAGGAACTTCAGAGGTTCCTTTGAACCTAAAACATTCTGTGACAGACTCACAGCTCTTCCTGTCCATCTGTGCTGGGTATTTATTAAATAACTCTTCTTACTGTCCACGTTTAGAACTTCCAGTCCCACCCGACAGTGATGCTTTTTGCACTAATAGCACTGGAGAAGTTTGCACAAACGAGTAAGTATTGGCCTGATGCTGCTTTTAACAGTCACCCTGTGGCTCCTGCTGCATGATTGTCCCTTTATCTGATCACAGCTCTGAGCATGAGAGGCTGGATTGGTGGAATCACAAATATTTAAGAGAAATGTTTGTCCACTTACAGGCAAGAAGAGATATTTATTGTTTTAGTGACATCCCCCCTACCCCTCAAAACCCTTGAGATATTTGCTGAATTTGCTTATTTTCCCTGTTAGAAATTGCTGTAGAAGGCCTTGTGACATGAGGCCTTTGTCACTGAAACAAATCTGTATTAGAGAGAGAGAACAGTTAGGATTGGGAGTTTGTAGGCAGGAAAAAACATTTATTGCTTTAATGACACCCCCACCCACAAACCCTTAAGAGATTTGCTGAAACTCATTCCTCAGCTTAGAAATTACTACATAATGACTTACAACATGAGACCTTTGTTACTTGAAAAGAAATAAATCTCTACTGGAGAGATGTAGAAAAGCTGTGATCTGTCTCTTGGTGCAGCTCTGTGCTGAGAAGTGGTAAATCTGAGTGAAGGTAATTTCACATCTGCTTGGGGAAAGAATTTCGTGCTATTTGTAATAGTCATGTTTAAATGTGTGTGGAGGGTTCTACTGCATTTGTAGGTTGTTACTGTTTTTAACTAAATTTATCCCTAGCAATTATTCTTTTTGCTCTCAAATTGCAGGTGAAAATAAAATGACAGTTTCTGAATCGTGCATTAGTGACCAACTGATCTTGCTTGAGAAGTGGACAGATAATCCAGACTACTTAAAACGCCAGGTTGGATTCTGTGCCCAGTGGAGTTTAGACAATCTGTGTAGGTATAACAAAGGGATGGATTCATTTAATGTTAAGCACTTCTCCAAGGAGAATGGAGGACTGCTTTGTGTTTGTTTTGTATAAGCACTTACTTAAACCTGACTGCATTTGTAATATCTCCTTGAAAAAGAAAACAAAACAAAACAAAAAAAACCCCAAGAAATAGATCCAGTCTATTTGCATGGAAAGGAAATTTTGGCAAGGAAAACGTTTTTGGAGGGAAGTGGTGTGTACTCTGCAAGTTGGAGCTGCAGTGAAAATTCTTCTTTGCACCAATTTCCTGCAACCCACGTTTCAGCAAATGTGCTGAGTGGCTCAGTAGTGCAGCTCTGTCTCTGGAACAGATGGATTGCTGACAAGTCCTGGTGGCTGTCACTGCTGTGGTCATACCCCAGTGGTGCACAGGCTTGAAGAGTTCTTAAAGACTTTCTAAAGTTAAGATATGGTCTTGTGATCAAAACTGAAAAGTGTTTGACAAAGCACTTTTGTTAGTCATCCAAAAAACAGACATAGCTGTCATCAAATTTGCTGGTTTAGTTGTGATTTCAAGGGTGCAGCAACTCTTAAGAACCCTGTGGTTTCTAATGCCTTTTGGATAAATTTGGATAAAAGGTCTGTTGGGCTTCATGTGCCAGTGTCAGTTGTGTTTAGTAAACGTCTGTATAAGTGTTGTAGCAAGTTTGGGGTGTGTGAAGATAGGATCTTTGATTTGTAAATTAACATGTGTGTGTCAGCAGTTTGACACCTGGCAGGATAAATGCTTTTGATCCTTCCATGTGGAAAGGGGAAGCAGGGAGACAGAGCTGCTTTGGCTCAGTTTAAGTTCATCTTCTACCTGGAAATAAGAGGATACAAAACTTTTAAGTCCTTATTTTCCCCCTTCTTCCCATCCTCAAATCTTTTCCACTGTGATGAATCAGGAAAAACTCTGCCCAGCTGAATATTCAAATACAATGGTAAGTCCTGAAGCAGTGGCACCTTGGTGTGAACTTGGATGCCTTCCATTTGCCTGTGGGTTTCCTGAAAGTAGCAATTAGACTGTGGGAGCTCTAGTCAGAGGTACAGGTCATGCAGGATATTTAACACACAGTGCACTGGAAGCTGTTTTCATGCAGGCAAAATGTTAATCCTTCATTCAGTTATGCCAAAAATTACCTGGATCGTAGAGAGATTGACTGTCACTGTGTGAAATGCTTCAAATCAAGTTTTGCTACAGCAATGATTAAAACTAGTTTTATTTTGCAGTTTTAAAAGAAGGCAGGCAGTTTACATATGAGAAGGTTGACTTGACCAACATTAGGGCTATGCTGAACAGTAACGATGTCAGTGAATACCTGAAGATCTCACCACATGGATTAGAGGTAGGATATTGTTCTCATGTTTTCAACCTGAAAAAGTCTGTAGAAAAAGGCAGGTTTCAACTATTTTGTTCGCCACTTGCTCCAGTGATTTTTTTCTAGAATTAATCCAAGTTCTCTGCCAGCTTTATACAGGAAATTTGCTTTGTCATCAGGAGGGCTGTAACATCACTACCCTGATCTCAATTGTAGAAACGTTCAAATTAAGTAGTGCCTGTATCTGTGCCCCAAAACTTCAGAGAAATGAGGAGAATAGCTGGCTTCTCATTAATTTTGATTAAAATTACACGAAGTATAATTCGATTGTTTATCCTGTTTAGTCTTGAAAAGAGCATCAGATTTTTGTCTCAGCCATGTGTTGTTTTTTTTTTCCCTCTGTAACTCCTTCTAAAAACTTACTTGACTACTTAAGAGATGAATTTTCATGACTTAACATTGAATAGCTCCTTGTCCTTCATATCAGAAGTCAGCTAATAAACCAGTGATTTAAGTCTTCCTGTCTTGGTTGTCTTAGTCTTTAAATCTTTAAATTGACTTTGTCAGCCTCCTACTTTTCTTTTTTCCTGTGGCTTAACCACCGGACGATTTTCAGTCTTGCCTACTCACTAGTTTTTGTGATAATTACTGCTATAAAGAGAGGTCACTTTGTCTGAAGTGCCTCTAAAATTATGTTGGTGTATTCTTACATGCAAGAAACTCGAGCCAGGGGGAGAAAAGAGGCTCCCTTGAGTGCTCATTTTGCAGCAGCTGAACGTTTGGTTTGGTTTTTGGTAGGCTCGGTGTGACGCCTCGTCCTTCGAGAGCGTCAGGTGCACGTTCTGTGTGGATTCCGGGGTCTGGTACTATGAAGTTACAGTCATCACTTCGGGAGTGATGCAAATAGGATGGGCTACCAAAGACAGCAAATTTCTCAACCATGTGAGTACACGAAATGTCATCGAGCTGATGAGATGTAACATCAGTATTTTTCTACTTGGCAACCCCTGTGAAAACAGCTCTGGTTATTCTGTGGTGGTGACTGAACGCTTGGCTGTGTCCTTCAGTTTTTCTGTACCTCCATGAAGCTGTTTTTGTTGAATTTGGTGGCACAAGAGAAATCTGTGTTGTCATTGCTACAGACTGACACTGTTCACACAAGTCCTGCAGAGCTGCTAACAGTGACAGCTTGTTATTTGCTTGCTGTTGTCTGGAAGCTACTGGGAACTTATTCCTTGTGGCTTAGTCTCTCCTTGGAAATTCTTTAGATAACAGTGCTTACTATCTGTTTTTTTAAGTAAACAGTAAGTCAGTAGGAACCAGCAGTTCATCATACACAGGTCACCAAGCAGCCCTCTTTGACATGCTTTCCTGTTAAATTAACTTTCATAAGGGAAAGAACTTATTTAAATTGACTCTGGGATAGCATGGTATCATCTGGTCTGCTGGGATCAGCAATATGGTACAGTTTGGGTATGTGAAAGCTTCTTATAAATTAAAAATAAGGATTACAAAAGGATTAAACCTTCTACCCCCTACCCCTCTGTCTTTATTCTGATAGTACAGAACAAGTACACTGACATATTTTATAGTTTTCTTTGCTGTCCTTCTCATCCAGATAACTTTGTGTCTTATTCTTAATTCTAAGTATCCTTCTTCCTACTATTTACTTCTAAGATTATGTGCTTGCTGCTGTTAAAGACAAAATGTGCCATGTGCACATGAATTCCAAACATAGCCAATCATCACAGAGATGTAACTAGGACTTGTTTCTTCTTAAATCTTCGTGGTAGCTCTATGGGTGTTACAGACTTTGTATGCTATGGCATAATTTGCTTCAGTATTTCTATAACAGTTAGAAAGCATAACAATGACTACCCAAAAAACTTGTCTGCTTCAGCTTAGAGTTAATTTTTCATATTATCCACCTTCCAAATGACCACTGAAGTGCAAGCTAGAATTTTAGGACTAAAAGTCATGTTTGGCCTCACCTAACTGCTGAGAATGGAAAGACAGCACTGGGATTTTAAGTTGACTCTTCTACTGGCTGAGCTTGAGTAAAAAATGCACCTATAACCCTTCTTTATTGTTGTAATTTTATGGGTTTCTGTCCCTACTTGGAATTTAATTTCGAAAAAGAATTATATATTTAATGTAGAATAAGCAGGTAAAACTGCTCATTTCTGATTATTGTAGAAGAAGTCATTCTACAGCTGAGGCAAATGCAGAAGCTAATATGAAGATAGGCTAAATACATACATGTGAACAAATACTGATGGTGGGGGGTAGGAGAGAAATACATCAAGGAGATTAAACAAACACCAGTGGTGAGAAACCCAAGAGGAATGGAAGAGTAGCTTTTTTCACCACTTAATTTAAGTGTTCCTGTGAGTTCAGAGGTCTTGCTCCATTTCTTCTAACTATTCACGTAAATAGCATTGTCCTCTGCTGATGCATATATCTCTGCATCACATCCAAAGATCAGTCCCACATTTCTAGCATGGAATGGAAGCGTGATTTAAATTTAAATTAAAAAAAAGTAAACCACACAGAAAAGAAAAACCCCAACCAAACAAAAATACAATGTAGACATGGAGTGTAACAGAAACTGTTGGAAATAAAAGGCCATGTGTCTGCCTTTAGACTGCTAAGAGGCTTAAAAGATTTTTTTTTTCCCACTTACTGTTAAGGAGCTTGGTGTATGTGCATTTTTCTGTGAGTGCATCCTGTACAAGGTATGGAAATGGGAGATGTTGCATCTCTGAGCAGGATGATTTTTCTGTTGCTGCAGCTGTTTTGCTGGCAGCTGAATGTGACTGTTATTTGAGTTCATCAGGTGTGTGTCCCTGAAATACAAGGATATCATCTGGGTATGTCACAAACACAGGCCTCAGAAGCCATATGCTCTTTATTTACAGCGTGTGTAACAAAAAGACTAGTCCTAAATATGACATTAAACACCCATTAGCTGGGCTTAGCTTTAATTTGGGACATGGGAGGCTTGTGTAATCAGATGCTGTCTGGTATTTGCACTCCAGACAAATCATGCTGAGCATGAGGAAGTTACTTACCTTCCATAATGCTTTTGAGATTCATGTTTGGGCTCTGCTACATGACAGGGTTTTTTCTTTTTCTCCCACTCTGAAACTCTTAGTTTTGTGTTTTGCCTTGGACCTTATCACTTGATAATGTTTTCACAGTTTGAGGGAGGCTGGCACTGAAAAGGACACAATATGCAATAAATTTGTGAAAGGGCTGTGGGTTTGTTCTTTGTGTGCTGTAGGTTCTGGTGGCACGTGGATATCTTGTGGGGGAAGGTACTGCAAGTTTGGTACTGGGACTTTGAGATAAGAGAGTGGTTATGATTCTGTGGTGACCTTTTAAGATGCAGAAATTTAACATGGCTGTTTGGGTACTGGCCTTCTGATTATTAAATATTTTAACAGGCAGGAGTGACTTGAGGTCACAGAGAATGGAAAACACTTTGAAAACAATATCCACTTCTCCCCTCCTCCTCACCCCAACAAATTCCTTTTTGCTGTGGAAATGAAACTACGACTAGTTTGAAAAAAAAAAATAAAATAAATTACCCTGATGGAAGTGGGAGAAACCCTTCCTGTTCTTATATGAGTGGTTTAGGTGAATAAAAATAAGCTGTTCTGTGTGAGGAAAGGCTGCAGACTGAAATGTTTTGCTCTCTCTCTGAAGGAAGGTTATGGCATCGGGGACGATGAATACTCCTGTGCCTACGACGGCTGCCGGCAGCTGATCTGGTACAATGCCAGAAGTAAACCACATTCCCATCCCTGCTGGAAAGAAGGTATTCAGCCCATCTTCTGTTTGTCCTGACTGGATTTCTGCACAGGGTTTTTTTGTACTCTTGCAGGTGTCTCTTAGTGTGTGTGAGCAGAGCTGTTCCTAATCCCCATGATCCTAAAGGTTTCAGAATTATTGTGTGTCTTTAACAGTGGTCTGAATGTGCAAAGTGGACACTCAGTCTTGCTCCCCAGTTCGTGCAAAGAGAATCTTGTTGCTTAAGTAGTTTTTCTTTTCAAAGGCAGAGTACAAACCACAGCACCAATTAACATGGCTGGACATTTAATCATAAGATTTTTAGTCATAAGACTTTTTTTCCAGATGTTTGTAGCCCTACAAAACAAGGCTAAAATCTTCCTTTCTGGGTTCAAAGAGTTATTGTAGAGAAGGGAAAAAAACCCCCTAATTTCTCAATTAGACCTTTTTTTTTTTTTTTTTTTAAGGAGGAGTTGCACTGTCTTGCTTACTTTAAATTCTTGGATAACTACTTGGACAGCAAAGTTCTGTTCTTGATCTCAGCTTTGAAATCTTGGTAGGAGCCTGTGCATGCCATGCTTGTGTGAATTGTGCCGCCTTCTCTTCTATTAGAATTTTCTCCCAAGGATGGCTAAATTAAAACACCTCTTAAAAATAAATAGCACAAGCATATTGGAAATTCATCCCCAGAACACACACTTGCTGAAGTCTACCCTCCAACAAGGGTAAAATAGCCAAGGAGTGACAGAGTGCAGCTTTCTTCTGGCTTTGGCAAATACTCTGCAATACTTCTATAACTGTGTAGTGTTAGTGCTCTGGCAGACTAAAATACTTTATTTTTTTACTATTTTCTCTTGGGTTTGTTTTTTTTTTTTAATTTCTGTATCAATGTTTCTTCCTTTGTGCTTTTGCAAACAGTTCCTTTTAAGTGAGACAACTCATAGTGACATATGTGATACTTGAAACAATAACTGTTTCGGCTGTTGGCATTTAACAAAAGTGAAATCTTTAAATTGTCTTTGTTTTGCATGTAAGGAGACACAATAGGATTTCTACTAGACTTGCAAGAAAAGCAAATGATCTTCTATTTAAATGGAAACCAGCTTCCTGCTGAGAAGCAAGTATTTTCATCTGCTGTGTAAGTATATGCTCATTTGGAAGGACATGACCTCTATGGATAATTGTTTTAATTATATGAAGAGTTTCTAATTTGAGATGTAAATTCATATTTACTTACCTGAAGCCATCATTATGCAGGTTTCCCAGTTGAAAGTTGCTTAGAAAGCAAGAAGGATATAATTTTACAGGTGGATTTCAGGGTGCAAAATAAATACTTTGGACTTTCCAAAGGTAGGTTCAACGTGATGTTTTCTTCTGTCAAATTAGCACAGCATTAGAGTAGAATGAGGCTGTAGCAAAGATGAGCAGTTTTCTGGTGCTTGAGGAATTCTTCATCTTTTAAAAGATAAAGCCCCAATCCTGTAAATGCTGAAGAGCACATATTGATTGATTGCCATTCCCTGGGGACAGCTCCTGGAGTAGCACATTGAGTATTCAGGGGAGGACGTCTCTTGGCAGCCTTACAGAAAGGTGTTAGGTTTATTTTGCAAACTCCTGTACAAATTAACACATGGCTGCCTCCAACTCTCACAGGGGAGTTCAGCCTTTTAGTTCTGAAAACATAAGCTGGTGTAATACTTGATAAAGCAGATTCCTCTGTAGCTTAATTAAACATTACAGTACTTTGTAAATTAATCCTGCTGTGTCCAAGAGGCGAAGAGTAGTTCAGCTTAAAGAGTTGCAGAGTATCTTGTCTATTCAGCTTGCAGTGCCGTGTTCTTTGAGCGTGTAATTTATATATTCAAGTACTTGTTAGAACTTAGGGTATTACTGAACTTGGGCCCTTGAGTAAATAAATTTGAAAGAAGCAATAGCTGTGTTTTTACAAGCTGTCTGTGTGGCTGTGAAGAAAAGGCAGCTGTCCTGAGATAATCCTGCACAGGCAAGGAAGAACAGGTGGGTGTTATGCTGAGAGAGCTCAGACCTGGACTCCTCCTGCACAGGTCTCTCACAAATGTACAAGAGCTTCAAGTTCCTCAACTTTGTGCCTGCTCAGATAAACCTGAAGGAACAGAGACCATGGAGGTGTCCCTTGCACTGGTACTGCTCCTCACAGCTCTGCCAACAGCAGCTGTTTGGAAGAAAAATACTTTTTTCCACTTCTGAAGGAGATACCTGAGCTGATCAGTGCAAGGAGGTTGTAGGAATTCATATATATGTATCTGCTCCTAGTGTGAGTGTGACTAATCCTGGTTGTGGAATAGGCAGCCTTTATGGGCTGAGTCAGTAGGAAACTCAGATAAATTCAGCAGTTGAGAACCAAACAAGGTATGTGGAGCCAAAACTGGATGTTCTCCCAGTGAGCTGCAAAACTCTGGTATTGAAGCAACTTGTCTCTTTGTCTCAGGGTGTGTTTTTGTATGGTAATAGTAGTAACATGTCTGCAAAGCTCTACTGTTATTTAAGTTGTTCTAAAATACCTGTTCATTGTGTTGCAGATCTGGCTTTTTTGCTGCAGCTAGTTTCATGTCCTATCAGCAATGTGAGTTCAACTTTGGGGCAAAACCCTTCAAGTACCCACCATCAATGAAGTTTAGTACCTTCAATGATTATGCCTTTCTGACAGCAGAAGAGAAAATCATTTTGCCCAGGTAATCCTCCTGTTTAGTTTTGTGTGTTTGCATGCAGAGAAATAAAATGCTTCACTTCTTCTTGTGTTGTACTAAGCAAAGTTAATTTTTTATGGGGTCATGCTTCCATAGGTCCCTTTCCTCAAAAGATGAGACAACAGGCTCCAGTGCAATTTCATGAGCAGGGCAGGAGACGTGCAACCAAAATCCATGAAATTAATTTTTTTGTAATATTAAGCTAAATTAAAATTAATTAGTACCACACAGTAAGCTGTTTTTAGTAAAAGTATCTCCTGCCATCTAAGAAGGATGAGCTTGGTTGAGGAGGTATAGTCTTAATTAAAAAAAATATGTCATATTTAAAATTGACCTGATTTGTGATTTGGCAGCATAGAGGTACTGAATGATTATAAGTTTTTAATTTTTCCTTCTTTTTTGATCCAGATCAAAATTTCCCTAGTTATGAATGATAGTACTGACAAAGGTCATTCAAATTTAGAACTGTTTTCCCATCTAAATATAAACGAAGCCAGATAGAAACGGGTTTGGGTACATTTTTCTTTAACAAATTTCTGGCAGGAATGAAAACGAATAAATCGCCTGGGTTTTGTCTGGTTTCAGTTATTAGTCATAAAATAACTTCCTGGAACACAAACAGTAACAGTATACAGTGTAATCTGGGATGTGGTGTACCCTGGATTTCCTGTCTGAAGATGGCCCTTGGACTGGTGCTGATGTATGTGGTTGAAATAATCTTAGGTTGCAACTAATTAAGTGGGAGTAAGGCTGGTGGAGGGGGTACCCCTGGCTGTAGTGAAATTTGGAGACTGGTTTCGAATTATCAAGCTCTTCTATCAAGTGCACTTGAGGTACTTCAGTATCTTAGTGTTTAGAAAGAAAAGAAAACAAATACTCCTGGATTGGAGTCACAGATTGGCAAAGTTGGAGGTTTGGGTTACTGTATTTATGCAGTGAAAATCAAAACGCAACTGGCAAGCCCATTTAGTGCTGACATACAGCCAGAGTACATTACTCCTGCTTGTGACTGCGAGTGCTTTAAGAGAGAGTCTGATTTAATCCTTCAGATGATCTCTTAGGTACAGTTTTGTTCCTCCCCCTTTTCAGATTCAATGTTCTGTCTCAGTGGTGTCCCATGCTAGATGGGGCTGTGCAGTTTCTCACTGTTGATCAGATGTGGTTGTTATTGATGTGTCCTGGCACTGCTCTTGCAGTGTTCAAACACTACCTGTGGGAGCTGCTGCACAATTGGGCCAAAAGATGAGAAACAAACTGGGGGAAACTGGTTTCCTGTTGATGCCTGACTGGTAAAACTTGGCCTCCTGTGTTACAGACTATTTAATATGCGATAGCACTGAAAGGCTCCATTCAAGGTTGGACACTGCTGTTCTTTGTGGAAACAAAGATCATCCCTCCCCTGCTGCCTGCACTGCTTGGAAACCATAAGCTAATCCTAAAAAAGATAGCTTTGATCATCTTAAAAGTGATAGGAAATAAGGCAAGGGCCCATATGAGTTGACCCTAATTATCCATGACAGGATTTAACATAAAGTCATGTCGAGTTGTGCTGAATTTAGTGCAGCTAAAATGTGAAATGTCTTATTTCATCAAATAGGGGATTTTTATCTGTTTACTCTCCCTTGTGGCTGTTGCCATACCGGGCTGTTGATTTTATTTTCAATTTTTATTCTTCTGAACTGTGTTAGAGCACTGTAGGCTTTCTGAATTTTTTTTTTGATACATGGGTTTGTGAGGTTTATTGTTTGTTTTTTTTCTGAAGTCCTAAAAGTACCCATGACAACGTACTTTTCCTTGTACATAAATTGTACAAGAACAATTTTTTTGAAGCATTCAGCTGTGGTAACTAGAAGAATTGTTATTTCTCTTTGTCCCTTCCTGACAGTCCAGAATAGGGAATCAGAGACTGTTTTGCACATCTCTGGGGGTGTTCAGTCTTTTTTGGTGGGAAGTGGTGATTGATGTTTATCAGCAGTGTGGTGTAGCACAGGCAAGTGTTTTGTTGGCCTTGATGCAGTACTTGGAATAGTTTTGAATCTATTGCTTTGATTCAAACTAATGTATTTGGGGGGTTTCTCTCTCTCCTCAGACACAGACGCCTGGCTTTGTTGAAGCAAGTGAGCATCCGAGAGAACTGCTGCACACTTTGCTGTGATGAGGTAGCAGACACAGAACTCAGGCCATGTGGACACAGGTAAAACCTTAAAAACAACCCAAACCCAAAGAAATGGGAAAATGTATGTGTGACATTCAGCTTTACCTTGATTGACTCTCCAGCATAAAGGAAATAATCTACCCGTCTTTTAAGGATGTGACAAGTAGAGTTAAGCATAGTATTCCCACCATTCCCCTCACCCTAGACCTGAGCAGATGTAATCCCTAATTGTGTGTGTGTTTGGGGAAGTACTGTGGCTACAGTGTATGTGTGCTACCCCTGAGCTACCAAGTCTTAATTCCCTGGTGTCAAAGGCTTTTCTGATTAGTGCTTGGTAGAGATGCTGTGAAACCCAGATCACTTTTTCACAGAACAGAAAATTCATAATATACTCAACTAGTCGTCGAATGTTCAACAAATGGATTGTCTCAAGTCACAAAATTCTCTAAAAGCTAAAAATGGGACAGCAGTACGAGTTATACCATAATAGCACTTTCCTGCCTTCAAGCAGGAAATGAATCCAGTTAAGTCCAGTTCCTTAGGGTTTTTAGAGCACTCATGGAAGGAGTCTTGCCATGGGTCTAAATGCTGGAAGGTTAAAAAGAGATGTGCCTGATGTGTATGTCAGTAAGTGGAGAAGCTTCCTGCAGGGCACTGGGGCTGCTGCTCTCCAGACCAGAGTGAGTGCTGAGATTAATGAACCCAGGCAAGTGTGATCCTGACCAGCTGCAGGTCTGGGAGATGCTGAGCAGCAGGAGCTCCTCTCAAAGCCTGCAGACAGATCCCCAACACCTGACTTGCAATATCCAATCTCCACACTGAAATACTTAACTTGGATGTGTGTCTCTGGCAGGCTGACTAAACTGCTTAGTGCTTGTATATTATTCTGTTGTTGTTTAGTTCTTCATGCTGCAAGTGCAGGCTTTAACTGACTCTCTTTTTCTTCTCCTCCAGTGATCTGTGCATGGAGTGTGCCTTGCAACTGGAGACCTGCCCTTTGTGTCGACAGGAAATACAAACCCGAGTCAGACAGATCTCTCACATTTCATGACACACGTGGAGAAATGCCACAGACTTGTTTTCAATGAACACCAACCAATACTGAAAGGGGAAAGCATCTCTAACCAGTCTTTATGCACATAGAACCATAGCCACGGCCAGATTTCATGCTAACCTGTTAATCTGTTTATCTTAAAAACGAAATCTTTAATAAGCTATTTCCAGTTGCCAGCAATGGGAGCTGGTTTCAGCAGTAAGGAGAGCTGCTAGGTCAGCGTGCTATGGCTGGTGGTTCCTCTGAAGAGCAGAGGGGAGTGTCTCTTCTTCCCCCTTTCCTTCTCGCCTGTCACAAGTGCTGAAAAAGTTTGCACTGGAAGTACACGTACAATGCATTTTAGAAAAGAAGAGAAAATGAGTATCTCCTAAAACAGGGCCATTGCTGTCTTGTGCTCGAAAGTCTCTATTTTTGGCAGAAGTCAGTACTAAAAAGAGAATGCCAATGTTTTCCTGTTTAATGTAGCCTCCTGCTGGTCAGAGACTCTGTTTTCCAACAGTGGATATTGAACTGCTCAGAGACTGAATCTGTACACAGACTCATTTGAAAAGACAGTGTGGAGACTGTAGAGAAACTCACAGGTTTTAATAACTTGGTGATTCCAAAGAATGTTCTGATTTGTTTTTAAATGTTAAAAGATCGGTGGTATTTTCAAGTACATAATGTTTCTGATGCTTTTAACTTCAGTACCCACGTTTTTTTGTGAGGTTATAATTTTCAGGAGGTATTCTTAACTAATTATAATGCTGGACTGGAATTAATTTGATATTCTGGGTATTTTTTAAGGTATCATTGAACATCTTTTTTAATCAGTGTTGTTTTTGAAAGTTATATTCACTTTGGAAAAATTGAGCTATCTTAAAATATTAGAGGATAATTTTGGGCCAGTTTATTTAAAAAAGGTTATTTGGGTACCAATTTCAGTCTTATTCTGTAACTCCTTAAAAATGCACCTTGCTTGCCACGTGTCAGTCCTGCTCTGAGCAGGTTTGGGGCCACACTTATTTTTGGTAGGGATCATACAGTGGGAAGCTCTGCTCCACTTTAATTACACATTTGTGATGTTTGTATGTTAAGGATGCATTTCAGCAGGCAGCTCTTGACTGGTTTACTAGGTTTCTACAAGGAATCAGGGTTCAGAGCTGGGGTCAGTGAAGTAGCACAAAAATCAGTGGAGTTCTGCTTATTTTGCACCAACTGAGGATACGACTCGGTCTCTTCCAAGACTTGCTCAGTTTGATTTTTTTTTTAAAATTATTTTTTTTAAATTGTCTGTCTGTGAAGTGGAACTTTACTAATTCACACACAACTCACAGCAAAACCATCCCACTTCTTGGCAGTGATTCAACAGCAGAAGCTGTTGTGAATTCTCATGCTGTGATGTAGCTTATTTTTAAAGTCATTTATTATCTTTATTGTACTATCAAATATTAACAAAGCAGAGCTGAGGCTTCTTCCTGCGGAGCATTCTGGCTTCCTACTGACCTGAGCTCTGCACACAGGTCACAGGATCCAGCTCTCTAGCAACTTCTTTCACCTTCTGCCTTTGCTAACTCAAGGGTGCTGAACTTCATCCAGAGATGTGTGAATTAGGAAAGTTCTGTCCATCGTTTTATTGTTGACTTTTGTCCAAATACAGACTGAATCCAGAAGTGGTGTGCTGGTTAGTGTTTTTGCTAAAGTGTGAATTCTCTTCCACCTTGGATGGAAGGTTTGATTAAAGTCAGACTGGCAAATCTGCCACGGGGACCTCATTTCCTCACTGACTGTACTTTGCAATGTTTTGCTGTAATCCACGTGTCCAGTCAGGGCTGAGTCCCTTCCTGCTCGGTGCTCAATGAGCAAACATGACCACCATCACTGCCACGAGGGTGTCAGTATTTCAGAATCACTTTAAGTGCTTCCAAATGCAATGATTGGTTTTTTATCCCTAAGGTACAAAGACAGAAACTGTACTTTAGGGGAGAAGTGGGACAGAACCATTTTGAACTCTGCCTTAATAGATTCTAGTAACTTCAGGGCTTTGGTTTCCCTGGCCAGGATTAACTGAGGTAAAATTTTCAGAAGTGCCTAGGACTCCTAATTTGTATCAACTGCTGTATGAGATTAAGCTCTTAAGGCCCAGGTCCACAATGGCTTCAAGGCATCTGCTGCCCTCTTGAAATGGGGGTGGCCTTAGAGCCTCGCTGCCTTTGTGGACACGGGACTAAGTGCCTGTGTTTATCGAAAAGATGTTAATGCTTTGAAAATTTTGCCCCAGACCGTCTTCCGTGCAGCTGGTGCTGGGCAGAGGAAGCCAACGGTGGCAGAGGAGGGGGGAGCTGTGTTGCAGAGAACTGTCCTGTTCATTTCACAAAGGGAAAGACTGTACACTTTGACTGGCTTTCTACCGCCATCCGCGCCGGGGGCATCTTTAGTCAAGCTCGATACTCCACGACCGGTGCAGCGTCCCCCTCACTCCCTGGGGACGGGGATGGGAGGCGGCAATGACTCCACAGGCCCTCAGAAGGGGAAACGAATTGTAGCAAAGTTGTTCATTCAACAATAAAAAACATCTTGAAGGCTCTTTGTTGTTCTTTATTTCCTTCTGTTGAGAGCTGTGTTAGGTGTTTCGGTGCCGGTGGCAGCAGGAGCTCCCGTCCCTGAGGGGGGCGAAGGGCACGGCCGGCGTGGACATTGGTGCCGGTGGGGGGCTCGGGTCACCCCGGGGGTCGCTGTGCTGCAGCGCCTGGGGGCGGGCTGGGCGCTGTCCCTGCGAGGGGCGACCCGCTCTACCAGCGGGTTAATTTAACAATTAACAGCGTTATTTGTTTTCTTTCCGTTCCCCCCCTCAGGACGCGCTCCCAGCCCGCCATGGCGGCGGCACCGCCTCCCCGCGCGGCCCCTGGCGCGCCCTGATTGGGCGGGCGGGCCGGGGGCGGGCCCTGCGCCGGCGGGGCCGCGCCGCCATTGGCTGCGGGCGGGGCGGAAGGGCGCGTTCCCCCGGAGACGGCGCGAGGGGAGGGGGCGCCGCGCCGGCCGTGAGGGGCGGTGGGTGCGGGCGGGACAGCGGGACGGGGTGTGGGGAGAGCGGGAGCTGAGGCGGGGCTGTGGGCCCGGGATCGGGAGGGCTGACACGGGGCCGTGGATCCGAGAACGGCGGGGCTTGACACGGGCGGGTCGCTTTCTGGGGAGGGAGGGTGACGGCCCGCCCGCCTGGGTGCCTTGGAGGTGGGGGGTGAGGCGGGTGCCAGGGAGGGAGAGGGCAGGGGGGCTTCGCCTCTCCCCAGGAGCCGGGACTGAAGAGGGGTGGCGAGGGACGCGCTGGTCCCTCCCGCCGTGCTCGGGGTGATGCCCCGGGGCTGCTCCGGGGGCCGGCGGTGGGAGCAGGGCCGTCCCCATCGTCCCCGGTACCCGGCGGTCTGTGCCCTGTCCCGGGTGATGGATCACCCCCTGCTCACCGCCCGGGGCACGGGGGGACACAGCCCGGCGCTGGACAGAGCCCCTGGGATCGCTGTCCAGAGCCTGGTCTGGGACACTGGAGCAGGGTGGCATCTTCATCTGGCTTCGTTGCTATAATGGTCAGTCATAGATGTCTCAGCAGAAGACATGCAGAGGTGACCCAAAACCCCTTTCTAGGGGCTGACTGCAGGTGTATGCAGGTTTGAGCCTGTTCTCTGGGTAGGCAGAGAAGGTCCCTAGAAAATTTGGGTAATTACAAAAAAGAAGTAGCCTTCACTTTGAAAGAACAGGATTTCAGAATTCTTGTGTTTAATAATTAAAAATTCTCTCCTGCTGTTTGAGAAGTGTATGATAGTTTAACAGTTGAATTTGTATTAATGCAAAGTCACATGTTATTCCTTAGCAGTTTGTCCAAAAAGAAGAAATAGCCACTAAGAGCAGCAACATACAGATTGTCTCTTCCAGTCTGGTTAGGCAGGAACGATGGAGACTGCTGATGGAGAAAACTTGGGTGTAGCCACGTGAGTATGCTACATTCTGTGTCAGATTTTCAAGAAGCTAATTGCTAATTAAAATATCTTAATAGGAATCTAATTACACGAATGAATTTACACCACAATGATTAGCAGATTCTGCCTCTTAGGAGAACAAAGGTGAAGAATGCAAAGCTTCAGGAGGGAATAACACCAGTGCAGAGTTTAGGTGAAGTCAAACTAAATATCACTGCTGTCAGCATAGCACCAGGCAGCCCTGGCTGAGGGAACAAAACAAGCACTGTAAGGCTGGAAATTATTTTTTGTGGTGTTGATTTGAAATCCATAATTTCTCCTTTTCAAGAGCGTTTGTCGTCTTGTGTGGCGGGTTCTGAGGACGGACTATCCCTCTGTGTTTGAGTGTGCTCCTTATAAATCCTGAGACCTTTTACAGGTGTCCTCAGCCAAATTTCACACTGGGAAATGCTAAGATGTGTGCTGATCTAGATGCTGTGCTTGGCATTACGAGGTGACAGGGGCTTTAACCACAGGATTGCTGAGCCCGTGTCTCTGCAGGTGTCTGGATGTACATGTGTTGTATAGAGAGATGGAATAAGTGTCTTCTGGAGCAGTTAAAATTCCATTACTTGACTTGCTTTTTCTGTTGCTGTTAGGATAAAACTAGTAGTGGCATTTATTTGGAGGGAGGAAAAATGGTGGAGATTATCCATAGCAAAGTGTCCTGCCCTTGCATGCCAAGGGGAGCGCTGAGCCCGTGACCTGCAGCCCAGGTGAGGTGCTCAGGTGTGTCCCCTCGGCCCGGGCCGTGCCAGCCCCTCTCCCGGCCCTGTGCCGCCCTCTCGCGGGCTCTTCCAGGCCTTGCCTTGGCTTCGCTCGTCTCCCGAGGCTTCACGGATCAGGAATGTTGCTGGGACATCGCTTGGTGATCAGACGCCCTTTCAAATTAATCTCTCTTTAATTTTCCTGGTCAGAGTGAGCCAAGAGTGAGCTCATTAGAGGTAAACTGTTGGTTAAACTGCTTTTGGATTAATTTCACTGGAGTGTTACCTAATACCAAAGTAATGAGCTTTTTAAAACTTAGTCTGAAGGGCTGTTCTGCTCTGTTTGCTAAAGAGACATTTGAAAGAGAGGGAGACATTTAATTGAATTTAAATGGTGCTTTTGCTGATCAAGGCTAATTTTTCCCTTGAGACTTGTTTTCCTCATGTGTGAGAAAAGCTTGTCTTTCATCTTCTGGAGAATACAGGAAGAGTTCATCCCCCACTAAAGATAAACTGTGAATGCCAGAGAGATCTGGGGGATTATTTACTGTGTCTGAACAAGCTGCACAATAAAAGATTTAGCAGAGGGATCCAGTGTCCTGGTGTTGGTCCCAGAGGTTTCTTTCTTGGATGACTTCAAATCCATAATGGTGTTTAATACTTGCTAATAATAAACCTTAGGAGATTATCCCATTTATTTGGAGCACATAAGGATGTTTCTTGCATAAGAAAAAAATTTAATTTTCTTCAGTTATGTAAAACTTTCTTATACATTTCCGTTTAAGTTGTTCCACAAGACCAAATATTTCAGAATATTCTCTAGAGTGTCTAGAGTTCTGTGATCACCGTGTGCAGTTAATGCAGGAAAGGGAACATAAGGAAAACTGTGGTGGCAGCTGGGATTTGTGGGTTGGAAAAGGCTTAATTTGCTGTTCTAATTACACTCTTTACATCCTTCTGCACCAGAACTAGAATTACCTTGACAGTAATGCCAGTAAAACAACATTTATTCTTTTTTTCAATTAGGCACCTTACTGGGAGGAACTATAGTAGAGGCCTGATGAGAATCTCCATGGAGCAGCCTTCTCATCAGTGTCATGGATTATTTTGTAGGTTGAAACTAGGAAGTTATTCAGTTATCTTGTAATTAACGGGTTTATTTGTGCTTAGGCTTTCGTTAACACTTTTTAATTTTGACTTTAACTTCTGCCGTGGTTGAAATATGTATTTATGTATCCTGTCTTTCTTTGCTTTCAGCTCCACCCCCTCTAATGAGGAGTTTGATATAGTTGTTGGCTATCTGGAAGATATCATCATGGGTAAGGGCTGCAGCTAGTTACAGACAACAGCATGGGTGCTGAACATATTGCAGCCAACCTCAAAATACAAAGCTGGTCATGAGAATCACAGAAGGGGATGGGTTGGAAGGGACCTTAAAGATCTTTCAGTTCCAAGCCCCTGCCGTGGGCAGGGACACCTTCCACTGGACCAGGTCCCTCAAAGCCATCCAGCCTGGCCTTAGGCAGGAAAAGTTGTGAAATTCTCAGGGCCATGGTTTTAACTGAGAAGTCAGGGGGTGCAGGGAAGTAGTTGACAAGATGCCAAGGCAGAATTCCTGTTGATTGGCCATTGCCTGCTTTGTAAGAGCAGCACACAATCTTTTTGGTCACCTCCTTCCCAGAGAGATGTAGGTTCTGCATCCTCAGTTGCCTGGTGATGTAGTTGAAATTGGAGAAATGCTCTGTACACTTGGAATGTGTCAGGGTCTGGAAAGCTGAGACTGGTGTCTTTTAGCACTGTGTAAGTAAACTTTCTATTTAGACCTGTTCTGTGTAATTTGGTAGTGACCTGCCATGTTCATTTTTATTCTTGTTTCCTTCCACAACTGCAAAAAAAAAAAACACTTCATCAATTTAAAATTAATCTCTGATTTTCACTAATATTTTTAAATTCAAGGAGAAAGAAAACTTACTTTGAATTCTTGTAGGGAAGAGGTATCCACTTAATAAAAAATACAGGTGTTTTGCTGGCTCGGGAGCCAGAACAAAAAGGGCTTCAGAATAAACAACTTTATTAACAAACACAGAGCAGGAGGACTGTTGTGCTGACACTCCACCAGCAGCCTGTGTCCCCTCACAGATGGGGCAGAGGTGGTGGCCCAGCAGCAGCTGCAGTGCTGGTGTGAGGCAGAGGAGCAGTGAATGTGGGGTTTTGTGTTTCAGAAAGAATGACTAAACTCATAACTGCATGATGCATTTTTTTGTTGTGGCCCAGATGACGATTTCCAGTTAATACAGAGGTCTTTTCTGGAGAAGCACTACCAGGAGTTTGATGACTCAGAAGAAAATAAGCTCATCTATACTGACATTTTTAATGAATATGTAAGACACCTTTTCCTATTTTTCATAGGTACTGCTTTTTTTATTTTTATTTAGTCTTCCCCCTATATAAAATACTTGGCTTCCATGGAGCAGATCCAGCATTGTGCCTGCTGTCTCCTTCAGAAGCACAGCCACGATCTGTGAACAAGAAGGGTGTTTTCTCCTTGTTTTCTAGGGATGTTTTTGGAAGTTGTGTAACTCTTGAATAGAAATTTAGCCTATTGCAGTAGTAAGTAATGTGTTTTTAACATCTGAGCTAACAAAGTTTCTTCTTTCCCAGTTGTATTATTTCCTGTATTGAACACTTCAATCATATTCTTCATGCAAAGCACGATTAAGAAACTAGACCAGTCTGCTTGTCAATACCATTAAATGAGTTAAAAATAGGACATAACTACTAGATATAGATAGTCAGTGTTTGTTCTCACCAACATCCCCAGCAAAAACATGCTCAGCTCTTGCCTCAGGGGTGGTGTGGGAACAGAACCAGCGATGCCCCACCGAGGAATCCGCAGCTGTGCCCAGTGAGGATCGTGCAGAGTGTCAGTAAGGTGTCAGTGCAAGGATGCTGTTTTGAAATCTGCTTCTGAAATGTGTTGTGATGTTACAGGGGAGGTTTGTTTGGTTTTTTTTTTTTTCAGATCTCTTTAGTAGAGAAATACATTGAAGAGAAGTTGCTCGATCGCATTCGTGGGTTTGACATGGTCGCCTTCACAGTGTCCTTGCAGTAAGTCCTTCCTTTGATTTTGGCTGGGGGGGTGGCTTATGTGCCTCTCAATTTTTTTAATCTAGATTAAAATTTAGTTTTGACAATTCTCCCTTTAGATAATGGTTCCTCTTTAATTTAAAAAAAAGGATTGTTTATGCAGGCAATGACTGACCACTTTTCCTGCCTTCAGCGTGTCCTGCTACTCTTTCAGAATTATGATACTGAAATATGTTGGGTTCTAAGGGGTAGGAAGAGAAATCAGAATGAGAACACTAGAGGATTTTCATACTTCTTGTCACTTTGAAGCCAAACCCTTAAAATGTTGGGTCTTGTTTATCTCTTCCAGGCACTTCAGTAGCCTGGTGGTGTTTTAGAGTCACATGATGAAATTCCTTTATTGCAGTTCTTGTACAGAGCGTTCAGAGAAGACTTTGGTTTGTGTTCAGCTTTTGCTTCAGCTTAACCAGCTTAACCAGCTTCATGAGGAGATCACTTTTGAAAGATCACTGGTTTGCCCCTTGAATAAGAAAATCAAGTGTAATTGGGAACTGAGTGCCTTAAAACACTTGAATCAGTTTAATTTTTAATGTTTCTTAAATTGGGAATCTACTCTGGATGCACATAGTACACACAGAGAACAGCTTCTTTAAGGTAAAGTTCCTTTTGAAGGAGATTTTTTTTTTAAGAAATAATAAAACAAAAACAGAAAAACAAACTAAAAAAAACCAACAACAACAATACAAAACAAACAAAAAACCCCAACCAAACCAGAAACAAAAACCCAACCCTTGACTGCTAGGAAAGTCTTGTTGAAATTTGCTGACAAGGGGAGCTCAGAGCCTTTCTTCCAAAATGTTTTCATCCTCTACCAAGGTTTGTCAGTAATTGTTCTTAAGGACTGTGAATGGGCATCTGTGCCTCTCTCCAAACTTTCTCACCTTTCAAGGAACTGTCTGGCAGTTTCAGTGCTCAAGATAAATAAATAGAGGAATGCTACTGAGTGTTACTTTTGTTGACTCACAGGTCTTCAAGGACTGATATGATACTCTTAGGTCTTGGATTTAGATCAGTATAATAATGTACTTGGATTGGAAATACTGCATGGTAATCCTTGACCACAGTTCTGCTTTATGATACACATGTAATAACATTCTTGTTTAAATAGTGATATTGTTCTACTTGTCCTTTTTGGCCTCGTGCCATTTTAAAATAACAAATTTTTCTGGCCCAGTTTTCTCACCCCCCAACTTTTTCTCTCTGCAGACAACGCAAAGATGAAATGCCAGGTGATATATTTGATCTGCTTCTCACATTTACGGACTTCCTGGCTTTCAAAGAGATGTTCTTGGAATACAGAGCTGTGAGTATGTCACACACTGTTTATTTTCACTGGCACAGTGGCTGTTGGTTCTGTGTAGCTCCCCCTGGGAGTACCAAAGGTAAAGTTGCTCCAGCAGGCTGCAGCCTTTAATCGAAGGCTCTACCAGAATTAAAAGGAAAATGACTTCACTGAGTGTCTTTTTAAGCTCATTTTTAGAAAACATGAGTGAGCAGTTCTTCAGAAACACACACTTTCTGCATCTCTGAACATTGATTTCCAACTGAACAGAAGGGAACACCTTTTCACTGGGAAGGTCTCCAAGCTCTGGCACACCTTGCTTAGGGAGGTTGTGGGGTCTCCATCCTTAGAGATATTTCACAGGTCTCTGGGCATGGTCTTGAGTGGCCCTGCTTGAGCACAGGATTTGGACCAGATGAACTCCAGAGATCCCTTCCCACCTTGACCATTCTGATTCTATAATATGGGAGTTTTTTTAGTTTTCTTTTTATCCTTAGTATGTCCAGAATTTTTTTTGAGGAGAATTTGTTTTCTCCTCGTCTCTGTGCAGGTTGAAGAAATAAACAAAAGTGTTAAAGGTTTTTGGATGAGGTTTTTCCCCTTACCCCAGGGATTCCTGCACAATCTCTTTGGGTTCACATTCAATCACAGATGTTCAAATAATACGTAATTTTATAGTGATTTGATGCAACAAACACTGCCTGTTTCATTTTTTGAACTGCTTATTCCAGAACATCCTGGAGTCACAGATTTCTTTTTCTTCCTTTCTAGGAAAAAGAAGGTCGAAGTCTGGACTTAAGCAGTGCATTAGTGGTGACTTCATTAAACCATTAAATAAGTCATTCTGAAGGGAGTTCTGTTGTATTTTAAGCAAGGTCTATTCTAGTCTCAGAGGTGGAAGGCAGAGATTCCCAAGAGAGATTCCCAAGAGACAGCCAGAGGGGGCTCAGCTCCACCCTGAGGGCAGTGGGTGCCTGATGGGGAGGGCCAGGACCAAGGGGCCCTTATCCAGGGGGGGTCAAATCAGAGCTTTCTTGGAGTTTTATACCCTTTTACAAGGTGGATGGAAGAGACTGTGAGAGGTAGCCTTCCCTTCCCAGCTCTGCCCAAACTTCTAACGTGTCTACCAGGACACATTTGAAGCCAGGCAGTTTGGGGCAGTGCCCAGCTGTTGCTGCTGCTGGCAGCCTTTTGCAGTCTGATATAAAGTGCCTGAGTTGCAGCTCGAGCTCGTTGTTCTTTGTCCTATTTCAGCTGAACACGGGGAACAGTTTATTCTTTCTTTGCAGCAGCATTGCTTCACAGGAGATCATCTCGTTCCAAGCCCCTGCCGTGGGCAGGGACACCTTCCACTAGACCAGGTCCCTCAAAGCCATCCAGCCTGGCCTTAGGCAGGAAAAGGTGTGAAATTCTCAGGGCCATGGTTTTAACTGAGAAGTCAGGGGGTGCAGGGAAGTAGTTGACAAGATGCCAAGGCAGAATTCCTGTTGATTGGCCATTGCCTGCTTTGTAAGAGCAGCACACAATCTTTTTGGTCACCTCCTTCCCAGAGAGATGTAGGTTCTGCATCCTCAGTTGCCTGGTGATGTAGTTGAAATTGGAGAAATGCTCTGTACACTTGGAATGTGTCAGGGTTTGGAAAGCCGAGACTGGTGTCTTTTAGCACTGTGTAAGTAAACTTCCTATTTAGACCTGTTGATTTTGGTAGTGACCCACCATGTTAATTTTTATTAATTTAATTTTTTTACTAATTTTCTTGCTGTTCCTGATTTTTATATCTCTCTCTCTATATATATTCATAGCTGTGGAAACCTGACCCGTGATTTACTCACTGACAACCAATAAAGGCAGATCTGTCAGGGGCCAATGCCGTGTGTCTGGTTCCTTTTCAGTGCTCACCTTGCATCAGTGCAGCTCCATTTCCTGGGGCTGCCTCTGCAGACAACCTGGTGGAACTGCTCCCGTGCAGAGCATGCCCTAAGTTTTGCAGTGTAGCTCACCATGCACCAGCCTTGGAACTCATGTAATCTATTTTTATTAGCTTGTACAAGAAGAGTGTGAAAGGAAAAGCTGCTCTGCCTGGCTGGGCATCTCTTCGAGTTCTGACAAACGCCCAGAAGGTGAATTTGTGATCTGCATCACAGGTGAGCAGTGGTTCTGTGCTCTCCCGAGGTGCTGATCCTGCAGGTGTTCCCTGAGCTTTTGCAGACTTGGTTTTAATTTTTGAAAACCACCTGCAACCAACGGGCAAAACTGACTTGCTGGTTAATTAGGTGAACTCTGAGGGGGGTGTGGTGCTGAGTGGGGAGCAGGGAGTGATTAAGCCTTGGCACCTCCCTTGTTTTCTTGTGGTTTGGATGCAGGCTCTGAGTGTGTATGTGCTTAAAGCCCTGTGGGCTTGTTCCTTCTATTGCCAGGTGTAAAACCCACATGGAATGGGGAAGGACAGTCACCTCTGCAGTGACATCTCTGCTGTCCCTGCCATGCTCTGCGTGCTGCCTTCTCGCAAGACAAACTTTCTCATGACAGACTTCCAGTGCTCGATTTAGGAATGTTTTTATTTAAAGCATAAAATTTGTATTCAAGTTGTTAGAAATCAACACAAGAGCAGTTAGGACTCCTTCCTTCGCTTCGCCTCCACCTTCCGGCTCTGCCACCGTTTCTGCATCCCGTTAATTGCAATTACTTACACTGTAGCTGTGAATGAGCAAAGAGGGAAGCCTGGGCTTGGTTTAGTGAATTTTAGTATCAGTGTGCCGCATTGGCTGAGCCCCCTCAGCGGAGCTGCTCCAGCAAGGATCCAGGTGACCCTCAAGGATGAGCAGGAGCCGCAGCCTCCAGCGAGTCCGTGTTCCCCGGCGAGGCCGTCGGTGCTGACGCCGGTCGGTGCCGTGGGCACGTCAGCTGGAAGCATCATCGGAAACCACAGAGCAGCATCCATGTGACCCAGTGCTGACCACTGCTGCCAGCACGGGCTGGTCCCAAGGTGAGCCCTGGTGGCACACAAGCCTCCAAGCCGCCGAGCCGGGCACGAGCTGACACAGGGCGTGGGTGCCTTTGCTGTCCACTCCTTACGCGTGGTCAGTCACTTGGCTGGTGGCCGCGTTGCTGCCGAGCCCCTTCCAGGCGCGGAAGCTGAAGAAGGTGCTCACCCCGTAGATGATCATGGTGACACCTGCAAAGAACTGGAAGAGGAGAACACCCCCCCGGGTGACCACGGTGGCTGCCCCAGCCCCTCAACCCTCACCTGCTCGCCGGTACTTACGGAGGCCGCGGCTCTCCGGTTGTAATCCCACTGCCGCCAGGACGTCGGCTGGACGGCGGCCGCGCACGTGACGAAGGCGGTGATGTACAGGACGGTGGCCACGGCGTTGTAGATCATCAGCTGGGGGAGGCAAAGAGGAGGTGGTGAGGCCTGGGCTCGGGCTCGTGCATGCTGGGATGAGGGATGAGCAAAAGGCTCAGTTTCACAGTCCTCCCTGTTCCCCAGGAGAACCAGTGGAAAAGGGCCCAGCCCCTCACACTGGGAACAAACTCCGGATTAACATCACATTAAATGCTCTCCAGGTTATGCTGAGAGGTTTCTGGTTGACACCAGCAGTAACACCAAAAACCGGCTTTAACTCTCTGGATTGACACAGGACTCTGCATTTTGAATATTCACTGAGCAATTGAGGGCCACAATGTAAGAATGTCATTGTGCAAAGTGCAGGGGATTTTGTTCTGTCAGCCCAGAAGAGCTTGAAGCTTTGGTCCTCTCAGAGATCTCCCCAAGCTGTTTCCTATTTGGGGCCCTCCCTCACTCCCTCTCGGCTACGCACCACGAGGGGCCAGGGGATCACGTAAAACTTCAGCTGAAGCTGCAGGAGGTAAGTCATGAAGAAAAGGAGTGTTAGTATCCAGCAGAAGAGGGCCACAAACATCACCCAGCCGTAGGCCGCATGGAGGTGGTACGTTGTGGCAGCGATGAGAGACCACACCAGTAAGCCGAGCACCTGTGGGGTGAAACAGGGAAGGTGTTCAGGGGCTGGTTCCTGCAGGTGGAACACAGAACACTGCCCACCAGCACCGACAGCAGTTGGGTCCCCCTCGCTCCAGGGATGCAGGGGCACTCTGGGGAGCAGAAGGGCTCTCTGGAGAGCTGCTCTGCCCCTGTGTAAACCAGCACCACTTATTGTCACAGCAGAAACACAACAGCCTTTGTCCTGCCCGCGTACAACGCCCTGGTGCTCGGCTGCCCCGACAATGCCTCCTTGTCTGTTACATCCATTTCTAACACTCGTGATCACAAAATATGTGCTGGGCAGAAACATGTTTAGGGGGCTCCTCTGGGAGTGGGAGGTGGCATGTGTGAGCTGCCCTGCTCCAGCTGCTGGGGGAGAAAAGCAGGAGCCCTTAGGAGAGAGGATTTGGGGAGCAGTGGGTCTCAGTGGATGGGCGAGTGTGTTTAATGGTACGGCCGGAGCAAGGGGCTGGAGAGGTGGGACCAGCTGCAGGGTTGAAGGGTCCCTTCTGTTGGTTTTGGTCCCATTCCTCTTTCCTGGCGCTCCTGCAAGGCACCCCCAGCAGCATCCTTCCCACCCCCTTCCCTGAGCGTTTTTTCCTGTGTCACAACCAGCTCAGCCATGCCCAGGGGTTGGAATCTGGAGCCAGGTCCATGCCAGCTGTTTTCACAGGGGCTTCTAAGGGCACATCCCACTGCTGTCCCACCAGCACTGCCCTGAGGAGAGAGGACGAGCAAACCTTCGGGGCAGCACCGTGGGCAGACCCCGGGGCAGGTCACACGTGGCACCGCACGCAGCTGAACACCCACCCGTGTGCTCTCGTGTGGCACCCGAGGTGCCAGGAGGGAGCGGCAGGGGGAGTTCATTCTGTGGTCGCCTCCAACGCTGAAGCAATGGGGAGGGTGACTGGTGCAGAGACCCTTGGGATCGTCTGAGAGAGGCCGCCAAAGCCTGGAGGACAATCTGGAGGGCTGGGAGTGCCCAGGGAGCGCAAGAGCATCCCATGAGTGACCCCAGGACACCTCAGTTGAGGTCATTGTGCTTCACACACCCCCCCAACCCACTGCCTGTGGGATCCCCCCAACCCAATGGCCACGCAGATCAGCCGTGCCTGGCAATGGGAACTGGGTGGAATTACAACCAGCAAAGGGTGCGAGGACAAGAAGCCGAATTTTCCTCTGGCTTCAGAGAGGGAAGGACGAGGGGGTGCTGCGGTGCCTCAGGGTCAGGGATTATGTAGGGTTGGACACGGGGGATGGGGTGGCAGCCAAAGGGAGCCCGAGCTGCCTCCAGCCAGGGCTGCGAAGAAAAGCATCCAAGCGGGTGATGCCCTCCCCGCTCCCGCCGTGTCCCATCCCCGGTACTCACGGCCTGGGTGCCCATCAGCCCCCCGAGGGGCGAGCACAGGAAGGTGCCGTCCAGGGCCGGGGCGGTGCCCGGGGAGCCGCTCCGGGCGCGCGCGGCACCGGGCAGCCCCGCCATGCCGCGGGCACCGGCACGGCCCCGGCACGGCCCCGGCACGGCCCCTCCGCGGGCGGGTCCGGGCCGAGCCCCGCGCTGCCCCCGCCCCGCTGCCTCCGCCCGGCCCCGCCGTGTCCCCGCACCGGGGGACCGGCGACAAAGGGCGGCCCCCGCCGGGACAGCCCCCCCCGGTCTCCTCCCGTCCTGGCGATGCTCTGTCTGGGACACTACGAGCCTTGTGCGCAGCCCGTGTCCCGCTCGGTGCCCCGGGGACATTCCGTGTCCCCCAGCGCATCCCGGTGCCTGGCGTTGTTCCCCCGCGGGGGCCGCGCGACACACGGTATTCCTTGTTGAATCCTGGAATGGTTTGGGTTGGAAGTGACCTTGTAGCGCCTCGTTTCAATCGCCTGCCACGGGCAGGGCACCTTCCACTAGGCCAGGTTGCTCCAAGCCTGGCCTTGGACACTTGCAGGGATGGGGCATCCACAGCTTCTCTGGGCAACCTGTGCCAGGGTCTCACCACCCTCAGCTCCAGGAGGTTCCTGTCAGCCCATTTCTCCAGCCTATCCAGGTCCCTGTGGGTAGCAGCAGGACCCTCTGGACTATTATCCCCTCCTCCCCGTTGGTGTCATCACGGAGGTCGTTACCGGAGACGTTACGCGGGGCTGGACCCGGTGTCACCCCCGGCCCCGCCCGGCCCCCACACGGCGTCCGGGGTATGATGGGACCCGGCTCGGAGAGGAGCAGCGGCGGCAGGTCAGGATGGCCGAGCGGTCTAAGGCGCTGCGTTCAGGTCGCAGTCTCCCCTGGAGGCGTGGGTTCGAATCCCACTTCTGACAGCTCCTTTTGCGCCGCCCGGCGCCCTGTTTTGGCTGGGAGGAGGCGGGAGCCTCATTAAAATAAACGACGCGCCCCAATTAAAAACAATTAACCGACGGAAAGGGACGAGCGCGGCGCAAAAGAGCAACCAGTTGTCAGAAGTGGGATTCGAACCCACGCCTCCAGGGGAGACTGCGACCTGAACGCAGCGCCTTAGACCGCTCGGCCATCCTGACACCCCTGAACACCCCCCCGGCCCCGCCGTACACGGCCCGGACCCGCGGCTCGGGGCCCACCGGGAATGTGTCACCCCCCGGGGCCCGGCGGTGGGCGCGGGCAGCCCCCCGGCCGCGGAGCAGCACTCACAGAACCACAGCGAATCCTGGGCGGGGAGGGACCCGTAGGGATCACCCAGTCCAGCTCCCGGCCCTGCACAGGACACCCCCAATAATCCCACCCTGTCCCTGAGAGCGTTGCCCAAACGCTCCTTGAGCTCTGCCAGGGCTGGTGCTGGGACTTCCCCGGGGAGCCTGTTCAGTGCCCGACCACCCTCTGGGTGAAGAACCTTTTCCCAATATCCTAAAATCTAAACCTCTCCTGGCACAGCTCCAGCTGTTCCCTGGGGTCCTGTCACAGAGAGCAAAGATGAGAGCTGCCCCTCCACTGCCCCTCGTGAAGAAGCTGCAGCCCACAGTGAGCTCTGCCCTCAGTCTCCTCTTCTCCAGGCTGAACAAGCCAAGAGACCTCAGCCACTCCTCGTATGGCTTCCCCTCTAGACCCTTCACCATCTTTGGATGCTCCCTAAAAGCTTTATAGCCTTCTTATACTGTAGTGCCCAAATCTACCCCCAGGAGTCAAGGTGAGGCTGCACCAGCACAGAGCAGAGCGGGACAATCTCCTCCCCAATCCTGCAGCTTCATTTAACAATTCCCAGTTCAACCCAAAAAATGTGATGGTTGAGCCACAGCTGAAATTTTTTGCTGCTTACAAAGACTGGAGGCTTCCCTTCCTCCTGTCTAAGGCGTGATGGAGGAAGGAGAATGCACGGCCCTCCATGAACCAGCCTAAGGTAGGGGAGAGCTTGCATGTACTTTCTTTGAAATCGTAATTCCACATCCCAAAGTCCCTGGTTTCAGATTGGTTTAGAGCTATTAGTCTCAGACTCCTCTTCCTCACCCTACATGAGTGTAAAGATATTCCTGCTGTTCCAGCCATGGAGTTCTTGAGGAATGACAAAGAGAGAAAAAGACACAGCTGCCAACCTTTCAGAAATACATATATCCACCACACGGAGACGGCAAACGTAAGAAAACAAAATATACTTTATTAAAATTAAGCATGTTAGCACCTCAGTGTAACCTGGAGAAGTCAAACAGTCCAGCAGGTAACCAGTCCAGCAGGCCAAATGGCTGAACATCCTGAAGTGCATCCCAATGGTAAAAAAGTACCATGACTGTCACGACATGCACATTCTCAACACTCTAGGATGCACAACCGGCCTCGTTTGTCAGGAGGGATGTTGTGCTGCCTATTGTCTTGATGGCAGCATCTATATCTGCTGGACCAATCTCATATGTTAAATCCAATGTTGGAGCAAGTATCTGCTTGTCCTACAGTAAAGAAACCAAAACAACAAGCCAAACCAACCAAACAGAAAAACTGCTGCTAACTCGACTCGCAGGAAAATCAGTGTAGCATGGAGCTGGAGAGCTACAGATTGGAGAGAATAAATTAAAATGAAATAACAAGAAGTACTTAGTACATGGATAGACATGAAGTATCCTTACAGTTGACCATCCAACTTGGCACACAATAGAAAAATGACCCATGCATCACATAGCAGGCTGGGACAGCCTGGAGCTGAACAGGCTCCAGGATCAAAAGAGAAACCTCTGGCTACCAAACCCCACAGTGCCCTTTTGTTCGGTCCTACACAGTGTTGAAGCTGATGGTTGTAAAGCTACATTAGCCAGTGTTACAAAGATTACATAATTTCAAACTAAAGATACTTTTTACACTTAGAAAATACCTCTATAAAATTCAGTAAAAGTGACATCCCAATCCACCGAGTGCAACACACTCGGGTTCCAGAAGGATCTCACAGACCCAGGAAACCCCTGGGCACTCCTCGCTCGAAGGTGAATGTGGGCACAGTGTGGTGAAGTGCCTTTTGTTCTCAACATCCACTGTCATCGATGCATCGCCGCAAGGCTCTGCTGGGGCACCAGATACTCTCCTCCTCCTCCTCCTCCTCCAGGGTGCTGAGGTATCTGTTCCACCAGCTAAGCTGGAACTAATAACCAACCCAAACTTGTGACCTTGCTACCCTCACTCCACCCTCTTTCTAGCCAACGCTGATTTGGTTTCCTGTCGCAGAAAGTGAGGGGACTGATGCTGGCTAGAAACAGAAACTACACAATCATTCCACATAGATTTGTTACAATACTCTTAAATCTTGGTTTAGAACACGCAAGCAGGTTTCAGTATGGTCTTGCCTAATGTACAGATTATTAGTCATGCCAACTAGTTGAGGACTAGACAGCAAAGGTTTGCAACCACTGCAGGTGAACTCACTTCGCTTCTGTTTCATCCCGGTTCTCTGAACGAAAGCCAAGGATTAAAATTCCAATGTGTTACAAAGCCTCCATTTCATTAGAAGGAGTCTTAAGCCAATGAGATAAACTACAGCTGTCAAATGCCACCGGGTTCCTTGTCCCAGTCTGTAATCCTTCCTAGTGCCGAGAGCATCGAGAAGCCCGTAACGAACACGCACGCGCTGCGGAGAAAGCAGAAACTACAAGGTACAAGAGCACTCTTTAATCTGGGGGTTCTGTCACGCCAGGGACAGCAGTCTGTTATGGCATCAGTAATTTACTGAAGGAACACATCACCCTGAGAGGGTTTCTAAAGCTTTCCTCGTGCCTCCGCCGAGCGAGGCCGGACGCGGCATCGCCGGTCATTCCTATGGCGGGTGCAGTGCCCGGGCAGCCGGACACGCCTTCTCCAGGGTAGTGTTGCTGTTACCTCACTCGGTACAGAGCGAGTTTGTTTGTTTGCCGAAAACTGATATCCTACATCCACTCAGTGTAGGATGACGGCTCGGGCCCCAGCCACGCTACGAGCAGCGCGATCCGACACTGCCGGCACAGAGCGGGTTTGAGGGGCCTGGTGTGAGGTGACAACATCGGGGGTAACGTCGGGGTGATAAAGGGGCTGGGCACCGAGCTGATCCAGCCCAGGCAGGGCAATCCGATGGCGAGGGCTCGCCCGGCTGGGGGCCGCTGTGGCGCGGGCGGGAGGGACCGGGCAGCGACAGCCGGGGGCTGAGGGGCCGCGGTCCATCCCACCCCCGCCCTGCCCGGCACCTCTCCGAGGGCGGCGGGGACTCTGGGACGGAGAGCCCCGCGCCGGGCGCCCTCAGAGGCCGTGGCGCTTGCGGGTGCCGGCGCTGGCGGCGTGGAGCAGCCGGTCCTTCTCGCGGATCTCCTCGCGGAGCTGGGCCTCGGCCAGGCGCAGGCGGCGGATGCTGCCCTTCATCTCCTTCATCTTCACCTCCAGCAGCGCGATGATGTCGCGCTGCTCGTTCAGCTTCCTCAGCAGCTCCTCCGACGTGGTGCCCGACGACAGCGAGTACGAGTGGTCGGGGGGGCCGCCCTCCGCCTGGCTCTCCTCCCCCGCCGCCGCCGCCGCCGCCACCACCGGCACCGGCACCGGCAGCCGCGCGGGGATGGGCCCGACGGTGTCGGCGGCCCCGAGCTCCACCTGCACCGTCAGGTCGATGGGCTTCACGTCCTCGGCCGCGCCCCCTGCAGGGGCCTCGGCGGCGGCGGCGGGGCCCGGCGGGGCGGCGGCGGCGGCGGCGGCGGGGCGGGGGCGCCGGGCCCGCTGAGCCTTGCGCTCGTTGACGCCGCGCAGCGGGAAGATGGTGGGCACCCGCACCAGGTAGGACTTGCGGCCGCCCTGGAAGTGCTCGCTGCAGACGCGGTGGCCCGTGGTGGGCTGGAAGGTGCTGAAGCAGCCGCTGACGCCCGCCCGGGAGACGTTCTTGAGCCAGAGGCGCCGCAGCTCCTCGTCCTTGGGGAAGGTGTAGAAGTGCAGCGCCTTGTCGCGGTGCGAGTTGTTGTAGCAGCCCGGCACGCAGCAGGTGAAGCCCGGCATGGCCTCGCGGGGCCGGGGGACGCCCGCGGCGCCCGGGGCGAGCGGCCCCGCCGAACTACAGCTCCCACAAGGCCCGCGCGGCCCCCGCCGCCGCCGCCGCCGCCGCCGCCCCGGAACTACGCGGGCCACAATGCACCGCGGCGCCGGCGGAACTACCCGCCCCACACTGCGCCGCGGGCCCGCTCTCGCGAGAGACGGCGGGAGGCGGGAGGCGCGTAACGGCCCCGCCATGGCTGACAGGCGGGCCCGGCGCCGGCCCGGCCTCAGGAGCAGCGGCCGCCACACGGCGCAGGCGGCGGCACAGGTGCCCCGGGGGGGAAGAGGAGAGGGAGGGAAAGAAAGAAAGAAAGAAAGTAAGAAAGAAAGAAAGACAGGAGAGCCGCTGTCCAGCGGGGCTCGCCGGGCGTCGCCCGCCGGGTCGCGCTCGGTGTGAGGGACGAGCGAGCCCCTCGCCCTTGTTCGCCTTTACGTGTGGGAAATGGGCCGACCGCTCTGAGTGTCGCGCTTGCCGAGCAGCCAGGCCCGTCGTGGCTGTGCTCTGAGGCCCCTCGGGATTTCGTCCGCAGGAGGGTTGTGCGTTGGAACCCGCCCCGGTGACACCCCGAGCTGAATTGCCTCCCGTCCGCGCGTGAAGTGCCGGTATTGTCAAAAAGAAGACGTGCACGATTTCTGTTTGGGAATTTGGAAAAATGTTTCCCGTTAGCCGGCGTGTGTTGTCATTAGAAGATGGATGGTGGATGCTTTTGATGCTGCGATCTTTTTTTTTAATGGTGGAAATACTGTTTTTGAATTGCTTGTCTCTGATTTCTGTCTAGAGTGGATCAAATCCAGGGAACAACAGTAATTCTCGCAGAAGGACCTTGGGGAAGCGGAGAGTGTTCCCAGACCCTGACAATGACACACCACGGGTTATGCTCAAGAGAGTCATCCAGACCCGTAAGTATCTTTTTTCAGGAGAACTGAGAACAGAAAGACAGTGTTTTGGTGGAGCTGAGAGCAGAGGTTGTTCCTTGGTAGCCTGTTATCCTTACCCTGTTATGTGGAACAGAAGTCAGACCGTTTTATGATTGATTAATGCAAGAGAGGAATCACTGCAGTTGCAGCTGAACGTGGGATAGAACTGTCTGAAAGGCCAGGCCTTGCACTGGTGAAATAGTCTTCAAAATCCTCTTCAAAATCCCCTTCACTTGGTCTTCTTATCCTGGTGACTGAGCACATAATCCTGGTGCTGCCTTTGGCTGTAGGATCAGGAGTGAGTTACAGAGGACGTGCTGCCATCTGTCATTGTTGGTTTTGTCACTGCCAGCCTTCCCAGGAGCAGAACCCGGAGAGTTTTCACCAGGTCTTTATTTTAACCCATCAATAAATGTAATTTACAGCCTGTGGTGTAGATGTGACACTCTGCTGCATTTTGGTGTTCTTGCTGGATTGAATTGTGGAAAGGAAATGTTTTGGTTTGTTGGCAGAACCCCAAGTTTCACCTCTGAAACCTCGGATATCTAACCATGAAGGCACAGAAGAAGCTCATCCAGAACTCCCATCTAAGAGGGTTTCCAGCATGTAAGTGATTTTTTTTTTTAAATATAATTTTTACATTTATATTGTATGTCAGGTATGGCTGCAACTCCTATGGTGGGACTGGGGAGCAGAACTTCTCTACTCGTGCTTCAGTGATCAAAATTGCATCCTGTCAGGTGGGGTTTTCCAAAACGCCTCTCCAGCTTGGTTTGTTTTGGTAGGGGGGAATTGCAGCTGCCAGACCTTGCTGCTGAAGACACATTTGTCACTGTGTTCCATTTGAATAAGAAAAGAAAGAAAGTCAGCATTTCTGAATTTGAGAGAGCAGCAGACGAACGACTTTTCCAGAACCAAGGTAAGGCTGCAGTCAGAAATTACCTTGTTCGGTGCTGTCTTTGCTGCCAGCTGGTTTTCACCTCCTCCAGTCCAGTTATTAGGAGCTGCTCAGCTGGGCAGTTGTAGGTTTGGAATCCTGATTGCAGCATCTCATGCAAAGGGGATATTGGAGAAGGTAAACCCCCTCCCTTCTATCAAATTTAAAATAAGCCTTTCTGAGCCAATTTCCGGGCTCTGCCCTGACTGTATATAAACTTCTTGACTACTTTTGCAACTTGGTGCTTTTTGAGTTTTGAAACGTCTCCAAAGGAAGCAATCCCTGACTTCCTCTCAGTTCCAAAAACTTTAAAATACAAGCAGCTGCATACCTTTCATTATATCAGATAAGTTACAAAGTTCTTGTTTGAGGGAAAAAAAACTCTCATAAATTTGTAAAAGATAATGTTTTATACTGGACTGAATCTTCCCTTTAAACATAAACTTGCAAATTTGGCAAATACAACTTTCATTTCAGTTGTAGTTTGCCAGAGGCAGATAAAAGCCCTCCCCTTAGTGTATGTATCCTATTGGAGTAGCAACTGGAGTGGAACTCAAGGGAGGAACTCAGCTCCAGGTTACAGATACCAGTACCTCAGCTCTGAATTAGAGACTCTGTGCCTGTGTGTACATGAGTTCCACATTCTTCTAAAGCTCCAGATGCACTTGTTTGGGTTGGTTGCTGTGAATGTGGTAAAATTTAAATTATTGAATCTGAGGGTATGTGCCATGTTAAATTTTCTTTGAAATAACTGTTTCCTATCCTTTCAGAAATTGCTTATTGGCTTTCTAATGCTCAGTTCTGAAATGTAGACAAGAAGTAATGAAGTGAACCTGTCTTCTAATTCTGTTTGCACTTATGTGAGGACTGTAGCATGACTGGCTCTGGAAAGAGGAGGGTCCATTGGGGTGTTCCTGTAGCCCAGTGAGTAGAGGGTAATTTCTCAACTAATGTGTCACCAACTTTTTCTAGCTCAGTCAACGCTGGACAACACAACTTTATTTCGGTGAGTAATCTAAAATGTCTTAACTTCTGGCTGTCCTAAGTCTAGCTGCTTTCTTTTTTGATCACACCTGGAGCTGTGAAGAACAATACAGATACCTGGGTTCATGGTAAAGACCCGTGTTGGCAGTAACAAAACCATCCCCCTCTGCTGATGGAATTTGAAGGTGTCGCACCACACAGAAATTGTGGCTCTGCTCTGTATGCCCAGAGTGGTCTTGTATTAGTAGCTCGTGTTTCCAACAATAACTCAGTACAAAATAGAAAATTATCCTTGCCTGTTAATTGTCTCATCAGTTGCATCTATGCAGTATTTTCTGGACCTTTGAAGTTTTTTAGCAGGTCAAAGAACTTTCTTGTGTTGCCTGTGTTCTTTGCAAGTGAGCAGCACGTTTGCAAAGTCAGCACGTTATTTCACCTTTCTCACTGCAGCCCTCGCCTTCAGTGCCACACAAGGTGCTTCTTGGGGCTGAATTCCATACTTTCTGTCTTTGTTGAAGCCTCTGAACCCCCCTTTTGATTGGGCTGCCTAGAGAAAGGGACAGGAGGTAATTGAGAATGGTCAGTGTCCAGGGTGCAAAATATGTACAGTGAGAAACATCTTTTCCTGTGCTTTACATGTTGCTATCTTAGCTCCCATCTCAGAACAGTCACAGTGTGTTGGTAGCTGTACTTTGGGGTGATCATTGACACTAAGCAGCTTCTTAAACTTGCTCTGAAGTCCTCCTACCACCCTGCTGTCATCTCAAACATCTGCTCTCCCTTTTTTTTTTTTTTGTTATTTAAAATTTTTCAAAGTTCTGACCTTTTGTGAGCTGTAGTGTTGCAGTGTCTCAGGGAGGCTGTAAAACAGTGTTTCCTGATACATATCCTGATGATACATATCCTGATGCTGTCTGATACTGTGAAATTAAACCAGTTGTTTGAAGACTGACATTTAATCCTCAAGGCTTTTTTTTTTGGGAAATTCCTCCTGGCTTTGTCATATATCTCACTGTTAGTACCATCATGTCTGTGGTCTGAGGGTGTGTGATGCTGACAGATGATTTCTTCCCTCCTGTTTTTACAGATCCCTCCGTATGTCTCTTGGTTCCTTGATGGCCCCGGACACTGTTGAGAAGAGGGGTTTGCTCCGGAGGCCGAGGAACCGCAAAGCCATTGACATGGAAGCTTTCGAGGGCGGAGTGGAACAGAACATGCTGAAGAGCAATGGTTCCTTTTGTGTTGTTATTGCTCTTTTGGGAGGAAGGGCCTCTCCTAAGGTGGCTTTTAGAAGCAGTTACTCAGGCCTGGCCTGTGTTTTGCAGCTCTAAGGTTACTGACACACTCACAGAGGTAGAGTGTGATTTGGGAACCGAGATTAGAATGAGGCTCTGCCTCTGTAGGTGACTCTGTGCACTTAAATGTGTGCTTTGCCCAGTTGGGTGACTTAAATCACACAAATTGTTTGCCATCATCTTCATCTGTGGGTACTGGGGTTTCTGCAGTTTGGGAAAGTTGGGGGCACTGAAGTGGGGTCATGCAGGTTCAGTGTTTGATCTGTTAAGGATGGGTAAGATTTGGTTGAATGACTTAGATTTTGAATGATGCAAGTCCTGGTAATAGTGTCCCTATGACCTTGAACAGTTTTTCACATAAAACTTATTTTAAAACTTTCTAAACAGCACAGAACTATCTTGTGGACTCGCAGTCCGCGTCTGGGATCCGAACAACCACGATGACAAGTGATGCAGAGATCGTGCTGAACAACACGGAGCTCTTTGTTCAGCCTCAGCTGAACGAACGGAGCCAAAATAAACTTTCTGCTCTTGAACCCCAGCTGTCACATTCAAAAACTCCAGCACAGAGGAGCGAGATTTCTGATGCAGCTCAAGACACAGCAAGGCCGGAGGGTCTGGTATCCAGTGTGGGCACAGACGAGGAAAGGACACAAAGACATTCCGAGAACTCGGGCCTTGATCAGGAGCACATTGACAGAATGGCTCCTGTATCTCCAGGAACACCTGCAAACCAGCAAGAAGATGAGCAAGATCATTCCCAGCAGAGTAACCCAGTGGAGCAGGTTTCTGTTCATGAAGAGGAGGTGGCTGGCTGTGAGTACTGTGGATTAGGACTTGGGCTTAACAGAGATGATATGTAGGACATGTAGACAGATGTGGAAAAAAATCTCAGGAAGTTACAAGTCTAGACCTTTACTCTGGTGTGGTCACTTACTTGTCACAGCTTCCTTGTCTCCTGGGCCTTAAAAATCCCTTGGACAGAGGTAGTAGCCTCCCTGGTCACTCTGTACCAATGCTTTGCCAGTTTTTCCCTGGTGTCTGGTACCTCTCTTCACCCTTCATTTCCCTGGAAATCCCTTGTCCTGGCTATGTAAATGGGAACATGTTTTCCTCATATTGCTTGGACCAGGCAAAAGTTGTTTTGAAAGGACAAGGGAAGGCATGAACAGAAAGCAGTTAGTTGCTCTGAAGAGTCCAATGTCAGGCATTTTTAGGACAAAAGGATAGATAATGCAGAGAGAAATGTGGAGGATGTGGACTAGGGGACTGGATGAAATGAGGGGAAGATGAGGGGGAGTGAGCCTATCTTAAAGATGCTGGAGTTAGTAAGGCAATAATGTCAGATATTAATGGTGACCTAGTTCTGTTTTACCAAAGGAGGCTGCTCTCAGTGTTGCTCCTCAGGGTGAACTGAAAAACAGTTGCAAGGATTTTTCCAACTGGTTCCTAAGGTACACTGTGAACTCTCTAAACTGCTTCAAGTGAAGGAAGAGTGTTTTCTTGTGTTGTCTTTCTCTCCCTGCTTGATTGGTTTTTTTACTTATGAAGAAAGCTAAAAGAAAGTTTAAAAAGATACCGGGGACAGATTAATTCTCTGTTTTAGCTGTTTGTAGATTGAGCTCCTCTCTGTCATCCAGAAGTTCAAGTAAATATTTGGGATCCCCAGTCACTCTAAATTCTTCCAGCATGTCTTTGAGAGAAGTTGTGTCCCAAATAATCGAAGATCTAGAAGTAAGTGATTCAGAAGAAGAGATGATTAATACAGTGAATGGAGTGGAACAGGAAAAGCTTTTCAGAGAGGGTAAGAAGTGCATTCAGTGTTGCAAGGGAATGGAGTATAATCTGATTCAAGGTTTTTCAGGTGACTCTCAGAGTAAAGTAAGACTTTATTGTGCAGTAGATGCTGGAGAGAATTTAATTCAAATCATATCAGAGATGCTGGGCATTCCTAGACAAGCTTTCCAAAAGTGGGCTGTGACTTGCTCATGTGCTTCCTTGCCAGTATTTGCTTTGTTCACTGGGACTGCAAGTGGAATAAAGGTTAATATGTTTTGGTAGCTCTGTAGTACTGCTCACCTTCCCATAGGAAAGATGTAGAGCTCTCTCTTGGCAAGGAATACCTTTGGCTGATCACTCTTTCTTTGTGTACATTTTACTGCTCTGCTGTATTTATTTAGGCCATGTTGGCCATTATCTTTCTCCAGTACTAACCAGCATCTTCTGCTCTTAAACCAAGGGATTGAAGGCTGCCCTCACTTAAGTAATAAAGGTTGTCATTGGTAGGTTGGGCCTTAGTACCTCCTGTTCCTGGAAGACAGCAAGTCGTGGAAGTTTCTTGCTTCCACAGGCACATTTTTGGTTTTCTCTTTGCCTTAGAATAAGCTGTTAAAAACACTGCTGGGGGTGGCTGGTGTTACCTGTTCAGTACATAAAGCTTTGGGTAGGTGTGGACACAGGTTCCTGTGTTCTGCTGAATTTCATTGTCACAGGAGGTATTGCTACAAGCAGCAAAGTGCAGAAATCAGTAAAAATTATGCTTGAATCTGTCAACAGCATCTGGTACTCCACTGTTATCCCAGCAGTGATCCAGCAGGGTGAGAGAATCACTGCTGCCTGTCTGCCCAAGGAGGCTTAGTGTCATGTTGAGCTTTTATCTTCTCACAAAGCTAGTTAATATTTCTCTTCACTTTAGGCCCTGCATTGGTGTGGGCAGCCCAGTCATTCTGGTTGGTGAGATTGGTATAACTGATTTTCGCACCACCTTTGGCCAGATTTCCTTGTCCCCTTCACTTGGGCTTGGGGCTCCTGGGCCTTGAAAAACTTGTACTTTTGAGTGTGAAAACTCCCAGTTAGTGGAGAGGATGGTAAAAATTCACTTTGACAGCTTCTGGTTCTGGACTCAGCTAAGATTTCCAAACTCTTCAGCAAGTGATGATGCTGTGAGAGTGCCTAGATTTCTCCAAGTAATTACCTGTGTGGGTTTCTGCTGGAATTGAGCTACGTGATAACAGACGTGTGGACTATAGATTTAGTATGCAGGAAAAAGGAATACTTGAGTACTGTTTGGCACTTCAGTAGCTAAAGTTTTTAAAGACATGCAAGTCAAGTGTCCATATATTTCTCCTCATCCTGCCTGCCAGAGGCTTGTCTGGGATGGTTAAAACCACTGCTAGGCATTCTTCTTGTTACAATGGAATATATCTCTTACAAAGCTGTTTATTCAGAAAAACTGAGGAAATGAGGAGGAGAATCTGAGCACAAACTCCAAGTACTTAGACTTAAAGGAAAAGAAATTGGTCTTTCACACAGTCACCAGAAGTGAGAATGGCTGTAGAGATGGCAGATCTGGAAGAGTTCTGCTTACTGTAAGTAAATAAAATTTCTTCATTTGGATCTGACATGCTCCCTAATTAGGTGGCTGTAAAGCAAACACAGGAAAGGTTGGGCATTTCTCAGCTGTAAAGGCAACTGCATCTGCTTCCCTTATTTATAGCTTATGGCTGAGTTTACTTATCAGAAATGCATTTCAGTGGTTGTTAAACTGTGTGCTGGTGGCTGATCGGGGGATTTTTTGGTAGGTAAGATGTATGATAGAATTTCCTGTTTTAGCTGCAGAACATGGTGCAAGTGCTGGGTATTCTGAACACTTGGAGAAGGAACTGGCTGAAGAAGCAGAATTGCAGATAACTGCAGCACAGGACAGCAGAGACAAAACAGACACAGCTCCTTCAGCAGGAGAGGGACTGGCAGAAGGCAGCGATGGACCCCACGTGTCTCCTGGGGCTGGTGAGCACAGCCCCTAATGCTGATGGTTATCTCTGATGCCAGAGACCTCCCAGGCTGCATGACTGGCATCACAGCTGGGAGAGAGACTGCACTTCCTTTGCATTCTGGAATCTGGGCTAAGCACTGGGAACATGCCAAACTGTTTTTTTCATTTTAAGCTGGAAGGCTGCGTTTTGCCCAAAGGGAAACCAAAATTGCACTGGCAGTAGTGTTTAGAAATAGGTAATTGCAGAATGCACCTTTAGTTAAAATTTACTGGTGGAAGTTCCAGGATCAGGCAAAGATTGAAAAAATTTGGAGACCTTCTGAGTGAGTTGACAAATTGGCATCTCCCAAGTTACTTTTCCTACATTGCTGGGTCTTCTGTAGTCAACATACTGCAGTGAAGGCTTTGGTATGACCTTTTGAGTTAGAAGTGCTTATTAAAGAAAGTTAATTTAAAAGGAGCTCAGATAAAAATTTCACTCAAATCTCTTGGATTTCACATTACCAAGGGCTTTTTTTCTGTGGGACCTCTGCACACCTGGATGTAGCAGAGGGAAAAGTCGAGGATTCATCAGTGCTTCAGCTTATCTGGCTTTGTGTACCAACCCTAACCCTTGCAGATGGGAAGGTAGTAGGTGGTTGTCAGGAATTGCAAGTTGGATTTCATTGCTATGAGTGCTCTGAAATTTTGTCTCTGGTACTTGTTTCAGTGCTGTGTTTTTCCTGTTTTGGAAATCTAGAACATGAAACTGCCAAAGGTGTTGAAGCTGGAAGTCTGGACAGGCATTCTGATGCTCTCTCCTCATCTGAAAAATCTGGGATGAATCCATTAGAGGAAGATGATGAACAAGATGTGCTAGAGGACCAGGCTATCATATTAGATTTGGATGATGCAGAGGAAGAGCCTGCTGAGGATGAAAGTGAACATCCTGAAAGTCAAGGTAAGAAACTTGCAGCAGTAGCAGAGGCAGTTGGAGAAATTTTTCCTTGTTATCTCTCCCTAGATTGAGGAAAAACAGGTTAATAATGTTTTTAACTGTTTAATCCATCAGAGAGTACAGGGGAAGCTGTTGGCTGCTCTTCCTAGGGCCAGATTGTTATTGGCTCATTAGGTGCTTCAGGGACCAAGATCATCTTGTACTTGTACTCCTCTTCCAGATGGGAAGCTGCTCAGTGTTTCAGTTCTGTTAATGTTGTTTTCTTTCCTGCTCTCACTTGTTAAGAAGTGAAGAATTTCGAGAGTGAAGTTAGACAGTGCAGACTAGATTTGGAGGAAACTGCTATGGGCAGTTCCCAGCAGAGAAGAGGTGAGATGCTGATCACATGAGCCTTGGCTGGAGGGAGTTATAAAATCTGGCATTGCAGCAACCTGGCTCAGGTGCTGTGGGGCCACAGCTGGAGCACAGGCAGTGTGCTCTGGGCCAGCCCTGTGGGAAGCTGGTTGGGTTTCTGCTGCTGCAGCAGCACTGGGTGCTGCAGGAGCTCTGAGAAGAGAGTTCAGTTCCTCAAGTCCTTTTTTCCCCCAGAGGTTTCCATGAAGACTCCTGCGTTTGTCCGTGCTGCAGCCCACAACCCCCTGCTGTCAGCTCCTCGGGATGAAAAACCTGCTGCTCCCAAGTAAGTCTAAAGCAGTGGCCTGGCAGGAGAGTGTCTGGGGGTGTCAGTGTCCAGGGGGAAGAGCAGAGCCTGGCTTTGCCAGCTGCCCTGGGCTCTGCCAGCTGCCACAGGGAGTGAGGAGTCCTGGAGGTTTTGGATCGTCCACTGCTGCAGCAGCTGAGTAAAGGGTGAATCAAGTGAATCTTCCAGAGCAGATCTGATGCCTTCAGTATTTCCAATGAATGTTCTTGTAATATTTTCTTGTGCTGAAGGTCAAAAGCTTTCCCTAGGAATTTTTCCACTGGTGAGCTACTCTGGAACCATAGAGTCTGTTATGGGATGCAGAGGCCCTTGCAGAGCAGGGGGAATTAGAGATGACAAGATGCTGATCACATGGAATGACATACTTGCATTGACTGCAGAAGCCTAAAGCTGTGTGCAGTTGCCACGTGCTGACTATAAAATGAAGCTCTCTTAGAGGCAGAAAGTGAACCTGTCCTCTGCTTTACTCCAAATTAATTAACATTGGCACCATCTTAACTAGAAATTCAGTGAAGCTGTATGCTTCATCAGAACTAGGGAACAGGAGGAATTTTCTAGCCCATAACTCTAGATTTTTGTTTGTCAAAGCAATAAACAAGAAGACCAAATTCTTGTGCCCACATACAGGTGGACTGGAGAGAGTCAAGTGATCCATGCACTCCCTCTGTGGGTTAGCCTGAGGTTCTAAGTTTTTTCTGTTGTTTCCCAATCAGGTACTGAGTGAATCCGTGGATTTCACTTAATTCATATTACAATTTTTCCTTTTTAGAATGGGAAGCAGTGGTAACTTCCTTTGGAGTTACAGTCTTGTTTAAGGGGGAAAAAACCCAGACAACCAATCAAACCCCACAGAGTAAACCCACTGAAATTTGCAGTAGTGTGGAATTGTATTCTGCAGAGCAGCCTCCCCTGTCCACAGATACAGAGGTGACCTGTGGATGCCTCCAACTTCGTGCACTCCTGGAGAGGGAATACTCCTGGGATGCACTGGGAACTGCAGCCATGTGTTGGAGACAAGTGGGGTTTGCTGACAGTCTGTCACACAAGCAGGCAGTCTCTCTGGATTGCTTCTCTCAAGGTCATGATGCCACATGAACTGTTTGCAAACTGTCCTGCCTGGGCATGAGGGTTTTGAAGAATCGGGAGGGAGAAAGAGCATGAGGTAGTTCTTACACCTTCCAGTTCAGCATAAGGTTTGTCCAAACTCAGCCTGGTGTTCTCTGCATCTCCCCTGGCCTTGTTCACTTCATGTGTGAATTTTCAATTTCCCTCCAAGGTCTCCTGTGCAGCTGCTGCAGCCTAAGCAAGTTCCAAGGAGATCAGGAATGTCTCAAAGGAAACCACGGGAGCCTCAAATAGCAAGGAGTTTGATAAAGGAGGTTTTTAGCTATTTTGTAAAAATGCCAGTGACCAGAGAAGCATTCAAAATTGTTGAAAAATGGTAAGTAGCAACAAACTGTTCTTCCCACTCTTTTTAGTGTTTTGTTTTGTTATTTTATTTTATTTTATTTTCTCACCTGAAGTAATAAGCTTGTTGGAAGTGCTGCTGACAAGCTGACAGCCCTCCCTTTCCACCTGGGAAGAGTCATGGGAGATCTGAAGACAAGGGCAGAAATGTGCTAAGTGCTTTGGGCTGCTGTGTATGTGTCTGTGACCAACCTGGCCTTGCAGGAGCATCTGGGTTTGTCACAAAAGGTTGTACCAGTCACAGCCTTGTTATCATTCACCATGAGCAGGATGGCTCTGGGTAATGGTCATTGTGCTGGGCACAGTGGAGGTGTCCCAGCTGTCCAGTGTTCCACTGGAGTCTGGGTTTTCTAAGCTTTTTGGATCTATCAACCATGTTATCTTCATCAGTAAAATCTGTGGATTGTTTGAATGGTGTCACCATAAGAGCCACTAGTCTGTCTATCAGAGCTGATTTCTCTCTGACTGGTGTCAACCCCTGTTCCTGCATGTGTGGGAGGTCTGGGAGAGGTTCTGGTTGTCAGATGTGCAGCTGTTTCACACCTATCTTGGCTGTGGAGTTCCAGGGAGCCTGGGCTGAGAAGCCAAGCTTTGTTCCTGAGGTGGAGAGTTTCTTCTCCCCCAGTTTTCCCTGGCAGGCTGTGACCTGCACAACGAGCAGCTCCAGTGCAACTTGCCCTGCAGAAGTGGGGGAGCAGCTGGTGTGTTCACACAATCCACAGCCTGATTTGGTTTCCCTCCCCATTCCCCCTTCAGCTCTGAGAAATACTTCAAGCAGCTGAGCAGTGATCTGGAAGCTTACACCAGCCATGCAGGGAGGAAAACAGTGGAGATGGCTGATGTAGAAATGCTCATGAGAAGGTAAAGGGTTGTTTCTTATTAACCTGCAGTAGTTTTGGGGGTGCTTTGGTAACACCTGGTTGTTGTCAGGGTGTGCACCAGCAGTAAGTATTTGCACAGTAAGTGTGGTCTCTTGTGATTGACTCTGTACGATGCCACGTGGCCACCTCTCCCAGGAGGGCATCCCTGGAACTGGGGTTTTACCCTCGATGATGATGGTGGAAGGGGCAAGAGGAAGGTAGCGAGGGGTTGGGAGTGCAAGAGTCATCTGAGGAGCAATTAGCAAGAGGAGAGGGTTTTGTGCAAGGGTGAAGCAGTTACAGCTGGGAAACAGTAGAAGAGAAATGAATGCTGAGAGTGAAGCTGGGCTGCACCGTTTCATCCCTGAGTGATCTCTTTGCTACAAGCACTTGCAGCTGACAGTGAGCATTTTCACATGCCCTGCTGTCTGTTTTGGTGACTTGCTCTTCCAAACAAAATACCCATCTTGCTGCTTCTGCATAACCTGATACTTGGGATCCAAACTGACAGTTCCTCTCCAGAGCAGGAGAAGGAGCCTCCAGCTCGGGCTGGCCTCACCTAACAGTGGCATTCCCTGCCCAGCACCTGGATGAGCTGTTGTCAGAGCTGCTTCACTGCTCTCTGTCCTCTGGGCTCCCTCGGCTGCCTCAGCTCCTGCCTGAATTTACTTTGTCCTGTCCAGGTTGTTATTCTTGGTCTGCACTGGAAGAGTTTCCAATGTTGATAAAGTCACCTGAGGGGTTGTGCAGGGCAGAGCTGATGACATTGGCTTAGCACAGGCCTCTGTAGCAGAGCTGATGCTGCTGCTTAAAAAGAATGATCTGTTGCTGTTCTGATCCAGAGATTTTATTTTCCCAAGGAACAGGTGTGTGCTGAAGTTGGCATGAACAGGCTGAGAGGCACAATGGGTTGGTTGGCCAGGTTGTGCTCATGTTATTTCACCTTTTTCTAGATGTCTTTGTGCCTTTCCACTGCCTCCTAAAGGGATCAGGAATTGCTGCTGGTTCATGCATAAGAACAGTATTTCTGTTCCTTTCACAAGCAAAGTGTGAATAAATGCTGTGCTTTTTTCTTTCCACAAAACTGGGAGATGCTGATTTTTTTTTTTTTTTTTTATGCCAGTCAGCTAAATGGTGCACTGGAAAACTACCTGGCCTACACAGTTGGCAAATGCCAACTACCTCTGAACTGTGACTAAAGAAATCTGCTGGGTACTGAGCTATTTCTTTCAGTTACATCATTCTCTGTGTGTTTTCAAACGGTGGTAAAATTTATCCCCTGGTAGGTGGGTTGTGAATTTAAAAAGCAACGAGCCTCTGCTTTGGTACAGATCAATATAGATGAATATCCCCGTGATGAACAGAGGGAAGCTCTGTGGGAAGCTGCAGGAACCCTCTGGGTCTGCTTCCCTGTGTGGGCAAGCCTGGAATCTGTGCTGTGCACAGGACCTCACGACAAACTGCCTGAGAACAGGAATCTGTGCCTTCTCTGTCACAGGCAGCCACAGCATTTCAGCTGTTAAATGCAAAATCATCACTGCAAGAAAGCTTTACTCTGATGCTGAGTGGAAAGACTCTGCACTAACAGCTCTGTTTCTTCTCTGCTCTTCTCTTCTCGGCCACAGACAAGGGCTGGTGACGGACAAGATGCCGCTGAACGTGCTGATAGAGCGTCACCTCCCCCTGGAGTACAGGAAGCTCCTGATTCCAGTCGCTGTGAGTGGAAACAAAGTGATCCCCTGACCTGAAGGTGCAGCCCTGACCCCTGTGGGGTGCTCACAGTCTGCTCCCAGGGGCTGCCTCTGGGGTGTTCCATGTCCCTGCTCCCTGTGATGGTTTTCCACACGGAACCAGTCGGGCAGGGACTGCTCAACGTTCTCCTGAGCAAGGGCTGGTCGTGCTGTGGCCTTTACCCCTCCCTGCTGGGTCTCACCAGCCCTTGTTACACGCAGTTTGCCTACCCATAATTTTTTATGTTACCTCTGAATACTTGTACAGCTCTGAGGAATAAAATGTCATGTGTATTCTGCATGATGCAAGTGCTGCTTATGCCAGGGACCTGAGAGGCTGCTGCACTGCAGTGTTCAGAATGTTCCTGACAGGCCTTTAGCCGTGGTGATGCTCTTCATGCCAACCAGGGGCTTGTGTTTGACACACCCGTGGTGGTTTCTGTGGCTCAGCCCCCCGGGGAGCCACGGTGGTCCCATACAGGTGGTCTGAGCTGTGCTCCCTCGTGCTCCTCACGCAGGGAGACAGAACAAAACTGGTGTGGGATTGTACAGAACCTAAACCATGCCTGGAATGAGGTCAGACCCAGCAAAGGATTTCGGGTGCCAAGGACTGTGACCTTTTGTAAAACAGTTCAGAAGCTGGGGAAGAATGATGCCTGTCACACGTACCAGGCTCGGAGGGATGGAAATGGGGACTGAACTTTCTCTCGTGTGATTTTCATCACCAGTGTCTTCCTGGGAAGCTCTCTTCAGTCAGAGCAAGAGGCTGCAGCTCTTCCCTTAAGTAGGACTCCAGTTGCTCTGACAATCATGGCTTTGGAATGGTGACAAGGGCCTGTTTATTGCTACAGAGACATGGGAAAAGAATGGAGACATGGAATTATGTGTGTCATAGACTTAAGAATGAGCCCATAGTATAAGTCAGCTCAAGGATCTGGTTTTTCTTCCTGCTGCCTGTGGCTTCACAGCAGGAATTTTAATTTTTTTACTGTAGTGTCAATATATAGAAAAATACATATAAAAATAGATTTTTATATATTTGTATATATACAAAGACTAAATATAAATATATATACATATTCTCTCAGGGAAGGGAAAATTATGCAGCATGCAATGGAGAACAGATCCAGTTCAGGGCTGAGGTTGGACCCAGCTGGGAGCCGGAGGAGCCTCCGGGAGCTGCACCGAGTCAGGCGGGGCCCTCATCCCTGCCCTCTGAGCTCCGCCGATGGTTATTCCCGGTGTGAGTTCCCGGAGCCCCTCCCGGCTGATCCCGGTTTGTTCTTTGGTCCCGGTTTGTTCTTCCCTCCCGCTCCCGCCGCGCGCACTCCGTTTACCCGTCGCCATGGCAACGTCCCCGCCCGCAGGACCCCCTCGCGCGCCCTCATAGCTGCCCACGCAGCGCCTGACGCGCGGGCGCCGCGCGGCGGCCGAACCCGGCCCGTGCGCGGAGGCGGCCGGCGGACGCCTGCAAGCGCGGGGCGGCCCTTGAGCTTCGCCGTGTCGCGGAGCACGCTGGGAATGGGAGTCCCGCGCTCGGCGGCGCTGACGGGACCGGAGCGAGACGGGGACACAACTCCCAGCGTGCAGCGCGCCGGGGGGCGGGACGGGGCTTCGAACGCGCGGCCTCTCGGGAGTTGTAGTCTGGGCAAGCGCCACCAGCGGGTGGGGGTGCGCGGTGCGGACTCCACTTCCCGTCGGGCGGCGCGGCCCCATTGTGGGCACGCTCGCAGCCCATTGGCCGCCAGCCGCGGCCGGGCCCCGCTCCCCGCCCGCTGACACAAAGCGGGTCCAAGATGGCGGAGGCGGGCGCGGGGAGCCCGCACGGCGGGGACGCGGCGCCGCCGGGGCCGCCCGAGGAGCAGGAGCTGAGCCGGCGCCTCCGCCGCCTCTACCCCGCCGTCAACCAGGACGAGACGCCGCTGCCGCGCTCCTGGAGCCCCAAGGACAAGTACAACTACATCGGCCTCTCGCAGGGCAACCTGCGCGTCCACTACAAAGGTGCCGGGCTGGGGCGGCGGCGCCGGGTTCGGCCTCGGCCCGGAGCGGGGCGGCCGCTCCGCGGGGCCCGCCGGGCGCGGGCCGGGCCGGCGGCGGATCCGGCGGCCCCGGGGAAGGGGCCCCGCGGGCGGTGACCGGCGGGAGCCGGGCGGGACCGAGCTCGGCCCGGGGGCCCGGCGGGGCTGCCCGGGCTCGGGGGCGGAGGCGATGGGGCCCGGGGCTCTCCCCGGCGGAGTCTGTGGCCTTATATAACGCTGTGCAGTGTCGCCCGCCCGGGCCCGGGTGTAGCCAGACTGCCTGTTTACTCTGTCATCCGGCTTAAAACCCGGCCAAGGGGCCGGATGGCCTCGACACGCCGCGTAACTGGGGCTTTGGCTGCTCGGGCTTACACCGAATAGCCGCTCACAGGCTTGGAGTGTGATGTTTTGCTTGCTCGCTGTTGGAGCTGTCCTCCCTACCCACCCAGTGGAGAACCGATTATTCCTTTTCCTCCCTGGTTAGTAAACACTGATGTCATTCCCCTCTTGTGTAATCATTTTTGTCTTCTGTTTGTGTACGTTGGTCTTCAAATTACGTCTGTGGGGAGGGGGAGAGGTGGCACTGACAGTCTTTCTCAGAAACTCCACAGTGAAAACAAAGGGAAAACTACAGAGCTGGTCGTGCAGGGATTGTCCCTGGTGGCAGTGCAGGGCTGTATGTGCTGGTTCTCTGAAAAGTGTGCTTTAAATGGCTGGCTCCGTGTAGAAGCAGGTCCCTAAAGCAGGGCTTTAGATCAGGGTGTGTGAGAGGCCAAATCCCCTCAGTACTTACGTTTCTGTTCTTTCTTAGGTCACGGTAAAAATCACAAAGATGCTGCCTCGGTCAGGGCCACACACCCCATCCCTGCAGCCTGTGGCATTTATTACTTTGAAGTGAAGATCGTCAGTAAAGGTAGAGATGGGTAAGTGCCTCGTTCCAGCTCAGTGGCTGGGGGTGTGTGTCTGGCAGCTCTGCTGGACTCTGACCTCCTTTTCCGGAAGGGTTCGAGGTCCTGTGGCTACTGGGGGAGCCAGGCAGGTACAGCACGGGCAGGTTTTGTTCTCCTGGTCAATAGATGTGCGTGTGGTGGAATGCACTGGAGGCAGAGGCACTTGAACAGCTCCCTCCTGAGCTGTTTGAGATGGGCTCTGGGTCTCCAGTGCAGTTCGAATTGAAATAGTTTTCCCTCTTGCTGGCAAGGTCTGGTCACTCAGATTTTTGGAATTGTGATGCCTCAGAAGTGGAGTGAAACGGAAAGGAGGAGCCTTGAACTTAATTTTGGGCTGTTAGAGAGGTGCTTTCACAGTAAAGAGTGGTCATGGCAGTACTGGGGCACTGGGGAAAGCAGTAAAGGGGGCATTTCTAGCAAGGTCTGGGTTTGTGCTGCAAGTGTAGGTGTAATTTTTACCCATTATAAAGGTGTCATCCTGTTCTGTGTGTGGATGTCCCTGACACTGTTCGTTGCTAAAGGAGGAATATGGCAGGTGTAACTTATCTGGAAGGAAAAGCCACACAGGAGGAGGGATTATAATTAATTAATCCAGTCCTTCAAGTATGACATTTGAACTCTGGCCAGTTTAAGGGTTGTGGGGAAGGGCAGCAAGTGTTCCTACTTAAAACCAAATTAAAGTGATGACTTGTTCCTGTTGCATTTTTTTGCTGTCATTGTTGAACTGAGAAGTGTCCTACTTGTAAAGGATCTCAAGTTGTGCTGCATTTAGGCCTGTGATAATTACTAGGTTATCTGCAGAGGTGGATGCTGGGCTGAATTCCTTACAAATGCAGGGAAAAGACCATCTTTATTCCTTCACTCCACTGACTTGGCGTTTAACTGCTTGTCTGTGTTTGAAACCCTGCCCTTGATTAGTTTATGTAACTGCTAAAATTGAAATCATTTGCAGTGAACTTCAAGACAATTTTCCGTAGAAATCACATCACAAAAGGTCACTGAGCAGCACTTAATCCTTACTGCAGTCTAGACCAGTCTTGAAGGGAGATAGTGGAATTTTCTGCTTGTCTCCCAAGATCAGAGTTTTCTATATTAGTGGTCCATTGTTGATTTTATTGTACTCTGTAATTACAGTGACTTTCCAGAATACTTCCAAAGACACAGAGCCATGTTGTGTTCACACAGCAATCTGAACAGGAGCTGCTGACAGCTCAGATCCAAAGTCAGGGCAGTGGTGAGGCTTTGAGAGCTTCTCTGATGCCTCAGCCATTCCTGTGCCTTGTTTTTGTTTTGCTGGTAGAGACAAACCCAACTTTTACCTTGCCCATGGAGGTGCTGGGGATTTGTAGTTGTGAATTTCCATTGTTGCTGCTGCCTGGCTGTCACCTGAGAAGGTGCTTTTGTGTCTCAGCTTCAGCAGTTTGAATTGTACCTGCCAGAGGCTCTGTGTGTTGTACCAGTGAACTGAGGCAGAGATCTCTTCCTAGGAAGCTCTCTCATGTTTATTCCACCATGGTGACTTCAGTTTAAAAGAGTAAAAGTCCAGACATCTAAAGAAGGGATTGAGGGAATGAAAAGAGGTTTTCAAGCTGTGTAAGTGGCAAAGCACGTCCCTTGAAACTCCACTGGAAGCCCTTTAGCAAAGGGAGAGGAATCTCTCTGAGCTCATTTCCAGAAGGGTTATTTCAAGTGTAAAACCTCTGCTCTGGAGATGGTTGTTTGATTTCTGCTGTGTGGGGTAGTGAGATGAAGATCATGTGATGTTATTCCCTGTGTTTCTCTTGCTGGAGTTGGTGATGGCATTTCACATTTAGGTTTAAAATGCGAGTGATTTGGTTTCAAAACAAAGACTTGGGTCAAAAAAGACTTCGGTGCACTGAATTTCAGGAAGTGTTCCTTGAGGAATTCTGGCTGATCTTGCTCAAAGCAGTCGTCTTTCTGTGCCCACAGTTGTTAGTTCAGGGCTCTGCACTCTGCTCAGGTGCTGACACTTGCTAATAAACAGCAGCAACTAAAATTGCAGGGTAAGAAATGGGCCTGGCAGGAGATGCTGCCTGTCTGTGACACGCTGTGCCAAGAGGGTTCTTGGATTGGCATCAGGCAGTGCCAGTTTTGGGTTGCTGGTGTCACCGTGGTAGCGAAACCTGAGCTCTGGAGGCCACTGAGGTGTCAGGACCACGTTTTTATCTTCTCCCTTGTTTTTCACAGGACTAAGGGGATTTAAATCCAGTATGCTGTGGTTCTTCCCTTTGTTTCCTCCCACCACATTGTATCCTAGCAGTGAAAACACACACCCTTGCCTCCCCCCATTTTCCAGGCTGGGTGCTCCTGTGCTCAGTTTGCAAACCCCGGTGCCAGCACAGGGGGAGAGAGAGGGAGGGAGGGACTGCAGCACTACAGACACAGGTTGCTTCTGACTGCCACTGCTGGCAGAAAAGCTCCCTCTCTTGCATTCTCTGTCTCTCCTGCCCTTTAGTGGACCTGCCCCATAATGGTGCTTTTGCTAAAGGAGCAAACAAAACGACTTTCAAAAACTCTCTTTGCCATCACTGGACTTTTCTGCCTCAGCATCAGTAAAATCCTTTACTGGTGGATATTTCAGAGCAAGTACAGCATCCTGAAGTCCATTTGGTGCATGTAAGAAACTGAAGTTGGGTCAGTTTTTCTTAGCTTTGGATCTTCCACCACTCATGCACTGAGATAGAAGCAGGATCCTTTGAGAGGAAGAAAGATGACTGAAACTTACTTTTCACTGAATGGTGGTCATTCCCTATCCTGATGGGTTTAGTCTTGATTGATAAGAGGTCATGGTTATTTACTGGGTTTGATTTTTGTATGTGGGTTTTTTGGTTTGGGTTGGGTTTTTTCTGGGAGAGGGGAGGCTGCCCCTGAAAAATTGCCTTGACAAGGTTTCTGGGTAACATAGAACAAATCAGATCTGTCAGTAGATTGATCTGTTACTTCTGCTACTTTTTTCTGGGGGGGGGGGGGAAATGGTTCTTATCCTTGAAGAGCAGAGGAGAATTTAGTTTGCAATCTCTAGTTCCAGCCCTCCCCTCACCTCCTTGTCTGTGCTGAACACACAGGGAGTGGCTCCACAGCACTTTAGGATGATACATGTAGAGACTCTGGGATTCTGCCTTTGCATTTCTCATATGTTTCTGCTCCTTCCCTCATGCTGACAGGCTGCTACCCTGTCCTGTGGTGAGCTGGTTAAAGGAGATAACTAGTTTAAAGCTGGCCACATCAAAATAATTAATGGTGATTTAATCTATTGACGTCACTGTCAGAAATTGCCTTTTTTTTTTTTCTCTTTAAACTGGGGACTATTTTTTAGGGTTCTGCTCCCTGACATTAATTGAAGGCAAGTCAATAAAGGGATGGGCTGAGCTGGGAGAGGGAAGGGTTGGATTGCAGCAACCCTCATTTTGTTCCATTCAAAGTGTTGTAGAGCAGTTTTGTCTTAAGGCTTGCTGGGTACTTAATTCCTGAGCCATTGTGTGCTTGTCTCCTGAGTGTTGTCAGCTGGAACAAAAGGACAAGAGGCAATGGGTCACAAGTTGAGGCAAGGGAAATGCCAGCTGGACATAAAGAATTTTCCTCATGAAAATGGTTGTGCACCAGAACAGGATGCCTGGAAAGGCTTTGGCATCTCTGTCTTCAGATTTGCCTGGGGGAGCCCTCAAACTACCTGATAGAAGTTTCAGTTATTTATGCTTTGGGCAGAAGGATGAAGAAGGAAGATCCCAAGGTCCCTTCCAGTCCATACCTCTCCATGATTCTGTGGATGGCTTGCTTCCAGCATTCCTTGGATGAACAGATTGGCAGAAATGTCTGTGACTCTTCTGTTCCTGAGCTGCCACAAATAACTCAGGCTTTTATCACCGTGGTGCTCACAGTTCAACCTTAGCTGTATTTGAAGCACTGAGCTCTTGTCCTCTCTCTCTCCAATACATGTTTCTGTTTGCTGGTGATTTGTCAGCACATCTCACGGCCTCTGTTTCCCCATTAGACAATCTCTCCTTGGTAAACAGGAACAGGGAGAGAGACTCATGAGGGCAGGGCAGCCAACCCACAACTTGCAGGCTGTTGTGACTCAGAAGGACGAGTCATCTTTGTTGTCCTCTTTGTGCTGGGGCAAGGTGAGCTGTCTGTGGGTGACACTGCGTGTTCCTGACTGCCAGCTCAGTCTCTGGACTGGTTTTACCTCCCCAGCCACGTGCTGGGTTGTGATGGAATGTGACTGGGGAGGACAGCCTGGAGGCCAACCCTCATGGTGCACGAGTTCTGGATTCTAGCAAAAGTCACCTGTCCTGCAGCCTCCTCTCCATTCCTGAGCTGCTCCTGGGACAGACAGCCCAGCCTGTGGATTGCCTTTGCTGTCCACAGCTGCCTTTTCTGGGAATGGTTTGGTTTGGGACATGCTGGCATCCTGCAGCCTGACCTCTCTGGTGGTGACAGAACCACTGCCTGCCCACGGTGGCTCTGTGCAAACACAGCAAGTGTGGTCTGTGGGCAGAGGAGGTGCTGGGTGGGCCAGCCCTCTGTGCCAGGGCAGCCCAGGGCTTTCATGAGGACTCTGGGCCATCCCAGGAAGGTTGGAAGAGCCAGTCAGGCTTTTCTTCTGGCCATGGTGGTTCTTTGTGTGCCAGCACTGGTGACTGTGTAACGAGCTGGATCGTGTTAGCAGTCTTTCTGCTGGATCAGTCCTTGATAAAGTGATTTCTGGGTGTTAAGTGGGGAAGAGGAGACCAAAGAAGGGCAGGAGCAGGAGGGTGGGAAAAAAAATGGGCCATAGGGAGTGTTGGTATCCATCTTCCAACACTGTTCCACAGTTGCTTTGAGCTGTACAGGCTGTGCAGAGATGTTGGTCAGCACTGGTGTAGGTCATGGGCAGTTTTCTGGAAGAGAGGGGAAGTAGTTCTTTGAGGAGGATGACTGAATAGCTGATCTAGCCTAGTCCATACCATAGTTTATTTAAAATCTTCCTTTAGCTTTCCTACACAAGTGCACCATAACCCAGACTTAAAAATAGCTTATTTTCTCTCTGACTGAAAAAGAAAAATAAAGGTCAGATGTGCTGGTTGGTTCTCAGTCTGTACATTAGTAACAAGTCATCTGCCCCTCTTCCCTGCTTACATTTCTCCTTGCCAACTTTCCATTTCTCCTCAGCATATGGTGAGTGTGATTGCTCTGTGAAAAAAGCCTTTTCCTCGTGTGCTCTAATGGTTTCCAGATGCTGACAGAGGGCTGTCCCTGGATTGCTCTGATGGCATTGGCTGGTTGTGCTGTGGACACCTCGGAGTGTTGTGCCTGTCAGGATATGTGAAGGGATATTCTATGGGAACTCAGGATTTCTAGTGTCTGAACGTGCTCTGTGATCCCTTATTTGTTGCTGATAAGCCTGTAAATAATTGATTTCCTCCCCCTTTTTATTTTTTTTTTCCATCCTGGTTTCCAAGAATCCAAAACCAGCACAGAGAGGGGGTTGTTCTTCTGTTTGCAGGTGTGTCTGCTTGTTTGAATTCATGCTGTTCCACAGACCTTCATTTAAACAACCCAGCACGTAAATAAATCCCCCAAGTAGATTCCATAAACAGTTCCTGCCTCGTTCCTGTTTGCAAGCAGGTCTTGCCCAAGCAAGTCCTGCCTGCTCAGCTACCAACTGACTGCACCTTGGTGCTCTCAGGTGTAGAGAGACACTCATTTTCACATCAGTTGATGACATCTCATACAAGTTGTTATTTTTTTTTTGGTGTTGTTTTGCTAAACTCTTGGAAGAGAGAGCAGCTTTTCAGTGTAAAGCAATTGTGAGATTGGAACATCTGATCTGCAGTTGATAAGTTCTTTCATTCCTCTTTTTTTAATCAATGAAGTGGAAATTTTTATTTTATGGCAGTATCATGGACCATTGTAATGGTAGAATATAATTTTGTCATTAAAGTAATATATGAAGTAAGGAAATGGAATGCAAGTAGTGATGGCAATGTGTGACTTTTTCACTTGTATGACTGAAGTCTGAGATTTCCTAGATTTCAGGCTGTGATAACTTCTTTTTTTAAATTGGCTCTTTTTTTTTTAGTTCAGCTACTTGTAAAATTTTGCACAGTAAAGAAGAAAAATTTCAGGAAGGGGTTATTTTTGCTTGGTTATTTTTTCCTCCCCCTTCCCTCTGCTATTTCTGAATATCTGTTACAGAAAAGGTAGGAATATGACAAAAGTAAACTCTAGCAAAATCAACATCTTTAGAATATGTGTAAAACATTATTCTGCTTCAGTTCTTCAAAATATGTCTGCAGTTAATAAATCGTAGAATAATGGGAACTAATTATTTATGTGTTCTAGGCTTATAGATCTGGGGAATTATCTGTTTAATAATTAAATTGTATAAGCTGGATAACTTTTATAGAGGGGAAACTTCTTTTCTTCACTTGTGAAGCTCAGGGATGATGGACTGCTAAAGAATTTATCATCCACTGTGAAGCTTTGACTCATTTTCTTCAGCTCTGCAGCTGAATGGTGTTAACTGTGTTACATCAACTCTGCTGCCAGATTAATTTTCTGAACTGCTTTTCTAGGAATGGGGTTTACATGGTACCTGTGGTATCAGGCTGGATCTCTGTTTCCACACTACAATCTTCCTGCTTGTTTACAAGTTCTTTGTGTTGATGCTCTGCTCCACATCAGGCCTTTGTTCCTTGTTGTGGAGATGTCAGCTTGTGAAGATCTGTGAGTTCAGTGTGTGTTGCTTTCCCAGCACTCACCCAAGCTCTGACTCTCAGTCACTGCTTAAAGGGAAACTCTTCTCATTTCATCAGTACCTCTGCCAAAACTTTGTGTGTTTCTTTTCCTGTAACACGTTTTCCACATAATTAAAAAAAAAAAAAAAAAGAAGTTATTATGTAAATATTGCAGGTATTTCTTTCTGTAATTTCATTAATTACTAGCAGATAAATCCTCCTTTCATAAGAATTGTTATAATCCGAGCTTAAACAGAGCAAATTAGCCTGTAAAGATGGGACAATAAGAGAAGCAGCTACCTGTTGGTGGAATGTTTCCTTCTGATTTCTGTATTGCATTTATATTCTTCCCCTTGTTTTTAAGTAGAGAAAACAGCTGCTGTTTAAAGCTGACTGTTACAATGGACTGTCCTGTAAGATTAGTCTCCAGAATGAAACTTGTTGTCTTTTTATGACTTGCCTTCTTTTGGATGCCTTTCTGTTAGATATTTGTGGTAACTTTAGTGTCTTTCTTTCCTGTTTTCTAGGCTTTGTTTATGGCAGGAAAAATGTCCTGTTGCCTAGACTGGCAGTCAAACAATCTTCAGTCCATTCAGTCATGGAAACTTGTTTAACTTCCCTGATGTATTTTCAGTGACTGAGCAGTGCATTTGGGAGTGAGGTTGGTTAATCAGCAGGACAACCTGAACAAAAATCCTACTTATTCAGTTGGGTGTAACCAGAATAAATAATCAGAGAATGAGTGTCAGTAATGCTTTGTGCTGTTCCCAGACTGAAGGCACCACTGGGCACTGGCATGGTTTCTGTGAACTTTGCTGGATATCAGCTGACTTAGAGAGCAGGTCAGCTGTCAAGAGTGAAAAAACTGAAGTTGGAAAATTAAGTTGGTGGGACACCTTTGCTTCAGCTACAGTTGGTTTTGACCACGGTGTATGGCAGGGTTTGGGGTCCTCTTGGATGTGATGATGGTTGGGGTAGCAGATGGAGAAATGGGTTGTTCTGGATTCTAGTGTGATTTTAGCCTGGTGGGACTTAAATTATGCCTTTTCTTTCTTAAATGGTGCTCAGGTCAAGCCTTCATCTCTGCTCTGTATTTTCTGTCTGTCAGTGTTCCTACACACATTTTTAATCTTCAGCAGCAGCCTTTTCCCTTCCTGAAACAAGGGACAGATTTGGCCCTTCCTATAGGTGGCAGATACCACTTGAATGTGATCTTAAAATTGGAAGGGAGCTGGGAATTTGATACCTTGGTCTATCAAAAATATCTTTTCATTCTTCCTCTGTAGTTTTGTCACTATTTACTCATAAACACCCTGAAAAGCTGTGTTATATTACCAGGTTGCTGCCTCCCAGTTCTGCCCTGCTCACTCACCTCCTCTTCCACAATCTTCAGCTTCTCTGCCTTCCTAAGGGCTGATGTGCAGTGAGCTCCTCGTGCCTCAGGATACTTGTAGCTGTTTTTAATGAACTCTTACAAATTTTATTTTCTTGCCTTTTATCTACTTCTTTTCAGCCTTGCATTGTTTGTCTTTACTGACCTCTGCTTGGGGAATTGGGACTCTTTCTGGAGCCCATCAGTGCTATTTCTGAAGCACCATCACGGAACAGCACAGTATCCACGAATAAAACCAGAACCCTTTCCACTCCAGAGATTATATTCCATTATGAAGTGGTTCCAAAATATTTATTGTTAGACTGAGGAATCAGAGACAGTTGGAATCCAGTATTTTATGTGCCATGGGTAATTTTTTTAAACAGATGTAACTTGTTTTTTCACTGCCTCATAAGAACGTTCCCCTTCCCCCCCCAGAACTTGGACAATGTGGTTTCCAGTGGTGAAGTGATAGGGGTTATCATTTCTCACCACTCTTTAAACCTGGCATGAAGTCAGGGCCCACCTCAGACGAGAATGATAGTTCAGAGCTTTGCATGAGAGACTGTGCAAGTCTCCAAAATGCTTCTAACTTAATAATTTAGTTTGTTTGTCTTAACTGTGCGTGTTGAAAGAGTGGGGTGCACGATAGCTGGGAGGGCAGGATTCCTCCCAGATAGGTGTGGTTATTAGAAAAAATTGCAGGATACAGGAAGCCTTTGAATCACAAACCCCTGGAAGAGTGGGACAGCCCTTGTTTAACTCCTGGCTCAGCTGGATTGCCTTGGCTGAGCCACGTAATAAAATGCCAATCCCAGGAATTTCCACCGTTAATGTTAATGTGAGTTCACAACTGAGCGGGGAACGACTGCTTTACTGGAAGTCATGGCCTCCAAAACAAATCATTTAACATCTCTAGTTTAACTCTTCCAGTCTGGGCCTTGGTGCATGTGGGCATCCCTTCCAATCTCTCCTTCCAGCTGTGCTGTGCCAGGATGGTGCTGGCTCAGGAAAGAAGATTTCTGGGCTTGTGGCCATTACCCAACCATGTTAAACCACTGTATTTTTTTTTCCCCTTTGCTTCCCTACCTTTCAGATGGGGTGAATTTTCTGTGCCATGTAGGTACACAGCCACTTGAAAGAAGAACAGCATGAGTTGTTTAACTGTTCTGACTTGGTACCTTTCAACAGGTTAAGCAAAAGTACAAGGGGACCACACTATTGTTCTTTTCCTGGCAGAGCCTTAATAAATCTGCCCTGCTGATTGTCAGGATTAGCATTTGAGATGAGCACTCTCTGTAAGTTTATTAGAGAAATTCTTGTAGGTTTCTGGGTAAAGAAATGGTTCCTTTTGTTGAAAGTATACTGCCCTGGTCCAGTGAGGACCATGGACTTACTGCTTTCTTCTTCCTGCCCTGCCTCTATTTTGCACCCAGCAGTGCCTCCCAAGTGCTGGGTGCTTTCCAGGGAGATGTTCTTTGCTCCTGGAATTCTTAAAACTGAATAATATATAATACAGGTATACATGAGTTCTGTTTCTGTGTTCCCCTTTGTTCTACCCAATGAGTTCTTCGTTCCTGCCCTGGAAAAGCCAAACAGATGCAAATGCTGGAATTTCAACATGAGGTACTTGCTGTCAAAGGGCAGGTCTGTTCTGAAGTTTTTCTGCTGGGTTCACAAGGATTTTTGTGGGTTGCTCACACAGAGTAGCTTTAGACTAGGCAAAAAAACGTTTCTTACGTTGAGTTTTTGGCAGGCTCTCTGGGTGTCATGTTTGTTCTGGAGAAATGTCTTTTGACTCAAAGAATTGCTTCTCACATGGGTGGATTCCCCTTCTGGGACAAACTGAACTCAGCCATCAGTGGCTCCTCTACTCGTGTGACTCTGTACTGCTTAGAACATCCTCTTTAACAGATCTCTGATTCCATTTAGGTCAGTCAAATGTTGTCACTCCTGTGAAATAACTTTTTCATTATTTTTCAGATAATTTCTGCCCAGTGACAATATATAATTCTTCCTGAGTCAGTGCATTTGAGATCTTTTCTACCTTTAAGGGTTAAAATTTAATTTAGAAGTACAGTCATCATTTTGGCTTCCCATCTCTTTTCCAGGGAAAGTCTTTTATTGACAGAAGCGAAAAATATGTAATTTTTTTTTTAAATACACAGATTTAAAATGCAGCCTTGAAAACATCTGCTCTGCAGAATCCACCACACAAGTTGTCTTAGGAGCCTGAAATGAATACTGTCCTGTTTAGGTGTCACTGTGCTGGAGCAGCTACATGTTGGTGTTTACTGCTGAAGAACCTTGGAGCTGGGGAAAGGAACTAAAAGCTTTGTCTTTTTGAGCTTAATCTTAACCATGGTCACAGTGCTGGATGACCTAGAGGGAAAAATCCTGGCAATGCTGCTGGTTGTGTGTGAAGACACGAGGGGTTGCCACCAAGGCCCTTCATTCTTCTGCTGTGGCCAAGGAGAGCCAGGGCATGGATAAAAGAGGCAGAGCTGACGTTGTGGCTCGTGGCAAGTGTGGCTGATTGAGTCAGATTTTCAAAAGCAACCAGTGTTGCCTGGGCAGGGCTGAGGTGCAGGAGAAGTCTGGAAGAATTTGGTGCTATGGTAACTGTCGAGGCTGCTGGTGAGAGGGAACAAGACTGTTCTGACTGAATCACTGGCATGTGTCTGGGTTTATTTTTGTCAGGCTGCTCTATTTGGAATTGATCTACTGATGCAGCATTTTTGAAGCTTATATTAAGTGTGGGGGGCAGTTCCAAGTATTCAGTGTTCACTGCTGAGAAGGTGGTTTTAGGAGGTCACTTTTGCCTGGCTTTTGTCAAGGTATATATCTTTATATGCATCCATCACTACCTGTGATGGATAATGGATGCAAATGTGTCATTGCCCCAAATCCTAAAAAAAGATGGTTTTTTCCTATTTGAAAGTGAGTGCTAACATCCTTGTGCATCCTTTTCTTAAGAGGCTCTTTGAATCCCTCAAAAAGGGACTCCAGTTAATGGATACACCCTAGGGAGTCTGTCCACACCTGAAACCTCCAAAAGCAGGGGTGATACAGCAGGCAGACTATTGAGATTTATGTTGAATGATATTGAATGTCATAACTGATTAATTTATAAAAACAAACAGGCAGTTGTTAGCTCGTGATGATGCCCACAAATACTGTTTAACTGGTTTTGAGTTGTTGCATACACAAAACTGGTTTGGAGCATTTGGAATCGAGGAAGTGAGAAGCTGTTCTGCTCCAAGAAGTTCAGAAAGCAGCTGGTGCTTTTGGGAGTGGGGGAGTTGAAGATGAGTTGTTTTTTTTCTCCTCCCAGTTTTCAAGAGAGTGATTTTTAGTCTGAGGCTTTGTAGATCTCAAAGCTCCATTTCATCCATTACTTCTGATACATAAATTGATAGTGGTTGGGAAAAGCAAAGTAACACCTTCTAAAACAATAACCAGCAGCCAAGTCTGTGACAATTTGTGGATATAAACTGTGGGTTGTGGAGTTGAAACCCAGCACAGTGAGAGTCTTTATTTTAGGTTCTCTACAAATTCTGTGTACAGTTCTATAGCCATTGTGTTCTTATTTTAAAGTTCATCTTGAGCTTTAAATGGGAACACGAGTTTAAAAGAAAAAAATTGTGAACCAGGAAGGCTTGTGGTCATGTTCTTTTTTTTTCTTTTTTTTTTTTAGTGACACACTTCCATGGTGTTGTGTATCTAGGTTAAAGTGTAATCTTAAATTTAGAATTTGTCGAGTTGTAGTACTTGCTTTTTATAAAAATACAAGCTTCCAGCCCTACTTTAAAGCTGTGTTGTCTCAAAATGGAAAGATACTATTTATGAGTTTTGCCCTTGGTTATGTGTGTGGGATTTCCTGCTGTACACAAAAGAGGGAGGATGAATCTGCATAGAAAATAATGAAGTTAAGCAGGATTAGCTGAAGTGGGAGGTGAACTGTTTTATCTGAGTTCAACTATTAGGTTATTTCCTCTAATTTCCAATAGTTTCCTTGGCATTGCCACCCTTCTGGGACAACACAGTGCAGTACTCTGGTGTTGTTGCACCAGGCTTAGATGGTGCCTTTATATTCAGGCAGTTGGTACTTTGAATCACAGCTCCCCTGAGGCTTGGGCACTTGGAAGAGCTGGCACTTTTCACTGCTCTCTGAAGCAATGTAGAACTTGAATTCAGTTCTAGCTGTGGACTGGGATCCTGACTGCTCCCACATGTAACTGGAAAAAAAAAATGGCAAAACTCACCATGTGGTAAGGAAAACTCTGTGGCAGCAGAAGGTTCCAGACTCTGTAGGAATAAGAAAGTTGAATGCCAGCAAGAACTCTCTCTTATCTGCCAGTGTGCTGAGAATGTGGCCAGGAAGAGCTGGAGCACTCCCTGCAGAAACAGGGAACAATCTTCCATATTGTGCCTGGAAGGCTGGAAACATATCCCCAAACTTGAGTTTATTATAGATGTATGACACATGACTGTGTGAGGCTCAGTTTTTAGATGCCATAAATGACTGCTTTGGAGAGGCTCTCATGAGTCAGGGAGCTCATGAGAAAGGATGTAACTTCTGACTCCTGCTCTGAGCAGTGCAAAAAATGTTTACAAGAAATGTGTGTTTAGAAGTTGCTCCACAGCACTGAATGTAATCACTCATGTTTGGTGTCCTCTGAGGAGTGCTGTAAAATCCCCCAGACCCCACCACTTCAGTGTTCATTCAAAAAACCCACTACCCAACAACAAAAAAGCTAGAAAACAAACTTTATAAATGGAAATAAGCTTGTTTAAGAATAGTTAATAAAACCAGAAGGGTTGAATGCTTTGAGAGAGTGTGGAGACCATTTAAGACAATGTATTGGAGGACCAGAGGAAAGTGTGTGAACTATTGGAGAGATTCAGAATGAACTGACAGTTTACATAATAGACATGGGGGTGAGGGGTGAGAGGGATACACAATCCAAAAGTTGAAATTTTATTTGATGAGAAAAAATGGAAAGAACGAACTTTTAAGCTTGAAAAAACCAGGAAGGTTGACCAGAATGAGTTGAGGGACATCTGGCTGAAGGTCTAAAATGTTAAAGGAATGCTTTTCCCTCCCAAAACATCAGGGATGGGGGAAGCAAGTGGAGAGTCTTGTCAAAAGAAGAGATAACGAGGAGAGCTTTTTATGAAGGGCTCTGGAAAGGTAGGAGTGTTTAGAGGCTCACAGATACCAGTCTTTTGCTTTTAAAGGATTATCCTTCTCAAGTAAGAGTTAATACAGCAATAGTGTCATTTGTCAACAAAACCCACGCCAGTCTTTGTTTTTGAATGATCATCTGGTTCCTATTGAAGGATTAATTCAACAACAGTCTTATTTATCCCTAAAGCACAGGAACAAATCATTGGGGTTATCTGCTCTTCATTCAAGAGTTCTAAAGAATGAAATAGCTGAGCTGTTGACTGTGGAGTGTGATGTTTAAAAAGTCTTGATTACGGAGATGTGTGTGTATATTTTTTTTTTCCAAAGGATTCAAAGGAATGAGACCACACAGTACTGACTCTGAAGTCTCTTCCATCCTTGAGATCAGGGTTGTGCTGTAGATCAGAAACCAGCCTTTCCTGGATGATCTCATCTCCTTGACCACCAGGAGGAAGGCTGGGTTCAAGCTGGTGTGATCAGACAGGACTCGTGGTGTACGTGTGGCCCTCAGGAAGTTCTGTCTTTTCTCAGCGTGGTCGATACCCTGCCAGGAGTTTGCTGCCTGTTTGCTCTCTCTGTTGGTCTGAGGAGGAAGGGTCTGGATCCTCGGGGAGCTGGAGCACTTCAGAAGTAGAGCACGTTTTTAAAAGAAGGGATTGACTTATTTAAAGGCGCTGTAAAACTGGGTTTCAGGGATTTGAAATCCAGAAGGTCGCGCTGCCAAGATGTGGAGGGTACAAGAAAGACAAAGTTGGCCATGTTTGTGAAGATGGTCTCCTCTCCCAGCTGACAGAGTGACAGGACAAGAGGAAACAGCCAGAAGTTGTGCCAGGGGAGGTTTAGGTTGGATATTAGGAGTAATTTCTTCATGGAAAGGGTTGTCAAGCACTGGTACAGGCTGCTCAGGGAAGGGTGGAGTCACCATCCCTGGAGGGATTTAAAAGACATGTAACTGTGGCACTTGGGGACGTGGGTTAGTGGTGGGATTGGCAGTCTTTGGTCCATGATTGGACTAGATGATCTTAAAGGTATTTTCTCACCAAAAAAAATTGTATTTTGTGCTATTAGAGAGATCGTAGGCTAAGATTTAATTACCTGGTAGGTCTCTAAGGATTAAAATTTCTGTGTAAACAAGAAAAAAAATCAGTTATTACCATTTCCATGTGATGGTGACAGTGACTGAGGTGGGGAAGTGAAGGGCAGGGAACAGTTTCTGGAAGGGACTTGAACTACACAACTTGAAGAAATGTAACTTTGGGGTCGAATTCTGAAATAATATTTTCGAATGTGATTAATGTCTTATGGAGCAAATGGCTGAGGAAGCCACTGGAAGAAAACTGATACAGTGGAAGAACAGCAGGACACTGACTGCAGCCTGTTGGGATTTATACCTTTACAAGAACAAGAGCCCAACAGTGACTGTTCATTTCAAAGCTCAGTAACCTGAAAATATGGAAGTGTATTGAAAACAAACTGAGCAGGGCAGCTTTGCTTTCAGGGGATATTAAAAGAATTACAGAGCCATGCAAATTAACAGAAACAGAAGAAACAAAATGGGTGTGTGCAGTGAGGAAGAGGAGACTTTGTAAGGCTGTGCCTTACTGCCCTGCTGGATGGGTGTGATGTGATTGTCATGGGGGCAGAATAAACAATCCAAACTTGACACAAAAAAATGTTCTCTGAGCTGCCTCTTGGAGTGCAGGGACAAGTTGTGTCCCAGTTCCGTGGAAAAATCAGCTCAGTTCTCATCTGCAGTAAAATATAAATGTAATAAAGGAGGAGGGGGAGGGATAGAACCCAAAATGCACAACACTGTTATAGTGTTGTCTGTAATAATCACCGTGGGTTGGTGCTGTGAGTGATGCTGGTGCTTCTGGTTACCCCCTGCTTCTCAAGGAAGTTACAGAACTGGAGGGTAGCAGGAGCATTAAGAGGCACAGATGAGCTGCCATAAAAGCAGTTGAGTAGTCTGAGATTAGTTAACCTTGAGAAGAGACCTTCAGGGAGAGGGGTATGAATGAGGACTTGAAAATCCTCGAGAAATTGGACAGGGAAATGCTTTTCCTCTCTCTTCTAATTCTAAAAATGCAAGTACCAAGCAAAACTAGCTTGGGCAGGAATCGACTGGGGGGAGCTGCAGGAAGTTGCCTTTTCAAAGAGCTTACAGAGGTTCAGAAAGTGGCCAGATTAGAATGAAAATCTGACAGGGTGTGAAATACAGAAAGACCACCTTTTGCTTAGAAAATTGTGTAAAATATATGCTGAACAATGAAAGAGTGTTCTTGGAAAGTACAACTGTTTGCTCTCTCCTGTGCATCCACTACCAGCTATTCCTGGACACAGTTCAACAGACTGGACAGGCATCTGTTCTCATATATCTGCCCTTATGTATTTGTTTACTCTCATGTAGTATATCACCTGTATAAATAGTTTTTTCTTGATATATGGGTAAAAACCTCTCACAAATACCAAACCAGAAATAAGGTTGCTGACTGTTTCACAGTCCTTCTCTTACCAATTAAGAGCTAAAGAGTAGCTGTAGTCAGAAAGCACTGACATTGTATCTTGGATTCAATAAAGACTTGAGTAATGGAAAATCTTTAATGATTTTGCCATTCTTAAATAATTTGTGTGTGGGTTGGGTTTATTTTACTGCTGTATTTCTGCTGCAGGAAATCTTGTGTTTTGGCCATTTGGTGCTTGACTGATATTTTGTTTGGTTTTTTTTGAAGGTACATGGGAATAGGACTTTCTGCTCAAGGGGTCAACATGAACAGGCTTCCTGGTAAGTCACTGTTAAGGTTTGTTTTGGCTTTCAGCCTGTGTTAAATGTTCATTTGACATAAAGATTTTAATTTATGTCTGTGAAGTAGTGCATGTGTGTTTCTATTAATAAAATGACAGGACTATAATTGTCTTATGTCTGGAAGTTTCCAATTATTGAGTATTATCCTAAACTGAGTTACTGGTATTATCAATGCAACCATGATGATTTTAACAGATAATAGAAACTAATACTAAACTAATGAGTAATGAGTAAGATGAGAAGCTTTCAGACAGGCAGGCTCTTCTTTGCATCTGAAAGTAACTAGGAAAATAATTTTGCATTTAGTCTGTATATTCCACTTGACAAATTTACAGGAAAGAATCTGAAAATGACAGGAAAATTGGCCCGTTGTACTGTCTCTCTTCTTTCCCTCTTACCACTGAAAAACTACAAAAATGTGATAGAGTGGTATTTCCAGTTAATACTGTTGCTTCTTTTGTTTGAAATGTGTGTTTTTAGGTTAGCCTGTAAGTTGGTTAAGTGGCTTCTTTTAAAAATAAGTCATTGGTAATCTTTCTTTAACAATATCCAATTTATTGTGTAAAAATGTTAATTTCTAGATATGTATTGACTGTAGCAGGAATTCTTTCAGCTGTGTTTGAAACTGAAAGTTTGTGTTTGGTAGAAAGTATAAATGTTCTTGGAATGCCAGAAAGAATGACAGCTGGTTCCCAGTGGTGGGGGCCTTTTTTTTTGGCCTTGAGTGTTACTTCTTGTGGAGTTGTTTTAAAGCTGAAATCTGTGTCCAACCCTTGTTATGCATCTTGGTATCCCCAAAGGAGAATGTTTTTGTGAGTGTCCTAACAAAAGGCAGATATGATAACTATCTTGGGGAAAATGGTTTCAGTGGCACCCATGTTTTAAAGAATTTGTATCTTGTTGCAAACTGTGTTTGTTAATAATTGTTGTGACAACTGCAGTGTGTACACATCAGAGGGAGAATTGAGGTCACAGGGCTTTGTCCACTTGGAACTAGACCAGGGAAGGAGGAAGGCAGGACACTGCCAGTTTCCTCAAGTGATAGTTGGTTGCAAAGAGGTAGGAAATATCAGATTTAGAAGTCTCTTTTCAGTCCTACTCTCTCTGCACTTCCTCTCCCCCTGATCCTCCTGATCCAGGTGGATTGTGTGCCATGCACAGGACTAAGTATGAGTCCCATCATCCCTTCCCACGGTTGAGGTGCTTGGCTGCTTGGAAAAGGGGTGGTTTGGCCATTAAGGGACCATGTTCTGTTCCAGAAATGGCTCTCTGGTATGAGTAATGGAAGGATGGGTGGGGTTGTCTTGTAGACTTGGCCTGCAGGTGGCTGGTTGGATTGTGCTTAACCTGGGATTGTCCTGGGGTTGTAACACATACACGTACAACTCAGTTAAACACTAACCTGAGATGGTGTGTACTGAGGGTCTGTGGTGTGCTGTCCTGGAATTGAACAGCCAATGTAATTTCTTCTTTTGTTTTTCCTTAAAAATTAGCCAAACTACTTCTGATAAATGGCTTTAAAGCCCGGGAGTTACATGGGCAGTGTTTTGTGGCCAGTTTGAGTCAAAGTGCCTGTACACTACTATTATTTCTGGAGTGCATGTGGCAAACGTGGAATTCTTTTCTCTCAGTGAAATAAAGCATAAAGTGAACTTGAAACTTGAGATAGTGCTTATTTAGCAATGAATTGTACAAATGTGATCCTATGAACCTGTTGTTTGTTTGATCACATGCAGATTATGCTGCCAAGAGTCATAGTTAGGTCTATCTCCCATCAGCTGTGTAAAATTAACTGCATGGCTCTGTATTACAGCTCAGTAATTATCTTCCTGGCTTTTGGAGAATGAGTCTGATTTTTTATTTTATTTTTTTTTAGTATATTGTTCAAGTAACTGAAGTGAGAAACACATTTCCAGGGTTAACTGTTATCAGGTCCTTCACAGAACAGAGTAAGTGAGAGCTCACAAAGACGTGACAGACTTTGGAGTCTTGACTTGGCTTCATGTCAAAGTGTAATTTTAACTTTCTGTGACCTGAAATCCTGCCAGGTTTGTCTCCTTAGACCCTTTCTAAGTCACTGTAACAGATTGATTTTCACTCAGTGTGCTGCCAGGGCAGTATGTAACCACTGCAGGTAGTGGCTTGGGAGCCCAAAGCCTGGTACAGGAGCCAAAGTTGGTCCCTTTCTTGTTCCCACTTTCAGTGGCACCCTGGTAGTCCTAATTCAAAGAACAATCTTGCTGTTGGGTTCTGTCTTAAACTCCTTTTGCCTCCCCTGAGGACAAACACTTTGGCCATATCCAGTTCCAAGTCAGGTCATTTGTGCTTTGTGCCAAATTTATTTTGGCTTCAGGCCAGCTGGGTGCTGGTGGGGGTAGTGCTGAGCTTTCTCTGAAGGTTCAAGTGTGAGCATTCCCTTAAACTGTTCCTCTCTGTGTTGGGAATAGAGACTGCTTTTAGTTGGAGAGTTCCCTGTCCATGTTTGACTCAAGGTTTCTGTGGGCTGTGCTTTGAAATTCAACCAGCAGGTCTGAAATGATTGTGGAATTTTTATGGTGACTTTTGTGAGCCTGACATATCTTGATGATTTTGAAGAAAAAAACCACTTACTAATAAACATTCCACATTAAACTAGTGGCTTTTATTGAAATGTCTGCTCATTTCTTTCCCGAGATACAACTTTTTTCTCAGGTACTCAGCATTTTGGCATTTGAGGATGAATTACATGTTGCAGCTGAACTGATCTAACTCAGTGCCACCAAAGGAGAGAAACCTGACCCTTCCCTCCCCCCTACCCCATCTGCACAGTCCCTCTTCCCTGGTGCAAGCCTTGGGCTCTGGCATTTGTCCCTTCCTTGGCCAGAGGGAGCTTTCAGGCCACACAGGAGCCTGCCTGCTCTTCTTCTGTGTTGAGATTGTGATGGGGTGGTTCCTTTACCTTTGCATCCTGCATTCTAACATCTCAAGGTCCTTTTTTAAAATTATTTTTATTTATTTATTTATTTATTTATTTATTTATTTATTTAGCCCTCAGTCCAGTAAGTTTTTCTGAGCCCAGCTGAAAATGTGTTGGTGGTTTGGTACAGGTTTCACCTCACCTTCACAAAACAGAGAAGATAAGTGTCCTGTCTTTAATAGGAATGGGATGTGCACGCTGGAGATGATTCTCCCCTGCCTGTGATGTTATGCATTAGTTCAAGTCCTTCATGCTGTTGAGAAATAACATTTAATTTGGTCAAGTTCTTTGAGGGTAACCCAGCAGGAACATACAGCCAGGCAGAAAGGGAAGGAGGGATGATTCCCTACCGAAGCAGCAAAGTCTTAATTCAGCCTGAGATGTTGTGAAACCACACCCTTAGGCATGCCCTGCTTCAGTTTCTTAAACAGCATCGATAGGATCTGACCAATGACTTCGGGAGACTTTAAACACCCTCTGGTTAATAACTGACTTGCCCTGCTGTGCAGCTTTGCACTTGCTGAAGGGAGTGCCAGCTTTCACTCACCACTCTTTGGTTTTCAGAAACCTTGATTATTGTTTCAGCTCCCTTTTCAAACAAAAAGGTACTGTTTGGCTTAATCACTGTCTACCTGCTTCAGACTCTCTCTTAAAAGAACAAGCTTTCAAACTCAAGACTGTTTTATAGACTTGAATTAGTGTGCAGCCAGATAAGCCAGGAGAATTTGGTGTAGAGAAACCTGCTCCCTGGTGGGGTTTGGCTGCTGGGACTGGAGTGCCTTAAGCCAGATCAGCAAAACCAGAAGTGGTTTGTCCAGCTGTCCTGAGTGTCTGTTCAGCAAAGAGTCCTTGTGAGTGACCTTTTTCTGTAGACAAAATGCAAATGAGTCCTGGGAATTAAGACTTCCCCATGCGCCCCTCCTCTGTGAAAGCCATCCCTCCTCCTCCATAAACCACCATGTGGGGCTGGGTTTTCCATTTCAGCTTTGTTTGGAGATCCCTTCCTTTCCTTTGTATTCTTCTCGTGCCCATAGGTTTCTGTTGACATTTGTAGGTAGGACTTTATTTCTTCTCAGCTTATCTTGCATGCTATCAGAGGACATACAAGTAGGGGAGGCTATTGAGGACTCTCTCTTCTTGATCCTTCCTTTGGGAGAAAAAAAGTTAATTGTTTCTTCCTTAGGGTTTTTCAGGCAGGTGTGCTCCTCTCTGGGAGCAACCAGAGAAGGGAGGCTGGATAGATGTTGTATCATAGAATCATAGAATCATAGAATATCCCAAGTTGGAAGGGACCCACAAGGATCATTGAGTCCAATTTCTGGCCCTGCACAAATAAAATTCTCATGGGAAGATATTATTCCTCATCAGAGTTGGGGATGGGTTTCTGCAGAGGCTCTATCCTCAGATTTTCAAACTTCAGTTGGGCAAGGCTCTTGGCAGCCTGGTCTAACTCTGAAGTTAAACCTGCCACAAATGGGAAGTTTGGCTAAATACCTCCAGATGTTCTTTCTAGCCAGTTTTGTTTGGGGTTTGGTGTGGTTTTTTTTTTTCCTTTTGTTTCCTGTGATTGCCAGGGAATCTCTATTTCAAATACATTTAAAGAAGTTTTCTGGGTTGTCACTTTCTGTGACTCCACTGACAAATGAAGGACCTGTGCTAAAGGACTTAGTCCCAGTGGTAAATGTGATAATTACAGAAGATGAGACTTCACCAAATCATCAGATCTGAAGTGAATTCAATTATGCATCAGTCCTGCCTGACAGGTGTGTGTCTAAACCAGTCTTTCATTATTTTTCTGGCAACTTCTTCCAACACTGTCCTTGTATTGGAAACTTTTCCTCATGACTAAGCTGAATATCCCATGTAGTCTAAGGCCATTACTCTTGGATCACATGGAGGTGGAGAATAATTAATTTCTTTCCTCCTTGTAGCTGTGTACATGAAAACCTCTATCACTGCTTTGTGGTCTTCTCTCCCCATCAAACATCCCTGACTCTTCACCCTGTCTGTGTTAGTCATGTTTTCTTGATTTGTGGCAACTTCTGTGGAGCTTTTCCAAACATTTAACCCCTGAATGCATCACAAGTACCAGTATCTTACTGCTTATAGTAAAAGAAAACATTAAAATTCAGAGCAAGTCCAGGAAAGTGACTCTTATCCCATCTTGCAAACAAGGGCAAAGGAAAATCCTTGCCAAGCTTTCACAATTCCTAAGGCTTAAGCAGAAAAGGGGGAGGAGGGGAAGAAGCTAGATGGTTACCTGGGAAAAGAAGGCAGTTGGCTTCTAGAGCAGTCATCAAAAGTATGGGATTAAATGTATGAACAGTATGTGGCAAACAAATAGTGATTCAGTCTGCTTTTAGATCCTCCTGGCTGCATCAGCAATTTGGACACACAGCTTGATTTTCTATCTTTAGAAGTAATTTCTGTCAAGTTTGTTTGTTTATGCAGTTGATGAAGCAGTGTCTTAAAGTACCTTATGGTGTTTGTCCTGCTGCAAAGCCCTTTCAGAACTATCCTTAGAAACAGTTGTCCCAAATGGCACGTGGGATTTCCCTACAGTGCCACAGGAGTCTTAGACAATGGTGCTCACACTTCCTTGCCCCTCTCATTGATATAATTCAGATGGAACAAATCCTGACATTGGCAAGGAAATATATAAATCACTTATTTAGTACCTGCATAAATTATAGAGCATGGCAGTTTTTGTATATCCAGTTAAGGGCTGACATAGGGTTAAAAATTGACTTTTTTTTTTAATAAAAAAATAAGTAAATGTGCATTCCCCCAAAAGTAGTTATAGGAACATCTCCAGGTGTTAGTTACACATGCAGTGAGTCCTTCAGCTGGCTGTGCCAGTTCCTATCCACAAACTTGCTTGTGCTTCTGGTACCCTCTAATTTATCCTATCAAACCAGTTTGTGGGGCTGCAAGTGAACTGGGTCATGTAATTGGGTTAATAATAATGGGTGGGGGGCACTGTGTGATTTTGGGGTTGTTATTAACTTGGATCTGTTCACTTGCCTGGTTCATCACACAGGCAGTGCAGGTTGAAACAGCTCCTTTGTGAAACTTTTATCCTCTGGAAAAGCCTGGTGCCAGTGTAACACTCTTAGGTGAGCTGAAACCAGGACACAGTGGTCTGAGGTTATTTTTTATAGAAACAGATATTACTCTCACCTAAGATTTGTGCTGAAAACCTTGATTAAAGACCAAGCATTCCCACCAGTTAACAGTTATCCTGGTCACGGAGACATTTTTATGAAGGATCATCTTTCCAGGGCGTACTGGGCTGAAGGTAACTTGGCTGGCTGTGTCTCCCTAAACTTTAATTTGTCTCTGCTGATGATGACTGGGTACCTTTTATTGTGGTGATGAGTCAGATGATATTTGAACTTGATTGGATTATTTTTTGCACCCAGTTTTGTTTCATTCAGTCACACAGTAAAACCTTGAAAACAAACATCAGTGAAAGCATATGCTTGTTTTGCCCAATACATTATAGTTCAAATGATCAAGGGACTGGAGGTTTGGGAAGCTACTGAGCTCAGAAGGGTTATTTGCTGTTACCAGAAGGGTTGTGTGTTGGTCGTGGCAATTCCCGGGCTGTGGAAAGTTATCACGAGGAAAACTCAGATATGGATGATGGAGGAGAATCATCTCTTGGCAAATTTCTGGGCCAAATGCCTTCTGGCTGTGTCTAGTTGTTGCTGGTGATCTGTTAAGGAGGCTGTGATGTTCATACCATGGTTATTAACACCTGAGAGGATGATGGGGTGAGAGCATTGCCAGAAATTATCTCGGCGGTAGTGGAAGAAGGCACCTGAAACACAAAAAACCGGGGACTTCTCGTGAAGAAAATGTGTTGTAGGAGAGTCCAGTGGTGGTCTGAGGTAGAGGCCACCAGTTCATTCTCAGTAAATCAAGAGGGATGCCATTAATCATGCCAAAATCCAGAGGGACATGGAAGATCACAGCAGAGAGAGCCTCTGACCTGCAGTGGTGGCAGGAGGAGGGTTGTGATTCTGCCACCTCTGCCCTCCTAGGCTGAGCAAACCCTGCAGGTGGATTTTGAGCAAGAGGCACTGGAGCACCCAGGGAGGTGTCCTGTTGTTAAATGGAGGTAACTTGGGAGCAGTTAGCAATGCCAAAGATCTGGGGTTCACAGAGCCTGACAACTGCTCCAAAAACTTCACTTGTGTGGCCTTGCTGCCAACTTAACTACATTTTGACCTGAAAACATTATTTGTACCTGACTTCAACATCCTAAGAGATTATTGGTAGGTTTAGAAATGGCAGGTTTAGCACTGTGCAGTTGAAGAAATGGGAGCAAAGTGGGTCAGTGTGGTGGGTGAGCCCTGGAGTTGGTGAATCCATTTGTGCAGAATGGCTTTTGAGAGGAATTCCTCACCACTCGAGAGCTCATCTGGATGGGCGAAGATTATTGTGGCACTTCAAACGGTGCTGGATTCTAAACATGCACTGCCAAGAAAAATATTTAATAACAGATTTAAAATTTCTGGCCTTTGTAAATCAGGGCCATTTTGGATTTGTCTACGAGTCTCTTATTTGTAGAGGTGGAGTTTATTTAAGTGAATCTCCTGGTTGTCACCACTGGCTGTACTTTTATTTTCATCTTCAGTTGTACTACCCTTGTTTCTTCTAAACTAAACTGAAAGATGCACTCCAGGAGCACTCCAGCCACTAATAGCTATTCAGTCCACAGGACAAGGCTAAGTAATACAGGGTACACAGCCCCATTTGAACAAAAAAATTAAAAAATTAAAGAACCTCCTCCTGGACAAATTATCCTTAGACTGGTTGAAACTGGTTGTTTCATTCTTGAATCTGCCCTTACTCTGCTGCACCATCTGCTATTTTCAAAGTAGCTTTTGATTTTATTTTTGTTTTAATTTAAGTCAAAATGAAGGTCATACTAAAGAAATTCATAAGAAATTTGGGCTTCCTGTAATAAAACAAAAGGATTTCCTTTGAACTTCAGCTTTCACATATTTTTAGTATAAGATTTTTCCCCATATGGAATCAATCTCATGTTCAGTGTATGTAAAATGTCATTGTAGGAAAGTAATCTGAGAAACACTTAATTTCTTTTCATTCTGAGCATACACAATTCATTCAGTGTTTCTTTTTTCATCCTCACTCTCCATTCTATGTGTATATGTATTCTCTATGTATATTTTAAATGCACTGTGGCTGCCCTGCTGCATCTGTGTTGGAGAATTGTGATCTCTGAGTTCCTCTGGTGTTACTTAACTCACTCTCATCTTGTTTTCTCCTCCTGCTTCCACTCTCTGCAGATCAGTAAACACCCTTTAAAATTCTTTTAAAATTTCAAAATTAAAATTTTAAAACCACTTTTTTAATAAAAATTTTTAAAAATGTATGATCTTTATTAAAAAAACTAATTCTATATATCTTTGTGAGTCATGTGGTTTATGGTTGACCTGTCCACTACCAATCAAGGTCTGCTAAGCTCCACTGAGTTGCTCAGTTGTCTTCTTATCCCATGTCAGCTTTCTCCTTTTTCAGTCAGTTTTTTCAGTTTATGTGCTGAGTTTGCCTGAACTTGTATGAAAATTCCAGCTTGAATATCGAAATGGATTTGGTGCATGTGCTGTGAATTCATTCATGTCCCATCTTTGGCCCCCAGAACAACTGGAAGCTCATTCTTTCACGTTCTTCAGTTTTTCACATGTCATTAGTGGGCTTTCTGACAAAGTTTGGATTTAAAAGCTCTAAATTTTGAAGGTCTCCGAAGTCAAAACTTACTGGTGTGCGATTTAGAGAATTAACTGGGTGTGCTGTGTGTGGGTGCATTGTGGTGTGGGAAGGGGAGGTTGTGAGCTGAATTTGTGTACCAGGACGGCTGTGATGGCTCTGGTATAAAATACAAATGATGTGAATTGGTGTTTTGGACTAGGGCATTTGAATAACCTGAATCCAGATCAGTGATTCTTCACCCTGGTGGCTGCCAAGGCCTCTGTCCCTGCCGTGCTCTGCCTTAGGTGTGTCCCCCCTCAGGAGCTTATCGTGCACAGAGCTGGGCACAGCTTGGTTAGGTAGGATGTGTTTTAAAACATGAGCCTTCTGCTCAGGGCTGATACTGGCTGAGCTGCCAGGGCACGGGGCACTTGGGCAGATGTGTTAGTTCGCTGGGCGATACGTGCTCAGGAGTGACACCAGAGCGATGGAGTCCTCAGCCGAGGTCAGCCCTGATGCTGTCAGGTGTGTTCAGAGCCAGAGAGTAACAAAACCAGCTCCTGAACCACAGCACTGGGGTTAAATTTAATCTCGTGTTTCGTTTATGGCTATTTATGTGAAAATTAGTGTTTTATAAAGTGAAAGTTCCTGCCTTTTTCCCCTTCCAACAGACTTCAGTTCACGTGTTTGTTTGTGTGGATTGTGTTGATTGTCCTGTCTAAAGCCCGAAAAACTGCAGCCAGCCATTTGGGTTGGGTTTTTAGCATTGGTTTTCTGTTCTTTTTTTGGTTCTCTTGGTCTTTTCAATTACACTGGTTTGGGGCACACAAACTTCAGCTTTGAATGAAGGAAGCAGACTGAGGCTCCAACTGAGCTCTCAGTAGCCACACTTTACCCTGGAGTATTTGGGAAAGTGCTTTGCCACATCATTCAAGCTGAAAACCATGAATTAGTATTTCAAGGCAGTAACCCTGGCCTTGGAAAATTAATCAAAGAAAGTCTTTCCACTGGCTTTTAAGTGCTCAGGCATCAGTGTGGGTAAGTGCTTCTTAGTCAAGAGTGTGGCTGCCCTTCGCTTTTCCGTGCCCTGATTCTGTGCCACATCTCTTTCAGAGATGGGCAGGCCCCTCGTGGGGGTTCTGCACTCTTTTCTCATGCAGGATGTTCCCAGAAATGTAGGATCTGGGTGCGCCGGAGCCTGGTTTTGTGTGGAACTTGCTGTCATCCAGCAGGTTGTGTTGGTTTTGTGCCATGTGGAAACAGTTTCCAAAGCGGAGTGAGACAGCGTTGTGCAGTGGGGTTTGTGGTTTGGCCTTCACCAGTGCCACAGGTTGCATCTCCAGCTGTAGCACAGATTATGGACAATCCAGGTAATCTTAGTGACAGCTAAGAGTTGACTGGCACTGTAGAGACAGCAATTTAGCTGTCAGCACGACTTGTAATCACAGCACTGCTTGTTTTTCAGATTAGAGCAAATTCTTTAATGTGGCTGTACCTATTCTTGGAGCCTTTTGGATAAAAGGTAATGTCAACACAAAGCTCAGTTTCACTGTAACTCAAACTGATGGATAGCAGCTGTTTCTGCTGATAGATAAATGTGATCCTCTTCAGAAAACACTGTTGCTTCACTTGATGTGGGAAGTATTTAAGGAACCTCAGTTTAGAATCTAGAAGGACTTGTTGCAACCTCTTACCATCATAAGATGTGCTTCTTCTGGAAGACTTCTCTCTCCATAAGGTCTTGTGTTTAGATAAATATTTTTTTTGTCCATCGTTTTCTTAGCTCACTAAATACCATTTTAGGGATTGTTTTTAGTAGTAGCTGGATTCAAGCCCCCTGCATTCCACGGTGAACTCTAGCATTGCTTTTGGCTGAGTCACTGAACTGCTCTGCCTCCATGTCTCTGTAAAATGACTCTTGTCCATTACCTTGCAAGATTTTGCTGGAGCTGTCTTAATATTTTATAAAGGCGTTCTTGCCCATCAGTTGAAAGTTGAAAAGTTGGTCTGTAAATGAACATGTGAATTATTTAGTATGATGAGATTGGCAGGCTTTGATTCTGATTAGTTCTTTACCCCTTCCACATAATGGATAAATGGCAAAACTCATCATCTGACTTTTCTTTCCATCCCTGTCCTGAGTTGTTTTGCACCTCTGCTCTGCTCCCCACCCCCTCCAGTGTGGTGTGTCAGGGAATATAATGGATATAATAGTGCAGTGGTGACCTGATCATGCTAGAGAGCTTTGCCTTTGTTGATGGTACCAGCCTGTTCTGTAGCTGTGCTTTAACATGGTGTGCACTTTACAGGGCTGTAAATGGCTTGCAGCACATCTTGACCTCTCTGGTATAGGGAAGACCCAGATCACGGTCTGACTCTGGCAGGAGATGGACCAATCATCTTGTGAGTTAGGAGGACCTGCCATCTTTATTCATTCAAGGAAGTAGAATTTTTATCTTGATTGCTGTATTCTTTGGTGAGGTACATGCTAAGTAGCAGTGAAGTGGGTTCATTAACACATCTCTGGGGCTGGTGGAACAGACCTTTCCTGTTGAAAAGGTATTGCCTGTGTTGCAGCCACCCAGAGCCTTCTGGTTTTGTTTTTTCTCTTTATGAGTCAATGGGCAGTGTCACTTAATATAATTGTGTAGACTGTGGTTTGCTGTTGTTTTGAAGGCTAGTTAACATGCAGTAGCTGGCAAATGGTAGGACTTGCTGATCTGGTCTAAAAATCACCTTGCCATATCAATATTGTTAAAAAGGGAATTTTACAGTGCTCCTTGCTGCTTGTAGTCTCTGTGATGGATCAGGCAATGCTTGTTAGCACCTGCATTCTGCTTGATCTCCCAAACTCTTGCAGGCTTTTTTAACTGTCTTTCTTGGAGTCTTTTTGGTCTTTGGGTCACGGTGTTCTTTTCTTCCTGCTCTCTGTTAATATGAGAGAGAGAGACTGTGATTCATTTTTTTCTATATCTTTTTTTTTTCCCTCTCCTTTGGATTCTTGCCACACACAAGTCTTGCTGTGAGGATTTGGTCTGAGCTTTCTCTCTTTTACGGTTGCAAGTACTCTATTGAAAAACATGGAATAGCTTCTGAGCCAGAGCTACAGCCAGGCCTGCCAAGGGTCCTGCACTCTCTGATTAGGATCATCTGCTGTGGCTGTGCAGGGGCCAAACTGAATCTGCTTGATCTGCTGGGAGCTGGGGTGAGAGGGAGGCCGTGAACAGCATTCCCTCCCTGGCATGTGTGCAGTGGTGTGGGGCACTGCACCAGGGCCTTGTAGAGGATTCAGTGTAATAGTGCAAAGATATGGGACCTGAACCCATCCAACCCTTACTTTAGGAAGTTTGTACTCCATGGGATGAAGTGGTTTTATTCTCTGTACATGCACTGATTCTGTAGTGCAGGGTTTGACCTTCTACCAAATTCAGAGTTATTTTGCCACCTTATAGAAGAAATAGAAGCTGTTACAAGAAAGAGAAGTTCGGGATGTTACTAGCTAGGGCTTCCTCATCCTGGTGTCCCTGGTAAGTGGGTTTTAGGGGCTTGCTTTTTTTTTTACCCTTGACATGTTCTGGGCAGATGTCCAAGCCCTTGAAGTTCTGCCAGGAAGATGCTGTAATGTGTTAAGCATGCTGTTCCCTGGTCCTATTCCTGTCCTGCAGCTGGTGTTGTGACTGTACCTAGACAGTTGTTCCATGCCAGGACCATCCCTCCCCTCTTCCTACCACACCAAATCTATAACATAGGTTGCTGTGGCCACTGAGCAGCTGTTTTTGTAGTCTCATTATGGAAACAGAAAGATGTATTGCAACACTGATAGTTGATTTGATTCTGAAGCATAGTTGTATAAAGAAAAACCAGGCAACCTCCTTGCTCTAACCCAAACATCTGATGCGTCTGCAGCTTCATATGGTTTGCCATTAAAACTGAAGGACAGCTGAGATGCTGCAGCACCCCAGATGCTTCTTGAGGCAGCAGACTTCTCATCACCAGGCATTTGGCTTCTGAGGCTGTGGGAGCACCAGGTCTTGCTCAGCCTTCCCTTCACTGGGGCAAAGGCCTGCATTGACTGTCCTGGGCTAATGTTCACCAGAGGCACATCCACTTGTAGAGCCAAATCCATTGGAAGCTGGTGGAGTAGTCAACAGGGGGTGGTTCTACTTCTGCTGTGGCAATGGCTTCTACCCCATAGTTATTTTTGTCCTGTCCCTGCCTGGGACTGCTCAGCCCAGGACACTGTAGAAGCAACATCCTATTTCTCCCTGCACCATGTTCCATCTGTTCAGCCTCTGTTTAACATACCTTCCCCTCCACTGACATCATGCTTTGCTGCTGCCAAAGACCCATAGCTGGCTGAGCAACAGCAGCCTGCAGAGCACAGTGCATGGAAAAGGCCCTGCCTCCAACTGGAACGTGGTCCAGCAGTGACTGCTGCTGCCTCCACCCTCCACGTCCCATTCCCCAAGCACTGGACAAGCAAAGTTTCTACATCTGTTTCTGCTGGACTTCGGATTCAATAAATCTTATTAAAATTATTTTGTTTGGTTTATTTCAGTGTGTTGACACAAGTTCTTGTCCTTTTGCAGCTAGTGTTTGCACATCACTTGCCCTGGCATGGGCAGCTGTGGGAAGCTAGGATCGCTGGCCAGAGGAGTGGGAAGAGGAATGGCACAGGCAAAATACTGGACAGGAATAGAGAGGGGAGAAAAATGAAAAGTGTTTCAAAGTACGAAAGAGAGGAAGCAGGTACAAGTAAAATTTGGAAAGCCTAGAACAGTCACTGGGGTCAGTCCTGAAGAACAAGCCTCCAGCCTCTCATATTACTCGGGATAAAACAGACACAAACCATATTAATAAATTTTCAGATTCTTTCTGAGGAACATCCATCTGCTTTTCATGTGGAATCCATATGAATTTTCAAAATGCATCCTTCACCACTCCTTACTGCCCCAGATGTCCCAGGTTTCCCTGATTGCAGGCCCTGGCTGAGCTGCAGTAGAACGTGTTTCTCCTCTGGGATGTGCATGGGCAGGGAATGGTCCATGTGTCAGTGATGAAGTTCATCTGTCTGCCATCATCTTTAGCCCAACAAGTACAGAGCTGGAAGAGTCTGACATGTCAGGCTATAACTTACTGGAAAAGTATATTTTCCATGATCTCTGGGCCTTGCATGTCATCAGAGGGGAGCTCAGTACAGCTCCCTGTGTGTTCTGCCTTCTCTGTTCTCCTGTGCCCAAGGGCAAGTCTGACACACTTGAACCTTGTTGCACAGGGGAATGTCATCACTTGGCTTCCTTCTCCAGACTGCCAACAAAGCATCAGGCCAGGAAAGGCACAGTGAAAATGCTGCTCTTGGTAACTTCCATCCTGCCTTGCCTGCCATCCATCCACCCTCTGTGTGATGCTACATGCTTCCGAGGTTGAGCAGCACATCCAGGTCCTGGTTTTCTCAGATGTGTGATGTACTCATGATGCCAGTTTTGTCCAGTGCCTCCCAGCAGTTCTGTGTATGCTGCTGGCACTCTTGGAGCAGAAACCTAAATCACCACATTATTTCCGCGGTGCTGAGAGGTAAATGGTGTCCCAGCCCAATAGAACCACTTCCCACTCACTGCTTTATGAGGCAGTGCCTGATCTCAGGTAGAGAAATCAAGATTTGCCCAAAAAGTCAAGTGTAAAGCAAGGCTGACATTGAATGGGCAAGTTGGGATTGAGCAGGAAGGGATGTAGGACAGTCAGGGGTGCATCTAACTCCAGTGCTTGCCTAAGAGTGACCATTTATCAGTTGATCCTGTAACTGTGTCCTGAAGTAACTCAAGTCTTTTCTGCCACGTGGTCTGACATTGCATAATTCTGACCTGTTTATCAAGCAGCAGCAATGGAACTTGCTGTTCATTTTTTTTCACTGTGTTTTGGGATCAAGGTAGTCTGCCAAGAAGATCAACATATCAGCTTTTTCTTGTTAGCAGGCCAAACAGAACTTAGTTGGGTGCTGAACATACAAAAATGTCCTCCCAAGCCCTACCCATGGTTTCTGTTTTTATTTCTTTCCGTTTGCTGCCTGCACAGTCTGAGCTACTCTGCATCTTGTTAGTAAATATGTAAATAGTTAGTAAATATGTTTTGGGTTTGGGGGTTGAAGGGTTCAGTTCAAAGAGGTGTAATTTTAACCTCTTTTTGCTCACTAGCTGCTGAGGTCCTACCTGTAGAGTGGTTTTGATTGGCGTGTTCAAAGTATTCTTGTCTTCAAAATGAGCTGTAGTGAGAACAGTCTTAGGAGTCAGGATGCTGAGGTTCTGCATTGACCACTGCCATGGGTCACTACCCATTGCCACTACCACCAAGAGACTGAAACGGGATGTTATTTAAACCCTGCAGCCTTGTTGGGACGAGTTACCAGTCAGGAACTGTTCATGCATGGGTTCTCCCAGGGTTTTGTACCCTGCTATCCCAGGATGGGCTGCTCTAGCTGTTGAGGATTGTGAGCCACTGAGGGTGGTGAGAGGTGCTGGGGAGGAGCTGTGGGAGGGAGCTGAGGCACCGGTGGAGAGATGGCACACGGGAATCCTTGCGGAGGGGAGCGTTGTCACAAGAGCAGTGATGCACTTTGAGTGACCACAATGGCTTCATGCAGACATCAGTGATAAAAAAGACAATAAAGGGGAAAATGCTAGGATTAACTTGCAGAGGGCTAGGGAACAGTGCAGAGAACAACTACAGCCTGCTTCCCTTCTCCATGGGGCACCTTCATCTCTATTCTCACAAGTGACACTAAATCCAGAAAAGATTTAGATGATGATGGTCAGAAAAGCAGGGAATAGCTAAATAAGCCAGGAGTCATACACCTGGAAAAGGGACTATTATGGGGGATTTTGTGAAGTCTGTATAATGATGTATGTTCTGGAGAGACGGAATCCACAGTTTTCCATCTTCTCCAGTGCAAGAACTACAAAGTATCCAATACAAGTGGTAGAAGGTGTATTTTCATGCTGTTTGAAGGCACACTGTCAAACTCCTTGTTGCAGGATACAGTGGATGGTATGAGTGTTTATATGTGCTTAATGGAGGATTGAACAATTTAAAGGAAACAAAATCCTGTCAGGAGTATTGAGTGAACAGAACCTCCATCTGGCTCAGTCTGTGCTGTGGTGGTTGGAGAGGAGTAACTCTGTTCAGTCAGAGCATGATACGTGCTCATCCTGTGCCTCTGCTGTCTCACTTCTTCAAGAGCATCCTTGTCCAGGTTGACCCCATATCCCACATGGCCAGCTTTTTTTAAGAGCACATGGATATCATCCAGGTCACAACGGTGGCTTCTGGAAGTACTTGAGTACAAATTGCACAGAGGTTAAAACGCCCGGAGAATTTGCAGTGCAGGTGTGGGGAAGGCATTCAGGAAGTCTGATTCAGTCCTTATTAAAGCATTGCTGGACTTTGCACAGGAAGGAGTTGTTGAGTCACTGGAGGCATGAACAGTGTCGTGGGAGTCACAGAAGAGGTTGCAATATCCCGGACCCATTACTAGGTGGCGATAGCAAATTGTTATTGATGCAGCAAAGGCCCAAGTTTTCAGCGAGTGTTATGTGTTTGGATTGAAGATGGAGGCTGTTTTCAAAATAGCTGTGATGAGTTACTCCCCATTCTGCTGCTAATCCAGGATAATGCCAAACACTTCTGACAGGAATACGCTATTAAAATCAACAGGCCCAGATAACTTTGACCTAGAAGTACTAGAAGTGCTGTGTGTTATTTTTAAGTCAGATTATTAGGAAATTTCAGAAGATTGGCTGAATGACCTGTACGCCACTGCCTTCATGTTTATTCTGGGCTGAATTTTAGAAATAGAGATACATGATTTGATTAATAAATAACTTAATGATAGGCATATAATAATTGCCCTTCAGCTTATGTTTACAGTAAGTACAGTAAGTTCTCTCAAACATCTCTGGCTTGCTTTTTTAAGATGACCATGGTGATTTGATAAGGCTGACAGTCAGGATTTAAAGCCCTTAGGGTTATGTCCACGTTCAGTGCTACACAACATTTGAGTTGAAAGCAGTGAACTCTGTATATCCTTAGCAAAGTGCTGGATGAGCGGATTTCCTTAACTAAGACTCAAACCAAGCTTTTTCCAGGCACTGTTGCAGTACATATCACATTTGTCACTGTCCTCAAGGCCTTTATTCAGTCACTTCTCACTGGAGTTCATCACCACCTTTGGTGCTGCAGGAAGAACCGATACCGTGAGGCACAAATCTTACAAGAGCACAAGGAGGGTTTTTTTAGTAGGAACAGTTGTGACCTGTAGGTAATTAATCCTTTTTTCTTCCCCCTTACACTACAGACCCAGTAGTGTCTGCATTGGCACAAGTATTTTGTGATTGTCCTCGCAGTTGGACACACTGTCATGTTTCTCACGGGAGCCTTACCCAGCACATGATGTTTAAGCACTTCACTGCTTGGATGTAACTGATGACAAGTTCTTGTTAAATGCTTTGTAATGCCAGGAATGTTTTGTATGCAGAAGAGCTAGAAGTCTGTGTTTGGATTGTATTATAAGTAGCTTAGCGGATAAATTGATTTATCGTCTGAAGTTACCAACAGCTTCATTAGAGAAGTTCTGAATTGACACTCATGTAACAGGTCTGGTTTTGGGGAGACTAAAATGATCTATTCAGTGATGGCAGCGGAGAAAATAAGAGGGATAGTGGAAAGGAGCCAGAGTGTTAAAAACTCAGTATTTCAATGATATTTTTACTGGCTGGAATCTTAGCAGTGCAAGTTTGACAACAGACTCCCAGAGCCCCTATCTCTCCCTCCTTTGTTTTGGCAAGTTGATTTGGCATGGAGTTTATGCTTGCTGAGGGTGCTGGCTGTGCTGTTGTCCCTGCCTCTCATGAAAATATGAAACAGGACTGGTGCTACTGTCAACAGCTTGTTTGGAGCTGGTCCGAGGGAAGACAGAGCTGACTCTTGTGACATCTCAGTCTGTTCCTTTGGATGTGTGGGATTTATGAGAGGAAATTATTCACTGTTTCTGGACTAGGAGTTGCTAGGAGTCCTTCACGCCTTTCACTCCGAAACTTTGCTCTGATGTCCAAAATCTTGGACCGTGGCATGTTTCAGTCTTGCTCCATTCCCTGCGTTTCCCACTGGTGTTCATTTGGAGTGGTGCAATGAACGGGGGGCCTTAGGGATGCACTGAGTGTTTGGTGCTTTTCTTAGAAACCCTGAGCATGTGGCTGCTCCAGCATGTGAAAGCATTTGGTGTTTTAAGCTGTCTGCAGGGGGGGAAATATTGTTGCCCAAAGGGAACACAGCAACCCTTATCAACTGTTAGAAGGGAAGTGTGGATTTTAGAGTGCAAAAATTGCCTCCATCCATTTGTTGTGCCTGTGACAGCACTTACAGACAAAGCTGCAACAGGTTGAGAATTATTTGATACGCTTTTGCTGGGAGATTGTGCTTTTGGGAACCACAAATGTTTTACAAAAGGGAGTTTGTTTCACTTCAGGCAAGATAAAAGAGAAACAGGGGTTTAATGATTTTTAAAACAAAAAAGAATCTGTCAGAATGACTGTTGACACTTTATTATTTTTATTATTTCTCATAAGGCATAAATGGGTTTGAAACCCAAATAAGGTGCTATGACTAAAGACCATTAATTCCTTTTCAGTTGCTGGTATGTGAAGATTAATATTGGAATGAATCAGGAACGGGAATCAAATTTTGAATCTCCAACAGGAAATTACGTCCTGAGAGCTGTAGTTGCATGTCCTTGTGCTGAACTGGCTTCACTGCTGTCCTGTTGTTTTGTCTTGTCTTTTGCAGGATGGGATAAACATTCTTATGGGTACCACGGGGACGATGGGCACTCCTTCTGTTCCTCGGGGACGGGGCAGCCCTACGGCCCCACGTTCACCACTGGAGACGTGATCGGCTGCTGTGTCAACCTCATCAACAATACCTGCTTCTACACGAAAAATGGCCACAGTTTAGGTAAGTCAGGGAAGGTGTTTTCAGGAGAGGGATGCTCCAGCCCTGCCCTCACTGCTGTTTAGTACTTCCCTGTGTTGTAACTCTCGGCCCGTGCCTGTGAGTGAGGTTTAAGAAATGGAAGAGAAAAGAGCACTCAGCAGCAGTCAGGAGTTGTGAGTTGGCTCCAAGACAGAAATACTTCCAGCAGGTAAAAAGGTTTCTATGCTGCTCAATTTGTTCAGGTAGGTTAGGATTGCCTGGCTGGGCAACAGGAAAATAAAGAAGTGGGAAGTTAAATTAGCATGTTGTTCAGTTACCTGCAAAGCCACTGTCCTGGTGTCTTCATTTTTAAAGGGACTTGTCCATCTGGAAGCCTTAACACGTTAGTCTGAGCATTCCCAAAGCTAAATATTAATTCAGCATAAGAAGTCTTATTTAAGCACTGACCATTAGTTTGGTTCATTCCACAGTTGTTTCACTTATTGTCCTAAAGTTAAGGACTTCAAAATTATGCCCAAATGAATATCTCACAGATGTTTTCCAGACATCTGTCATACCTGATTTCTTTAAAATAGAAACTTTTGGCCATTTTCCCCTAAAATGCCTTTCTCTTGGATGACATGTTCTCCACCCCAGATAAATTCTTGTTATGCAGAAAGTTTTTATAAGTTCATCTCACCTTTTGTGCTGGGATTCATTTGGTTTGTCAGGGAGGGACAAGCACTCCTTTCCTTTGCTTCTCCTTGCTGCGTCGATTCAAGATGAAGAAGCTGGCAGAAGAATACCCTGCTCAAAACACTTAACAGAGCAAAGTTGTTTTGAGTTACTGGCTGGGCTGAAGGAGGGAGTGGGATTGGAGTTCAGTGTGTGCCTGGAGAGGGCATAATTTCTGGTGAGCTCTTGGGAAAAGGACTGAGCTCCCTGGGATTAGAGAGTGATGGACATACTGGACAGAGTCCAGCAAAGGCCTGCCTAGATGATGAAGGGATTAGAGCATCTGTCCTGAGAGGAAAGGCTGAGAGAGCTGGGGCTGTTCAGGCTGCCCATGTCAGTCCAGTACTGGTAAGACAAGTAGAGGCTTGAGAGCAACAGCTGATGGTGTAGAGCATGAGCTGTTACTTAGGAATGAGACAAGTTCATACAACAGTGACTGAGGTGATGAAATAGTTAAACATATTTCACAAAATCTCTCCATTTAGTTGCTGTCCTTGATTTTTAGCATATATTTACACAGAAGCCCTGTGGTGGTTTGTGCTGTGCCCCTGTGGATGTTTTGTGTTGTTGGACTGGGTGGTTTTCCAGCTTCACTGTTTTTCAGCCTGACAGTGCCGTTACTTTTCTCCACAACGGAAGTGCAAGAGTCAGGAGCAGGCCAGGTCTTCTATTTAATGAATATGAATTTGTTAATTTGAAATTTAATTTATTTTTAATGATCAGGAATCTGCACGGTATAAGCTGTGTCAGTTGGAAAGTCGTCGCTTGCTCCTTCTCCGTTCCGTTCCCAGGACCATGTTGTGCCTGAGTGTCTGAGCAGATGTAGCTGAACAAAGAGCCCAGTTCAGTAATTCTGTGTTGCCTTTCATCATTGCCACCCTGTGATTCTTTGCCTTGTGTCCTGTTCAGAGATCTGGTTTGTTTGGGACACTGGGAGTGCTTTGCAGCAGTGAAGTGATCTAGTCTTCCTTTCTTAAATTTTAGTGCTCCTTTCCCTTCAAAGATGGGGCTTTTTTGGATGGAAAGCTTGTGTTTTTCTAATCTGGCATTGAATGACTCCTTGGGGAACAGCCTATCCCAGCAGTGAACAATGCCAGTGGGAAGAAAGAGGAAAGGAAGGGAACTGTGCTTGGAGAACAGCATCAGATATCAGCACTGCTGTGCCCTGGGTGTCCTCTTGGGCTCTTCAGACATACAGTGCAAGACAGGACTTGTCTGAGAAAATGCCAGGTAGAAGACTCAGCTGAGCATTCACAACTGGCTCCTGTGTGTACCAGCTTCTCTTTGAGCTGTGGTAACATGATGGTTGTACTGAGAGAGGAGAGACGGTGTGGTTAGAGGAGACAGGGATGGAAGTGCCACAGAGCAGCAGACCTGAGTCCTTGCTGGGTGACCCCACAAGAGCTGCAGGAACATTTTACTGCCTTTTTTACAAAAGCAGAATGAAAACCTCATCCAGGAAGACTATTGTTAAGGGCCAGTAGTGTCTGTTTGTGTCACTGGAAAAGAAACACAGCGTCCAAGAGAAGTGCTTCCTGTGGATTGCTGAGGAGAGGAGCCCTTGGCCACAGATGGCAGTCACCTGGCTGTTACACAGCTCCTTGTGGGCTCAGGAGGACACTGTGAGGGAGGAGGTGAGGCAGGTGTCAGCAGAGGAACCGAGGCCAAATGGAGGCAGAGGCAATTTATCTGGAAGTCAGAATGCTTTCTTCACTGATGGAAGCATCTCCTTGAAGATCTTGAACTTTTTATGGTATTTTGTGCTAACTCGAGAATCTCATTTCGGTGTTGTGTAAACCCAGGGTTTACCAGGAAGGGGTTGAATGTGTTTTTTCCTGATGTTCCCTGACATAAAGCCCCTGTAGCTGTCTACATCTCCTCTTAGGAGATGAGGTCATTGTGTAATCCTGCTGCAGATACTAAAAATATTCATGAGACTAATGAGCCCCTTTGTGAGGCCAGTTAGCTTGAGAGTAGGGTTTCAGAGTTTGAATTTGTCTTGCTTTTAATGGAATTACTGTAGCTTTGTCTTTCCACTTCTCTCTTCACCATTTCAGTCCTCTCCTTTTCATCTGTTAATTAGACACCCCCCCTTTTGTTTTCCTTGCAATTTCTTCTGTTGCTTAACTTTTATCTTCCATTGTCTCCATACTTTTTCATTTAATCAGATCCATCAGGAGCACTGTATAAGAACTGTTTTCTTGGCCATCACAAATTCTGGATGTTCTGGTTGGAGCTAAGTCTTGAACTTTGTTTGGAGACGTCACATGAAAACTGTTTGACATCGTATGTAGTCTTAATTCTCTGTTCTGGAAAATGTCTTGAATGTCTTCTGGCTGCTGATGAAACGCTTTTGACAGGTTCTGAGCAGAGTCCTGGCAGTAAAAAGTACAATGAGATGTGGCTGGAAGTGTGGTGAGGGTGAATTAGGAGAGAAGGAGGGAGAAATGTTGGGGCTCCAACCATTAAGCAGAAAGTCTTGGCCCAGGACATAAGGAGAGGATGTGACTGCTACAGGTCTCTGGGTTTAAGTGGATGAGTTTGCTCGGGGACTAATGTAGGAGTGTCTCAGATCTCAGACTTTGACAGCAGACCAAGGTAAATGGAGCAGCAGGGCTATAAAAAGAGCACGCAACCCTCTGAAGTCTTGGCATAGAAAACTTCCTGTAGCTTGAGTTCTAGTGCAGGCTCTTGGAAAGACTGAGTTAACCTGTAAAGTAAAATATCCATTCTGCAGCCAGTTTAGAGACTGAGGGAAACATTAGGGATAATGAAGAAATCTGTTGTCATAGAGATCCACAGGTGTCAGTCCCAGGTTTAGTAGGTTTGTCCCCAAAACTTAAAATGAAGTTTGCAGAGAGCAAGAGCATTGGGTTGTTTAAAACAACACTTCAGATTAATCAAATTTAAAATCACAGAATCCTGGAATGGTTTAGGTTGGAAGGGACCTTAAAGGTCATCTCATTCCAACTACTCTGCTATGGGCAGGAACACCTTCCACTGGATCAGGTTGCTCATAGCTGAATGTGTTGGTGCTTATTGCAATCCATCAGCACTGCTTTAAGGATTCTCTGCATCGAGGTTGCCTAAACAGATGCTGGAGGAGTATCCTGACATGCAGGCAGGGGAGTGCCGTGTCTCCACACCCAAATGCATGTTGTCTTGTGCAAATTGAATTCTGAAATGTCTTGTGAGGACAGTGGCCAACTGTGAGGCAGACAGGATGTTTGTTACTGGGTGGAGAGCAGAGACATGCCAGGAGGTCCACATTGTGTGCATGGGGACGTGCATAAGTGTGTTTTAGTCATGGAAAACTGGAAGTCCTTTGATTAGATGGCAGGTGAAGGTGTTGATCTCCTTGTGCCCCCTTCATTTAATGCCTTTATATCACTGCCTTGATGATCATGTTAACATTGTGGACTTAGAGGAGAGGCTCTTCACACCTTTGCTCTTGCCTCCTGACATCTTGAGTTGTCCAGTTCTTATGTCCTTAAATTTATGAAGGTTGATGTTTTAAATTGGATGCAAAGTTTGGAGATGCTGCAGAGAGAGGATGCAGTTTCACATTCAGCTGCCTAGTTGGAGCTGTGATTGTTTCACTCTGTGCTGTTGAGTTTGCTGGGTGCAGGTGTGGAGCAGTGCAGATGGAGGATGAACTCTAAGCAGACATGTTTGTGCAACAGATCGAGTGCTGTGGCATAAAGCATTTTATTAGTCTTAGTTGTGTAACAAAAGGTGCAAAACATACATTTGTCTTGTCATAAGGGCAATGTAATAAGTTTATTTATAGAATCACAGAGTAATTTTCGCTGGGAGGGATCCCTGGGGGTCATGCGTCCAACACCCTGCTGAAAGCAGGCCCAGCTAGATCGTGTTACTCAGAAACTCATCAAGCTTTTACTGTCTTCAAGAATGGAGATCACCCAGGATTTTTTTTCTGGTCCCCTAATTCAGTGTTTGACCACATTCATACTGAATTTTTCTGATCAGACTTCCCCATGTTGCAGCTAGTCTTTGTTGCCTCCTGTCTCCTGCCACCAAGCATCTCTGAGAAAAGTCTTTTCTATACCCTTCCATAAGGTAGTTGTAGGCAGCAACAAGTGTCTGCCCTAATGTTTTTAAGACTGAACAGTGGCTTTTCCCTTAGCCTCGCTTTGTCTTGCTGGCCTCTGCTGGACTCACTTCAGTCTCAGTGTGTCTTGTGTTGGAGAGCCCAAAAGTGGACATCATACCACAAATTAGACTCACAAGGGTTGGAAGAGAAGGGAGAAATCCCTTCCTTTAACCTATGCTGTTGCTAATACAACCCAGCTCTGCTCTCACTAATACAGCTCAGGAGGTGTTGATCTCCCTCACTGCACAGACCCACCACTCTGCTCTCCTTGTTGCCCAGCAAGACCCTGAATCCTCTTCTGCTTTATCTCCAGTCAGGCCCAGCCTGTCCTGTTTTCTGGGAATATTACAACCTGGTGGCAGGGCTCTTCAGTTGCTTTTGTTGAGCTCTGGGGGGTTTTTGCTGGATAATTTCTCCAGCTGTAGCACTGTGCCCTGCAGGCTGTTGTCCACTCTGCTGTTTGGTGACAGCTGTGACCACACTCCATCCCATCATCAGGGTCATTGGTAAAGACATTAAACTGTATTGGCCCTGCCATCGATCCCTGAGGGGCAACTCCTGGACTTTGAGCTGCTGATCACAGCCCTTCGATCCTGACAGTCCAGCCAATTTTCCACCCACCTTGTAGTCCACTCAAAACCCGTATCCTTGTCCATGTGCTGGAAGCAGTTCCAGCCGTACAGCGGCACGAGCCGGGCCACCTTTGGCTCCCAGTGATGCTGGGGGCAGAGGAGGACTCCAGGACAACAGGCTCAAGGAGATTGACCTCATTCTGGCATAAGGGTAGAAACAAGCTTTCATGCAGCTGAGCAAAACAACTGCAAAGTGGGAAAAAAAAAAAATGTCTGAGTGAGGAACAATATTTGGGCAACGTGAGGAGGTGAGGGAAGTGCTTACTGAACACTGTCCTCAGCCAGCTGTTCAACATCACCTGTATGCACAAATTTTGGTTGGGTACAGAGAGGGCACTCAGCAGACAAGGTCCAAACTGCCAGGATGTTCCTTAAACCATATTGGCTGTCTGCCAGGATGTTAATTTAACTTTATTGGATGTTTATTTAGTAAAATATTTAGGATTTCTTTCCGAGCGTTTGATTTTGGATCTGTGCTGTTTTGAATAGTAATTATTTGTTTCCTGTGTTGACTCCTAAAACTGGTTTAAATTACCGTTTCAGGCTGATGGGTTTGCAGAGCTGTGCCTGGGGTAGCCTGACTGTGGCTAAGTGTTGTCTCTAGCCAAAACTCTGTTAGCCACCCTAAGCAACAGCAGCCTCAGCTTAGCTGCCTCTTTTCTGGCATGCCAAGTGTTAATAAAAAGAGAAACCATAAACGTTTTTTCCCATTTCTTATACTTGGAAGTGTAGCAGCAGAGTGGAGGGTGCAGCTGTTCCTTGCACAGTGTTTCTCAGGTGCTCCTGGCTCCAGTTGCTGTTGCAGGGCTGTTCCCCAGCTGTGATGCAAAGTGTTGAATCCCTCTGGCTGGTAAGAAGAACTAGTTATAGCCTAAACCAAAGCACTGTTATACAAAAATTCTGTTTCTAAAGCCACAGCAAGTCTTGCAAACTAACTCCTTCAGAATAACAGAAGGAGAAGCAAAGGAAAGAGGAGCTGTGTTTAAAAATCAAATTTTTGGGAGAGATGTCGGAAACCCTGAACCTTTCTTCAGATGCAAAACTTTGCAGAGGAGGGGACTGGGGAGGGAAGTTACTTCTAAATATGTCAGGTGGTGAAATGCAAGGTCAAAGCTGGGATTTGCTGAAATACAGTAACGTTTTGTAGCATGTTGAGGATGTAGGCAAGCAGGGAAAAAAATCCTTTGTCTTTTTAATTCTAATATTTTTCCCCCCACAGGTATAGCCTTTACAGACCTCCCAGTAAGTACACCTATTTTCAGTATTTTAACTAAGAATGCAAATAGAAGGGAGGGGGAAGGGTGTGGGGGTGTGATTATTTTTCTGTTTGATGCCCTGTTAAAAAAAAACAAACCACAGTAACACACATTACTGAATGATGTAGATGCTCCTTTTTCTGAAACTTCCTGATCCTGTGACTGGGTTTGTGGGCTACTCACATGCCTCCTCTCATCCCTCACCACCTCTAAGAATATGTTGCTTCTTCCCCTGGAATTAAAGGAAGGATTCAGACTTTTTTGCAGGTCACTGTCTTCCAAATGCAACTTTGACTGTGAGGGGTATTTGTGCAAAGTTATAGAGTAGCCTCTCATATCCCATTATCTGAAAGCCCCAAAATGCCTCATGTTATTTTTCTCAGCTTCTTCCTCTCTCGCCCAAGTTTTGCAGCCACGGTGGAGTTCTGAGAACGGGACCATCAGCCTCTTGTGGTGTGTGCTCTCATTGCACAGGTTTTTCACAAGCCCATGATGAAGAACTGGCTCGTGGAGTTGCTGGAGGAATGTATTTGGCTGACAGTTACTCCTGGGGTTCACCAGCCCTGCTGCTGAGCTACTCCTGAGTGCAGTGGCACCCCCTGAGTTACTCCAGGCAGTGATGTCCAGTCAGGCCTTACAAAAGCACAACTTTCACAGTGGGTCATGAACAAGAAAAGGGTCCCTCTTTTTCAGACCCAAGTGTTCCTGGACAAGGAGGATTTGTTTAGGAGTAGCAGATAAAACCAGGTCAGGCATTCACCAGTAGATCCACTGCATCCATCTCTCTCACACGTAGAGCTTCTTGTCCTTAAGGTTGCAGCCCTTTGTAGTTAATAACCCCAAATGAATTTCCTCAGAGGAATTCCTTAATTTCCCTAGCTTCTTTAGGCCTCCAAAACGATCAGTTTTCTTGGCTGACCTCCCTGTTGTGTGAGAGGAGGCTTGCTTTGCTTTGTTCTGTACTTCCTGCAAAAAAATTTATTTTGTTCCTCTGATTTTCGTATTGTGAGAAATAGTGGCCAGCAATCCCTGTTCACCTTCCCAGTGGGATTTAGGGCTTTACAGATCTCTCCCATATCCCAGCCACTGCCTGCACTGAAGGATATTCCAGTTACTTGATTTGCCCTTTTCCCTTCAGCTGTCAATACAGCTCTATTTTTTTTTTGTTGTTTCTAAGCTCTTTGAACTTGATAATGTTGCAGTGTGTTCTAAACCAGAAGCTCTTTATGTGGCTTGTTTCACAGCAGTTTATTCACTTGGTCCAAGTACAGTTTATTGAAGTAGAAGAACATTTTGCCTGTCCATGAAGATTAACCTTTTGGAGTGAGGTCTTGTGACAACCTTGCATCCAGAGCAAGAAGAAGCTTCTGTGATATGACCCTTAGTTTTTGGTACTCTTTGCTTTCCCTCTGGCTGTAGATGACATTAGGAGTCACAGGGATACCATATTCCTTCTAATTTTTTCACCACTTTGTCTTCTCATTTGGCTGGACTGCTTCTCTTGTCAATCAGAAATAGCTGTCCAACACACATGCCACTGCTTTGTCATTTATAGCTCAAGTGTTGCTGCAGAGCTTCCCAGGACAGATTTTGCAGGCTGAAATTCCCTGTCCTGCTTAGCTTAGCTTGCATCCTGTTACTACAGTAGTGCATTTAATGGGCACTTGTGGGCTGTTCATCCCAGTGTTGAGTCTCTGTTAGGAACAGGGGATGAGCCATTGGGGAAACAGAGAGACTGAAGGGCTTTTGCAGCAGGGAGGTCTCACAGTGCTGCTGAGATTGAATTCAAAACCCTTCTGAGCCCAGGGTGTCTCCCTGTCCTGCTGTCCCTCGATCTGGCCAGATCATCCTTACAAGATCTTGGGCTCATTCATCTGTGTCCTGTGCAGAGGAGATGTTTTAGTGTGAAACTGGGAGAAGACCTGGCCAGGTGGGTTTTGGGATCAGCTACTCAGATGCCTTACAGTGGAGTCTCCAGTGGTTAATTGGTGTCCCTGTGCCTTTTACCAGCCAGTTTGCTGAGCTGTTTTCCATGGAAATCCCCTTCTGGCTTTTACAGCAGCAGCTAATCCATAACACTGTTTTTCTGGGCCAGGAAGGAGAACAGCTGATGCCCTGTAGGCCTCCTGCTATTGAGAATTATCCTTCATGAGATAATTCCTCTTTAAAAAGAGGACGAGAGAAGCCTGTGTGGGTCATGTCACCCCTTAGCTGTGGATGTGAGCAAGGATGGGAGACTTCTGCCTCCATGTGGATTTTGGATGTTCCTCTCCATATACTAAATGGCTCTGCTGCTGTGCTGGCAGCTTCATCCTAGGGATGCCTGCACCCAGCTTCATCATTCTCTTTTCCAATATCCTTGCCTTGGATTACTGCCTTCTTCCTTCACCCTTGCAGATACTGATGTATTCCATGTCCTCTTCTGGCCCTTTTTGCTCCCTTGATCCATGGATTCTTGGTAGTTCCAAACAGTTGAGGTTACCAGTGCCTTTCCTGAAGAAGAGGGTGCCAAACCCAAGACAAGCTTTTGTTTTATTTTAAGTATAATGACTATTGTCAGAGATTGTAGAAGTCTTGAGGTATCAGGGAATTTGAAGTTGATGTAATTTGCAAGTGGGATGTTTCCATTTATTACAGCACTGTGATCCAGGCTCAAACACAAAGCATCCATCATAGGAAAGAGGTGGAATGCAATCTGTGTTCTTCACCTTCTAAAACTGCAGTCTAAAAATTTAACTGCAGACAGGAGTGGGAACAGAAAACTTACCTGAGTGACCCTTGAAGTGCTCTGGTTTGAGCAGCTCCACATGAATTTTTGGCTGTGGATCTGATCCCCCAGAAGGGGCTGTGAGAGCTTTTCCTTGTGTTACAGCCCATGGGAAGCTGACAGGTAACACACATCAGTGAGAAGCTTGGCCAATAAGCCCCATTACTTTCATGCATTTTAAGCTTAAATAACTTTTAGGGTTTGTATGTCAGTGAGATTGCACAAGGAATTAAATTGACCCTTCAAGACAACACTAGTTTAGAAATCATTTCCTTGAAGTGCTTGTTCCAAAATTCCCCTTTCAGAGGCAACTGGTGAAGACAATATTTTGCAATATTTGCAGTATTAGGAAGCTAAAGTGGATCCTTTAAGTTGAAAACCAGTGTCAGACACAGCGAACCGTATTTGGTTCATCTTGTTTCGGTTTCCTCTGAAGGCTGTTTGCATTTGTACAAAAATACAACAGTGGGAAAAACCACATTTTGGCTTAGCACAAGCTGAAGTTAATACCAGAATAACTGCTTGAAATAGAAATGAGTTCCCACAGAGGGAGTTTCCCCTTTTGTGCCAGTTTAAGCCAATGCTTAGGCCTAACTCTTCCTTATACAAGCCTGTATCAGGTCTGTCCTGCCTGGAGGTTTGCCAAAACAATAGGAAATGAAAAAAAAAACAGAATGTGGAAGAGCCCAGGTTGGGATTGCAGGAGTGGAAAGGCAGAAGGAGGTCAAAAAACAGGTCAAGATCAGCAAGGGGGTTGTGAGCAACTGGCCACCAACACCAGGGGTCCAAGAGATGGTCCAGATGTCACGGGGAAGGTGTGCCTGAAGAACTTGGCAGGTCAGTGGTCTCTGTGACAAACTCTCCCTGCATCTGGCAGGGTGCTGGAGATACATGTAGTTCCCAACAGTTGCTAAACAGAGAGAACACATCCCATGTGTGAGAAATGGAATTCTAACTCTGAGATGATTTTAGAGAAGTTGAGGGGAAGCAGCTTCCCCTCAAAAATTAACATGCCCAGAAGTGGCTGAAAAATATATGATATCTTGTAAATTGTGTTTTTTTCCTTCTAACTTCCAAGTGTTTTGGGTGTCTGATTCCTGGCTTTGGAAGTTCTTTGGTTTACAATACTAAACAGTTAATAAAAAAGTCTTAAGTATGATCTGTGAAAAAGATCTGATCCCTCATTAGAGATATTTCCTTGTCAGTCACTTTTGAAAGAATAGAGAGACTGACTTCAAATACAGCATTTTCCTCTGATAGCTCTTCTGTATCGTGCCATCCCTGTACCTTTTCTGATGCTATTTCTCTTTTCCCAACATCTAAGTGGGCTCAGGAATTCAGTTTGTATACATAAGCTTATTCTTAAAATAGTGTGAATTCATAGAACTTCTAGATGGACTTTGGCCACCTATTTTCAATTAGATCATCTTTAGAAGCTGAATTATTGGCTGAATTTTAGAGGTATTTTCATGGTGGGAACCTTTCTCTTTTTCCCATGTCCTAGTGGTGTGTCAAAGCTTCCATTTGGATCCATAGGCTCGTTCTTAATATGAAATTCATCTTTCAAATATCCTGATAACAACTTCCAAGGAATAAAATAGTTCAGTTGAAACAGCAGAGAACACATAGATCTGTTGTTTGAGATGATGCACTTTTCATTGATTCTTCTCATTATTATTCTTATTATATTATTATTATATTAAATACCATGTTAATTATTATTATGTTTATTATTATCTGCTGGATCTTGAACTTGGTAGAAATTGCAGAAAACTAAGCCATCTACAGAAGCAGTCACAGCTCAATCACAGGCTGCTGGGGGATTGAACCTGTTGTTCTGTTTTTATGCAGTAACTTTTATAACTGCACAATAAGTCACAGGGTTCCCTGAGAAGCACCTAAAGGGCTGTTGCCTCTTCCTATTCCATTTTATTTATTTCAATTAAAAGAGGGGCTCTTTTATCTTAACAAACCACGTAACTGGAACCAGAAAGAGAAAGCCGCATTTAACACAGGGTTTGTTTTGGTTTTTTTTCTCCCTTCCCAGTCAAATCTCTACCCCACAGTGGGTCTCCAGACTCCAGGAGAGATCGTGGATGCCAACTTTGGGCAGCAGCCCTTTGTGTTCGACATCGAGGACTACATGAGGGAGTGGCGGGCGAAGATCCAGAGCACCATTAAGCGGTTTCCCATAGGAGACAGGCTGGGCGAGTGGCAAGCCATGCTGCAGAAGTAAGTCCCTGCCCTGCTGTTCACCTTCTTCCATCTTCTTAGCCTTTAAATGCTGATTCATGCTCTCTGATGGCAAAAATTGCCCCTCGCTGCGTTTTCGCTCGAGTTGTTTTGCCCTCTGTTTTGTTGTTCAGTGGTTTTCCCTGTGTGGATTGCTGCTGTTTGAAATGTAAAAGGTATGGGAGAAGTTTTCAGCCAAAAATGCATGAAGGATTGTAGGGATGGAGGAACATAATGTTTTGAGGTGATGCACTGGGGGAAGGGGAGGGGAGAGGACACCATGAAAACTCTTAACACAGGAGAAAAGCCAGGATGTAAATCAGCTGAACCTAGAAATGAAAGAGCAAGAAATAGCCTAAACCAAAGGCTTCCAAAAACTGAAAGCACATTATGACACTTCATAAATCTATGAATACTGAATGCAGTTCCCATTGCAAAAGGGATTGAGTGGAACTTGATGAGAACAATTGACAAGAGTTGTCAGAAGTCAGGAGTATCTTCTGCCTGAAGACACACTGAGGTGTGGAGTGTGTCCAGAGAAGGGCAGTGGGCCTGTGGAAGGATCTGGAGCTCAAGTCTGATTAGGAGCAGCTGAGGGAGCTGGGGGGGTCCAACCTGGAGGAAAGGAGGCTCAAGGGGGACCTTCTTGCTCTCTACAACTCCCTGACAGGAGGCTGTGGCCAGGTGGGGGTCAGTCTCTTCTCCCAGCTAACATGTGAGTGATGGGACAAGAGGAAATGGCCTCAAGTTGCACCACAGGAGGCTTAGATTGGACATCAGGAAGAATTTCTTCATTGAAAGGCTGGTCAGGCATTGGAACAGGCTGTCCAGAGAAGTGGTGGAGTCACCATCCCTGGAAGTGTTCAAGAAACAACTGGACATGGCACTTAGTGCTGTGGCTTAGTTGACATGATGGTGTTTGGTCAAAGGTTGGACTTGTTGATGTTGGAGGTCCTTTCCAACCTTAATGTCACTGAAATTGCAACTTCTGTTGTGTTGATTTCTTTTTTTTTCTCCAGTGTGATGATCCTGTTTCACCAATGTCACTTCATCTCTTTGTATTTTCTTTTTTTCTAGTATGGTTTCATCATATTTGGTTCATCATGGGTACTGTTCCACAGCAACTGCCTTTGCCAGAGTCACAGACACCACAATCCAGGAAGAACAGACCTCAATAAAGAATAGACAAAGTAAGTCATTCCCAAAGTGTGGCACACTGGCCATGTGTTCCCTTCAGGACTCTGCAGAGGAGTGAAGTGCTGTGGAAGCAAAGAAGTTACTCCATGACATTATAAAGCTCTCCACAGCACACTGGGTGGGTCAGTAGAGCTTGGGAACCTCTGCTGGGAGCACTTTTCCCATCATCACTGTGTCCCCTCCACCCTCTGCCACCTCTGCCTGGAGAACTGCCCTGTGCTTGCCTTTGCCTGTCTGCTGTGCTTGGCCTTTGCCTGAGCTGAGGTCACTGTGCACCAGAGATCCCTTTGGATTTGAGTCCTTTGCTGCAGGCTGTTGCAGCAGGGGCAGTCCCACAGTCACAGGGGCCCAGACACATCCCTCTGTTCTGACTGCAGCTCCCAGAGTTAAGGACTCTCCCAGTCCCTCTGCACATTTTGATTTCAGGTGACATTTTTGTATACTGAGGGTTTTTTGTATTCACAGCCAAGGTGTTTAGCTCACACTAGGTGAAGAATTCATATTGTGTCTGTTTTGGTTGCTACTGTTTCCTTCCCCATGCCTCATCTCTCAGCTTGTAAGGCTTTTGGCTCCTGCAGAATCAGGCCCGCAGCTTTCCTCTGCTGTACCTTTATTTTAAGCTTTTCTATTCACAGGCTCAGACTGCAGAGTGGCAGAACATTGGTGTGCTTTCTGCATTCTCCTGGCTGTTGAATACAGGCTGCATCCCACCCTGTGCATTGCCCTTCCCTTTGTGAACTGCTCCTCCTGTGACTGTTACGGGTCGGGAGCGTTGTGCCCCTTTGTGGCTCGCTCTCCATACATTGCATGTGCTTAGCCAGCATTCAGGTTCATCTGGGGACTCTGCTTTTTAAATAACTTGTAGTTGCTGCCTGTTAGTGCTGATGGGCTTTTGTGCTTTCCAGGTCATGCATTATGCAACCCTGACCCCAGCCAGTGTTCCCACTGGTGTGGGTTTAGCCGGCGGAGCCTCGTGTTTGTCTGAGGGCAGGGGATGAGGCAGGCGGAGGGAGGGGAACACAGAGCTCCCAAGCTGGGGCTTAAATAAAAGGTGTGAGGAAAACACAGATGGGAAAACAAAAAAGAAGGGAAAATGAGAAAGGAATGGCATCCCTGAGAGTTGCCAAACGAGGCAGAGCAGGGAGCTGTCAAAAGCAGCGAGACTTAAAAACGGACGTGCGAGGAAGGAACAGAGTGAAGTGAGAGCTCTTGTGTTGGTGTGAGAGCCACGGCTTTGGTTCCAGCTTTCAGCTACCATAACAAGCTAATAGACAGTGAGAAGTGGGAGCCAAGACAAGTCATTGCAGTTTGTTACTGGGGATTGTTAATGAGGATTTACCAGGCTGGGCTTCCAACTGCTCATGGTTAGCAAAAGCCACAGCCTTACTATCTGAGCCTCTGCTTGCAAAGCACCTCACAGGCTGTTCAAAAACTTTCCTCTGTTGCTTATAAGGAGTGCTGGAAAAACAATGCAGTTTTAGTTTTAAGTACATTTAGGTTTTTTCTTTTATTTTTTTCTATATTTAGAAAAAAAAAAAATGCAAATCTGTAGATCAGCAGCTTCTCTGAGTGTTCAGGGATGGGATCTCAAGATGAGTCTGGCACTTGTGTCTTCTGACCCACCAAAGGAATATACATGGGACATGAACACGCAGCATGATAGGTGTCTTCTGCCCTGTCTCTTTACAGCTCCTAAAAATGTACAACTTGTTGAGCTGTTTCTAGCTTAGTCAACAGCTGGTTCTAGGAGCCAGTTTGGCTCATTGCAGGCCAAACTCAGGTTAATTCTCTGGTTAATTCTCTCAATACATTGAGATGAGACTTGCAGGAACCCAGTTTTGCTGATATAATTACTTCTGCTTAGAGGTGGGGATACTGGGGATACTGTGCTGTGGTTTAAGCCCACAGACCCTCTAAGAATACTCCTCTTATCTGATTCCCAGCCAGACATACACTTCCAAGCATGAACCAGTCAGAGGATGTAATATGGGGTGACTTAGGGGCTTCCCTCTGAAATTGTCATTTTCCCAGCAGCCTCCTTGTTTCCATCCAGCTGGCATGTCCTGCTTTCTTTCCCATTGCTGCAGAGCTCTGTGACTAAAGGACTAAAGTCTCGGAGCACCCCATCCCAGCTCACCTACTACACCCTTCAAAACCTTTAAAAAAATACCTGGGTATTTTTTTGCTGCTAAGAAATCCTCCCTCATTTTCACATGGTTTTCCTTGCCCTAATCCATAATAAACAAAATGTGGTCCCCAGTTCTCCCAAGCCCTTGTGCAAGGTGGTTGTGGGGAGCTGGGTGGTATATATGAGACAGCCCTTCTGGCTGTTCCTGTGGGCTGGTCCTGTGTGTCACCAGGTCTCCCTTTGCTTTCAGGAATACAGAAGCTAGTATTAGCAGGCAGAGTGGGAGAGGCTATAGAAGCCACCCAGCAGCTCTATCCTGGCCTCCTAGAACATAACCCCAACCTGCTCTTCATGTTAAAGTAAGTATGAATAGCTTTATATACTCTCTACTCCTGAAATGTGTAGATGCCCAGACATCCAGACCAGCTGCACACATTGCTCTAAATTCCAACCGAGATTCCCTTTGGGAGTCCTTTGTATAGTGCTTGTAGCCCTTTGCTGCTCAGAGCCGGTGTGGCTTTGCCTCATGAGGTCAGGCAGAGTTGGGTGACTTTTAGCTCTGCTGACTGCCAGAAACTCCTTCACAGGTGGTGTTCACTTGTCTTGTGGAGAACCTGCATTGCTGGAGCAGTGGCAGTCACTGTGAAGGTTCCTGGAAAGGCAGAGGAATGGAAAAGGCTGTGTGGGGTAGAGACTAAAGGAAAAAATGTTCCAGTTCTCCAGCTGTACAGAGCAGCTCTCCCAACCTTCTGAGACATGAGGACAGTTCCCAGTAAAGCTAAATGAGGAGCTGTCCTCACTGTCACTGAATTTTTTACTCTTTCTTCTCTATTTTCCATTGGCCACCAGTGTTTTTAGGTTGATGGAGCAGGGAAGGACCTGTGATGTTTGACAGATTTAGTATCTTCACCCTGAAAAAATCTTCCACAGTTGAATTTTGGAGTACCTGCAGAGGAGGTGGAGCTGAAAGCTGTAGAGGATCAGTTTCTTCTTAGCACAGTGGAATTAAACTTGGTTTTTGGGAATGTCTCAACATTTATTAGCATCAGAGTTGCAGTTTCTGGATTCCTCCTTCCTGTAGCTTTATCAGACCACTCACAAGGGCATCAGGAGTCTGAAATGTCCTTTTGAAAGCAAAGGAGTTTTAACTCCTTTGCAGTTTCTAGGACTTCTCCACTGGGGAGCTGAGGGGGACTCAGTGCAGAGCATCCTGGCTGTCACGCACCCTTTTCCCCTTCTCCCCTCCTATGAAACCAGGTGTCGGCAGTTCGTGGAGATGGTGAACGGCACGGACAGCGAGGTGCGTTGTTTCAGCGCCCGCAGCCCCCGATCCCAGGACAGCTACCCCGGGTCCCCCAGCCTCAGTCCTAGACACGGATCAAGCAACTCCCACATTCACAGTACCGGTAAGTGTGTCCTCCCTGTCTCCCAGTGAGAAGATGTGCTGGTTTAAAGGTAAAGCAGCAGGGGAAATGAACTCAACTCAAAAGAGAGATTATAAATCAGAATAACAATTTAATAAAATAATACAATAAGTACAGTTTTACAGACAAACAATTGGTTTTAACCCACAAAACCCAAATGTATAACCCAGCACCCTGGGGCATGAACAGAGTGATGTTCTTTGCCCCCCCTCAGTCCAAAGTAAAAGGAGAGGGGAAAACCTGTTGGTGAGAGTGCTGGTGCAGTCTGGTCAAGAGTGGTGATTGCAGTCTGGTTGAAAAGTGGTGGTTGCAGTCCAGTCGAGAGCGGTGATCTGCAGTCTGGTTGAGAGCGGTGAGCTGCAGTCTTCCTCTGGATCCCACAAGTGGTTCAAAAAGTTCCAAGACTCCAAAATTAGATATTCTCCAGTTCAGGCAGGAATGCCCAGCGCTTCCCTCAGGGCGGGGAGCTCCACAAAGGGTGTGAGGACAAGAGCATCCTCCTATCTCACAGGCCTCTTGGTTTTGCATTAGTTGTCTGCAGAGCAGTTTTTTTCAGAATAAAGAAGGTTTTGAAGGCGGCCCTTTAGTGCAGCCACCAGTGACTCGGTGTCTCACTGATGCACTGGTGAGAGGAGGTCAGGAAAGCAAAGCCTCTTGTTCCAAATTGTTGACTTCACAACAGAGTAATATTGTCAGTCTGGTCTTATTTTTCTTTTTTCTTGGCTTTCAGGAGCAGATAGTCCAACCTGTAGCAATGGAGTCATGTCCACAAAAAGCAAACAGAGTCACAGTAAATACCCAGCACTGAGTTCATCATCTTCATCTTCCTCCTCCTCTTCCCCCTCATCTGTGAACTACTCTGAGTCCAATTCTACAGATTCTACCAAATCTCAGCAGCACAGTAGTACGAGTAATCAAGAAACCAGGTATTTTTTTTTTCCTCTGGAGACACCTGAGTGAGAGTGGGATGGTGTGAAAGGGCTCAGTGTGCTTTCTGAGGAGCTAGAAGGTCATCTGTCCTGCCCTTCTGAGCAATATTTGGTATCTACAAGGTCACTACAATTCCCAGCAGCCACAAACCTGTTCCAGTTTCCCTTCTGTGGCTCAGGCTTGGAGGCTTATCTCATAAGGAATATTATGATGCTCCTTTTCCAGACACCAAGCTGTCCCATTACACTGGTGCCATGGGTTTGTCTAGACACTCTAATCAGTAGTTATTCAGCAGTCTCAGCCAGCCTGCTGTCCTGAACATTTAAGTGTTCTGTATTGCACTCTCTGCAAGGACTGAGGGCTTAGCCAAGATTCCCCTCCTGTGCAGTCTGTTAGTGTGTTATCTATTGTCTGGCTGCTGTTTGCTGTCCCAGGGATGAACACTTCCTGAAGGGAAAATGCAAAGCACTCTGCACCTGGAATTATGACAGGCACTTCCAGAACAGAAACCTGTTTCATAAATTGTATTCAGAAGCCTGCAACATTTTTTGCTACACTGACTTAGACCATCTGGCTCCCTGTAGTCCAGCTGGCACCTTTCCTTCTCTGCTGGCCATTGCTGGGCAGCATTTGGCACATGAGCTCTTAATTTCTTCCCTTTCTAATTTAGACATCTAACCTTTCTTCCCTCTTTTTACTTCAGTGACAGCGAGATGGAAATGGAGGCTGAGCATTATCCCAACGGAGTCCTGGAAAATTCATCCACCAGGATAATGAATGGCACCTACAAACATGAAGAGATCCTGCAGACGGATGAGTCCAGCATGGGTAGGGCCTCAGAGGCAGGAGGGGTAAAGGGAAATAAAAAGAGCTGGTATCAAGAGTTAAAACTGTGATTGGATAGTGGGGAGTAAAACATGTACTTTGGGCTTCTTTCCCCACCCAGTGAATGAAGTTCTCAAGGTGCCTGTTCCATGGGGAAAATTAATCTGTCCTGGAACTAAAACTAGGTCTGGCTTTTCACAGTCTCACAGCAGTGCTGGCGATGTTGTGGAGCAGGGGAAGCAGTAGGAGTCAAAGGCTTGTTCAGTGTTGGTCATGGAATCCAGCTCAGAGCAGTCCTGGCAGAAGTGCCAGCTGGGGAGTTGAGCTGGGCTGTGCCTCAGCACGGCTGGTCAGCTGTGACTGTCCTGTTTGTGGGTGCTTTAGCCAGGAGGGAGAGGATGAATTTGCCACACTACCTCTGAAACTGGGGATTCCTCCAGTTGAAATGGGTCTTGTGGCCACTAATACTGGGAAGCTGGTGGTGTTGGCATGTCTGCCTGAAAGTTTTCTGAGTCCAGGATTTGTTAAACCGAGGGATTTCTGTGTTGTGTATGTTGTATTACACACATGAAAGGGTAACACAGCTGGAGTTGCAAGCTCCTGGGATTTTATCAGGAGACTTGATTTCTAGGTAGTCCTGTGGCATTAAACTGAGCTCAAATCTTTCCTGTACTTATCAGGCACTGTGAAAAGCCCACTGCTGGCTGTTGTAGTGCAGGAATCACAGAAAGCGTCCACTGGAGTAAACTTAGAGCAGGGAGCAGCCACCTGCTCCAGAAGGGGAAGGAGTTTGTGGGTGTCATGACACAGAGCGGGCATTGGTGAGGAAGGAGAGATGACTGTTCCTTCTCCACTGCCCTTCCTCCAGAAGACAGCTGTCCCCAGAGGCAGCTCTGTGGAGGGAACCACGCTGCCACCGAGAGAATGATCCAGTTTGGGCGGGAGCTGCAGATCCTGAGCGAGCAGCTTTGCAGAGAATATGGGAAGAACACCGTGCACAAAAAGATGCTTCAGGTAAGCCTGGGCCTTGTGCTGCATTGCAGCAGTTCTCTGGGCCAGGACTGGGGGTGTGGGTTCCCTTGCAGACCCTGGGTAGCCCCCACTTCTGCACCTGCTGAGGAAGAGGGGCCTGCATGGGGATCAGAGGTCAAACCATGAACGTAGAGCATCTACACCCAATTCTCAGCACAGGAGAGAACTACAGCTCCTGCCTGCCTTCCTGGAGCAACTGCATGCTCTTCTTCTCTCCAGGTGACACTCTACCTGCCTTCCTGTGCTGGCTCCCCTGCCAGGTGGAGGGGGCACCCTCTTTAACCCACTATCTTGATGGCCCAGTGTGGTCCTTTGCTGCCAAGAAGAAAAGGGCCATTTCTTTTCAGGAGGTAGGCACCTGTCACCGTGGTGATGGCAGGAGGTGCCCCAGCTGACGGACTTGGTGGTTCTCCTGTGTGTTTGCAGCCTTGCAGGACCTCACTGTGCCTCTCTGTTCTCTCACACAGGACGCCTTTAGCTTGTTAGCTTACTCAGACCCTTGGAACTGCCCCGTTGGCCAACAGCTGGACCCGATCCAGAGGGAACCTGTGTGTGCTGCTCTCAATAGTGCTATATTGGGTAAGATCTGGTTCCTGTGGGAGCTGTTCCCCCTGGACACACCTGCTCTCAAAGGCAGTCCTGTGGTGGCCAAGCCTGCAAGTGTTAGGGAAAGTTCAGGAGTTCTTGTTTTCAGCTTTGGCCTCTCTTTCTGTTGCTGGGGACTGTCAGGGCAATGATGCAGGAAGGGGGGTGGGAGGGAAGCCTGCAGAGAATGGATCCTCCTGAGAAACTTCTTTTGGCTCCCTTCCTTGCATCTTCCTCAGTGCTGCTTCCAAGGATGCTCTTTAGGATTTTCCTCCCCTGCTTATAGAAGAAACCAAGATCTCTTTGATGCATTTCCTGCCCCTCTTCCTTCATGTTCTGAACCTACCTGAATCATTTTGCAGGCATTACCAGGGCGCTTTTCCATGCTGTGTGGGTTGGCAGAATTGAGTCCTGGCATCATCCCACTTTCTGGGAGGGAATGCAGTTGCTCTCTTGCAGCCCCTCATGAGTGAAGCTGTTTTCCATAGTGTTGGCTCTAAAGCAGAGGGGAGCCATAATTCCAGTTACCTTTGAGTTCATGCTGAACATGCAGAGTTAAATGCAGACAGGGTTTACCTTCCCTTCAAGCACTGCCTCTGTGTGTTCCCACCCTGTGATATGGCTGCCAGATCCCAGAGAGCCTGACTCCCTGCAGGGCAGGCCCTGTTGCTCTTTCCCTTACGATCTTAACTGCACTGAGAGGGCCCTGCTCTGTGCAGAGATCTGGTTATAGCTTGGTTTTCTTCAGCTGTCAAGGCAGCTCCTCTTCTTCTGATAAGCTTTGCTCTTTGTGTCAGCAGGATGGTTGGATCCAGGTATGAGCAGTCTGTTGCCCTCCTCTGTGTCCTCAGAGCTGAACATTTATGCCTGTTCTTCCATTTTCCTTAGACAAGCACGTTCCGTGGCCCAACAGCTTGTTGTCATTTGCCCCCATCTTGAACCTGGTGTAGTAAATGCAATGGCCTGCCATGATGGAAGTCTTTGCTGCCCTCAGTGTCTTGCTGTCCCTTTACTGATCCTCCTGGCACCTTCAGCTCCAGAAAAACCCACGGTGGGGAAATAATGAGGTTATGGCCTGCCACCAGTCTGCGACAAAGGGATTGATTTGTTCTAGGCAGGGCCCTTGAACCTGTCACCAGATCATGCCCATGCTGTGTCACTGCCCAGGTAACTTTGCAGGACACTCCCCAGTCCATCCACAGCAGCCAGACACTGTCCACTGGACAGGTTCTCTGTCGTGGAAACCCATGCTGGGCTCCTATGCCTGGTCTGGCTCACTGTGCCCGGGAGGATTTCCTAGGGGGTCTGTGCATCTCACACTGAGTGTGCCAGAAGGAGATTTAGAGATTGCCTTCTGGGGGAAGGAACAGCTGTTCTGACTGAGTAGAGGAACAGAATTTACATGTTTTGGGAAGGAGAGTCCCTTCCCCTGGGAGTCAGCAGTTGTTTGTCAGTGCTTGAGGAGCGTGGACAAGTTGCTGAGAACTGTCACCAGGGAGACATGAACGATGGTGTCTGGACATGCTTCATCACACGGGTCACAAGACACCTTGTCCAGCTCAGCTCAGGGTTCCCTTGTGCTTGCACAGTGAACATGCACTTGTAAAGATGCAGAGACAAGTTTGTCCAGGGCTTGGGCTGCTGTGTAGCCTTGCACAAGTGTGAGAGGTGGAGAGCTTGCTCTCACTTGGCACCAGTTTCTCCTGCCTTTCCTTATTCTTCCATACTTCAATCTCTCATGCTTTGAGGGTTTTCTGGCAGACAGCATCAGCAGGAGCTTCACTGCCTTTTTGTTGCTCTGGCCCCCACAGCAGCGCTCTCTCAAAGGCCCTGCTGAGCCGTGGGACATGTCATCGGTGGGGGGTATGTGGAGGAGCAGCAGAGCAGAGCCAGCGGAACTCAAGGAGTAACTTCTCTCCAGAGCCAGCACCTCGTGCCAGGGATGCTGGGCTGGGTACCTGGTGGGGACTGAGAGGGACCCGAGTGTGGGTGAGCCAGCACACAGCCGGGACACCTCTTCTAAGCGGATTTCTTTCTTTGCCCCCACAGAATCTCAGAACCTGCCAAAGCAGCCCCCGCTGATGCTTGCCCTGGGCCAGGCCTCGGAGTGTTTGCGGCTCATGGCTCGTGTGGGCTTGGGCTCCTGCTCCTTTGCCAGAGTAGACGACTATTTGCACTAACACAGAGCAAGATGGAGTTGACATCGTTGAGTGCTGCCCTTCACCCTCCGTTGCTGCCACTCTGCACCACCACCTCGTTCGATAGCCTGACCTCCCTGCCACCGACACCCCCTCTAGCACACACAAACACTGCCTGTGAAAGGACTGAGTGAGTCCCCTCACTGTGTGGCTATTCCTGACCCCAGGAACGACCGGCAGATCTCACCTGTCTCCCTGCCATTGCTGCGGCTCCAGCAGCACTCAGTATTTCGCTGGTTATTCTAATGTAGCGCCTTCTGATGTAGGGATTTCTCTTTGTTTTGATTTGAGTTGTTTCTCATGGTTCCACCGATATTTTATCTGGAGAGTTTTGCTGAGCTGGTTTATGCTGATTTACTGAGGAAGCTGATCAAGTTGGTGACAGCTTGTTCTTTTCTTCCCTCCTCCCTCCATCGTGCACATACAGCATCATCTTCTGTGCTAGTTATCTGAACTCTTCTCACAGTGGCAGTTCAGAGGGATTTTTTTTTATTTTATTTTATTTGAATCATGTTTATTAAAAAGGTCTCTTCCACCTCCACAAAGTCATTGATGTATTTATTGCCCACAGACTCGGTCCCAGACATACACATCGTACAACCCCGCAGGAGACCTGGTGAGGTAGGTCCTGTCACGCACTAATGGTGGGAGTTGGAGGAGCCTGGTCCTTCATGGTGCCTCTCTTAAGAGCCCAAGGCTCTTGAACTTGGCTTTGTGAGTGGGAAGAGTAGAAGACTTGACGTTGCCTTGTGTTAGTGGTTGTGCTGTAGAAGTGTCTCACAACCCTGAGAAATAGTTAAATCCAGCTCTCCTGGCAGCTGGAGGGGCAGGACTGGTGAATATGAAATCATCTGCCACTGCATGTGTAGAAGCAGGTTGTGTGAGCCTGCCAGAAACATCCATGGGTGCTGCCCCATTGGGCCAACAGTTTTTTGTTAAATTAACAAATCCTCCTTTATCTCCATGTAGGAGGGCTCTGGAACTGAGACTCAGTAATAACAGTATTTCCTGCCCCCACATCCCCATAACATTGATCTAAATGAGCATTTCTGAATTTTGGAAGTGTCTTGAGAAGCCTGGGCTGAGCTGTGCTCACCCTCTCAGGTGGGACATGCTGACATCAGCTTGTGGGTTGGGGTCAGTACCAGCTTTGCCAGGCCTGGGCCATTCAGGAGAGAGCAGCAATGTTTCTTTAAGGATTACTAAGATAATTACTGAAGTTTCAGGCCCAAAGGAGACCAGCAAAGATCTGTGAGTGAGTAACCTCCAAGTAAGATGGACTGACGTGTCTGTGCTGTGGTGTCAGGCCCAGGGACTCAAGTGATACCAAGCATTTAAAGCACTTGTTTCTGTTTCTGAGTGTGTACTGTCACCTGGTGAGGCTGTGGGCAGCACCACCATGTGCTTTGCATCCTCTGCTGTACCATTTAGAGATGGCAGGTTCAGCCTGGCTGCGTGGCAGGAGTTGCAGTTCTGCACCAAATGAATTTTAGGTCAGCAGCTCTGGGGAGGACCCAGGGGAGCTCAAAATGAACATGACTTTTACTGCTGTTCACCAATTTTTTTTTTTTTTTTTGGAAGGTTCAGTGAAAGATGAACAGGTTGGGATGAGGTTTGCCCTTAAAATGGAGGTTAGCCTGTGCCAGGAATTGAAGCAGCATGAGAGCCTGTGTGCCACTGAGAAGGGAAAGTGTGTGTGACCTCTGAGCTAGGCTGGGTTTGCAGCTGGCACGTGAGGTCTGAAATCCAGGCAGGGCAGGGGTCGGGTGTCTCCTGCACTGCAGAAGATGACTGTGGCAGGGAATGTGCAGATGGTGTTGGAGATGGTTGGGAATGCTATCCCTACCTTTTGATGAAGGTGTACAGTGTGTAGAGGCAGTGCTAGAGCCATGGTGGCCTAAGAAAACAGTCAGCTGGAGGTTTGGAGATGGAGGAGATATTTCTATCAGATTAACTTGTGTAGCTGAAAAAAGCAGAGGGAGCACTGCCTACCACAGGCTTTTTCTAGGGAGACAGAGGCAGAGGGCTGCACTAAGCAGAAGGAATTTAACTTGGGAATCTGGGGCTTCTTGTCAATTCTGCGAGACACCTGATGTGCCTGAAAGCTCATCTGTTGATTTTCAGCTCTCCTCATTGGCCTGCAGATGGATATTGCCCCAGCCTGCAGTCCTTGCCTTGCTGCAAGTGCAGAGATAACTCGATGGACGGGTTTCCTTTCTGAAGCCTCTGATCCCAAACGTGCCAGGGCTGCCTGTCCCAGCCTGTCCCAGCCCACAGAGCCTGAGGCAGCTTGTGAACTTGGCCTGGTGAGTCTCTCCTGCAGGCTCTTCATTCCTTAGACCCAGGCTTAGGGCACACTGCTGGGCTGATTGTGGGTACTGAGGTTGGAAAAACTCAGTACCTGGCTTTGCTTTTCATGTTTGGCAACATCCTCTGCTGTTGGTCCCTGTTTAGCTTGCAGCAGTCTGGCTGCAGACTTCTCATCTTTGTAGCAACACTATCTCTTTCTGAGGTTTTTGGGTTCCTTCTCTTTGTGGTTTCTTTAAGCCAAGACTTTTCATCTTGTGTCATAGTAATGCCCCACTTGGTTTCCCAGCAAAGCTGTGCTGACTGTCCTAGAGCATCTTTTTATTTTGGTTTCCCTTTCACTGTTAAAAAAAAAAAGCCCCAAAACAAGAGATGTTCCTAGATATCTGGTTATTCTGGTGCCAGGAAATGCCTGATGAATGTTACTTGGATTTTTTTCATTTATTTCAAGTGATCTGGTGGTTTCACTACTGGTTTCTGCTTATTTTGCTCAGATTCTGACTAACGTGGCCATGACTCAGTACGAAGAAGATCAGCATTGTTTGCAGTGTGTGGTGGGGTGTAGGCCTTCACCTACCCCTGATTCCTAGGTGGGATTTCTGGCTTGCTTTTCCCAGGTTGTATTTCAAAGCCTGTTGCCTTTGAATCTCCCTGGCTGCTCTTTGATGGTTCATGTTGGCTGAACCAACTTGGTTTGGATTGTTGCAGTAATTTTAAAAAGCGGAACTAAAGTGAATTGTGGTCTTTGGCTTTGAAGATGGCTGTCCCCCTGAACAGAGGCTACATGCAGTTCAAAAGTACTTCTATAAAAGCTGGGATTTGTTATTCCAAGTACCTCGAGCAACCTGGTCACTGCTCCCAGGAGAAACCTCTTCCAGCTCTGCTGTGGCTGCACATTCGGAGGGTCTCAGCTCTCCCCTGATCAGTCCAGAGGCACCACCCAGAGTGATCTGTAGAGTGGCAAACACACTCCATCTCTGTGTTCTGGGCACCAGCCACTCCACCCGCCTTCCTCAAACTCAGCACTGCAGTGAGGGCCTCTCAGAAGGGACCTGGTGAAAACTTGTTTTCCAGGGTGGTGAACAGCAGCCCTGCACATCCTGGGCTTTGGCTTTGAGCCCAATGCCCTGACTGTTAAGTGGCCTTTTGAGAACAACATTTTGGGAACTCCAGACCTGGAGCCTTGGTTAAAGTGTCCTTCAGGGGTTCTGTGGAGACGTCTTCATGGAGCTGAATTGCATCACCAGGCTTTTCTCCCTGTGGAGAAAGGTTCATGCTCTTCCCCCAGAGCAGTGATAGAGAGCATCAAGAATGCACTGGAAGAACTTTGGAGTGAGGTGCACTGGAGTGTCTGGGATAAAGGTTTCTGGGAGGTGTATCCACCTCATACACATAGTAGTCCAGCCTGTGACCATGTAGACATCTCTCCTGTACTAGGGGAGCCAAATCTTGTTCCCCTTGGAACCATTTCGTTCCAGATGATTCTTCTGGATGTTCCATGAGCCTACCCTAGCAGGTATTTAACAAAAGCTAATTCAAGACTTAGAAGGTTGAATGAGGTCTCAGATGAGCCCTCCCATGAGTAGGGAGGTCTGTTTCCCCTGCATCCTTCAATGTGCTCTCAGAGCCAGCTTGTTTTGGGAAAACTTCTTGCTGCTACCAGCTCTCCCTTCTTGCTTGTCTGCCTCCCACAGTCCCAGTATTCTCCCAGCTGCATGACCACCAATAGTGGTATCTGCCTGCTGGGTGCTGTGGGAGCTGCTCCAAACCAGGGCCAGCTCTGTGGCTCGTGTCTGTGTCAAGCACAGGCATGGCAACACCAACTGCCCTTCCCAGGCTTGCTGTGCCACGCTGGCCTAAAGGGGCAGATCTGGGCACAACAGTCCCTTTTTGTCACCATACAGGATCCCATCAGCCTGCAGCTGGTCTGGCTGCAGCAATTCTGCTGTTTTTCTGGAGTCTGGTTAGGAACTGAGCCCTTGTGTGCAGGGAGCAGAATGGAGAGGGACTCCCAAGTGAAGCACTGGACAATATGCAGCATCCAGCTGTTGAGGGGAGGTTGTCTGGTGGCTGTGAGTACCAGCCCCCTGTGAGTACCAGAGCTGGAACTCATTGCTCTGGGACATATAAAAGATGTGTTGGTTATGGGTGCTACAGCTTGTTGCTATTTCCAGCATCCTGGTTGTCCTCACTGTGCTGCTGCCAACTGGGTTTGGACACTGGGAGATGGAGCTGTGACTGGTGTGGAAGATGGGCCCGTCCAGGAGTATCATTCCTCATGGTTACCTAGGATCTTTCCATATGCTTCCTTTTTCCTTCTGGTTTTTCACAGTGACATGTCAGCCTGTCCTCACAAGCTGTGTCCTTGTTTGTCACGTTTTATTCAGGCATCTTTACCATTCTTTAAATAGCTTTGTTCTTGAGTCTCCCTTGAACAACTGGAGCAACCAGAGCTGCTGGAACTAGTTCTGGGGATTGAGTATATAATTTTCCACCTTGGGCATCAGGGATGATGAACCATCTCCTCCTTCAGCAAAGCAAACCAGGTTGGATTGCTTCTGTGCTTTGGTACCTGTCTGTGTTAATACATAGCAGCTGTTGTTTAGATGCAAGTTTCAGAGTTTCTTCTGCCCTTGTGGGGTTGATTGAGGAGGTGAACCTTGGCAGTCAGGCTGTAGAGCAGCCTGTAAATGCTGTGAAGCTGTGTGGGGCACCAGACAGGATTGGGAAGCTCTTCCCATGAAGAAGCAGAGTGCAGACTTGAACTGCCCCATGGGCAGCAGATGGAGAGAGGGGTCCATCATGCTTCAGTCCTGGGTGCAGTGAGGCCCTGTGGAGCTGGTCACAGCCTGAGAGAAGGAACACCTTGAAAAGGCCCTGGTCCACCCAGGAGTCCCCTTTGCAGAAGGAGCAACTTCCCACCCTGCCAGTGTGAGAGCAGCCTGAGTGGTGGGTTGGGGAGGCAGTAGGTCTGTTGTAGAGAGCTAGTGTTGGGTCTCCAGCTGTACACGTCTGTCCCAAGGTGTTTCTGCAGAAAGACTTGGGAAGGACAGGCCAGGAATGAGGAATGAGTGATGGAGGGAACTGCAGTCCAGCAGTTCTTACTCAAGAGACAGAGGTGGCTGTGAGTCTTGTTGCATTGGCTGCATAGGGCAGAGCTGGAGGAAGTGTTGCCAGGGAGCTGGGAGGAGCTACAGCAGATTCGAGAGGAAAGGGGAGCAGTTGAGAACCTGGAGGCCTCTTTCGTGGGCAGCACTGGCTGCTCTCCACCATCCTTCCTGCAACGAGAGGTGGCAGGTGATGGATGGCTGGTCAGGGCATGTCTGTCCCTCTCCCCACGTCTCACAGAGCTCAGAGCCTGCAGCTTGAGCTGTAGCAGTGCCCAACAAGCCAGGGCATCATCCAGACTTGAGGAGCACGTGTCCTGCTGGCTGTTTTCTTTCCAGGAGGGAGGCTTAACTCTCTCCTGCTTGCAGGAAGCCCTCAACTCCCATGAGGGATTTACACTCACATCACCACAGAAGGATTCCTGGAGGCCATGCAAACCTCTGCTCCTTGCTCCATATCCCCTGGCCAGGCAGACCCTGGTCACTCCATTTGGGTCAAGGCACTTGCTCAGACCTCTTTTGCTTGGGAGGACTTCAGCTGCACCCTTCCTCCAGAAGGGAGCACAGAGGGATTTTTGCAGGCTGGGCTTCCACACTTGGCTCAAACTTGGAGAAAGGAGAAACAGCAGCAGCTCTGGGGATACTCCGGATTTTAAAGAAAATTTGAAAAATACAATAATTATGGTGAATTCCAGACCAAGGACTCTGCACAGGGCTTGGCTTGGGATTGTCTCTCGGTCCCGCCTGTGCACGCTCTTCACGGCTCTGCAGCTGGGGGAGGCAGGAGGAGGCTGCCAGCACCTGAAGCTCTGGCACGCAGCAGGGCAAGCCCCAGGACCTGCCCACCACGCAGTGAACTCCTCTCCTGCTGGTTGCTCAAAACTCAGGTATGAATGCTCGGCTGGAGCACGGGGTGCAAGGTCTCTGCAGGTTTCCCACCAGCCCCGGAGGAGCGGGGGCAGATCTCCCTGTGCCACTCCAGGCTTCTCATCGCCTTCGGAAGGGAGCTCCTCCTCTTTGGTACAACATTGGCTAAATGGACATTACACAAACTGTGCACATTGGTTCAGTCTAAGCTTAGTATTTGTGAATTAAGTTATCTGACGCTTCGCATGAAAACTTCGAAAAGGGGATTGGGGGGGGGTTTTAACTGAGAAAAAGCCTATGAAAATATACTGGAAATATGGTAAAAAAAATCGACATTCTGCTGTATATTGACAGAATTATTTTTATTAAAATACACATCCATGTGCAAGAGCCAGTGTGGAGCCATGTGCTTTGTCAGTCTGTGCTCGCCGGGGAAGGCGAGCACGGGGCCGGCGGCTCGTGTCCCTTCTGACAGGGGATGCACAATCCATGGGATGTTTGTTCCCCAGCATCAGATTCTGCTTCAGCTTCATCCCATGGTGCTTATGACCTGCGGGCAGAAATGTCACTGGGGATGTTTTTCCCGTGCCATTCGGTATCCTAGAAAATACAGCCCTGCCGTGTTCTGTGACGGAGCATGAAACACTGAGGAAGCTTTGGGCTGATGATCAGTCTGTGGCACTTGCCACATTCCTTGCCTTCACCTTTCTGTGGTTTTCCCATGTGGATTTGCACCTCTCCCGTGAGGTGATGGACCAGCAGCCTGGTGTGAGTGTCTGGGGTGCCATGCTGCTCCCACCCCTCCCCAGCCCTGCAGGGGGACAGGCAGCCAGGACACCTCCCTGCCCATCTCAAGGGGGTTGTGTCCTCACTCTCCCAGCACACTGGATATTGTTTCTTATCTCCCTCAGATATTTTGCAGTGGCCACCAGCACATTTGGAAGCTGACAAGGTATTAAGGGTTTGGTAGATCAGTATCTTTTCTCGGAACCCTCCACTGCTGACCCCTTAATTCTGGAGCGCCTGCAAAGCCTGTGGGGCTGTGAGCGTGCTCTGAGGATGTACAGCCTTACCTAGGGGCAAGGATAACCTCACCTCCGTGTCCTTGACCTATGGGTCAAGACCTGGCTCTGCTATCACATTCCCAATGAAGCACACTGTGACCAGGCACGGTTTGCTCCCAGCCCGGAGAAACGTGTGCTTGTGGCAGAGGTTTCTTTGGGTCACACCATCCCCTGGGCTTGTAGGATCTGCTCCTTGGGCTGGAAGAATCAGGAAAAATTCAGACAGCAACTTATAACAATGAGTTTTTATTATAAATATTTGCTCCACTGGCACAGCCTGGCAGGGAAGGGGCAGCAGGAGGAGCTTGGTGGCCGGCTGGTCCATAATGTGGTGACACTTGACCCTGCCAGGGTACGGGCTGGCTCCACCTGCAGTGGTGGTGCCCACTGCCACAGCAGCCTTTGGAGAAGGGCTGTGAGCACTGTCAGCACCCAGCAGAGACAGGAGGACTGGATGGGCAAGTGGGATGGTGGATGGAGTTCATTTTTTCTTTCTAAGCTTTTCCATGGCTTTCTCCACCCAGCGCTTCTTGGGGTCAGCACAGATCTTGGTACCTCTGGCAGCCACAATCCTGCAAGGAGAAGGTGAGGAAAAAGAGTGAAAATGTGAACTGTGAGCCATTCCCTTCTCATTCTCCCCTTCCCTTGTGCAGCCCTATCCTGGATGGAGGCTTGGAATCATCTCCAGCAGTCCATGGCCTCCTTGGGCTGATGGTGTGTGTCTGAGTCTTCCCAGACCACTGGCTTAAGCAGAAAGCACTAAAACCTATTTTTCCCCCCTTTGCCCACCCTACTGAGCTACTTTCCTGCCACAGCCCCCTCCAGGCACATGCCCCTGGCTGGGACTGAGCCATCTGCAGGGTGGGATGGGAAGGAGGAGCTGCTCCAGCTCCCCACCGTGCCGGGGTGGGAAGCAATCCCTGGGATACTCACACAACTGCAGGCATAGGGCAGTCAATGGGGGTCTCATAGTAGCTCTGCACGTGTCGGACGGGTCTCTCTGCGTACTCAAAGCAGCATTCGATGGGTCTGAAGTGGGCTGGGAAGGGAAGGGAGGGATGTTTTAAACAGCCTTGGCAGCATTTTGCAACTAATTGCATCGCCAGACAGTGACACCGCAGGATGTGGAACTGTGGAGCTTCTCAGCAGCTCCTGCAGGATCCCACAGCAGGGATTTGCTTCCCTTCGTGCCAGCAAGCACAGGACTGGGATGTGGACAATGGTGGGGAGGGAACAGCACAGGACCCGGCACCCCACAGCCCGTGTTGCTGCAGCCACCAGAGTGCACAGTAAGGTCGGGCTGCTCGCTCTGGGGATGAGGTTTTGGGGGTTTCCAAGGCGGGGGCACAACTTGTAGGGTGTTTTAGGAGGCTCCAAACAGCTGAACGTGCTCCCCCCCCCTCCAACCACTTGCTCATCCAGCTGAGACCTGGGGAACGGCTGCCAGAGTCTCCAGGCTCCTGCAGCATCTCCCCAGGGCCGGCTTTGCTGAAACCACCCAGCACCTTCTCCATCCACCCCTGCATCCCTGATGTGCTGCCCTGCATTGCCCTGCCCTGACCAGGGGGTTGCTGCTCCCTCCAGCAGCACCATTCCCACTCCCTGCTGGGCTTTCCTGCCCAACCTCCCCAGTGGGACATCCCCAGTGGGGACTCCGAGCCCGGACCTGCAGCAATGGCCCACGAGGTGCCTTACCTGTGGCACAGTGCAGGGAGAAGGTGAGGAGCAGGGTGAGCAGCAGGACTGTCCTTGCAGTGGCCATAGTGGCTGCCTGAGGGCTCTTCCTCTGTCCTTTGTGCTGCCCTGCCCGGTGTCCGTGGCTTTGGCTCCCGTTGCTCCGTAATTTATCCTCCTCATCCCGCCCCCTCGGGCCGCTCTTCCAAAAACTTCAGACGTGTTCTAAGAAGCCCCTTCCCAGGGACGAGGGGGTTTCTGTCGTTTATTTTTGGGACACATCCAGTGGGGGGGTGGAAAAGGTCGAGGAGGAGGGGGGCGGCTACTTCTGCTTTCTGCGGAAGCCGTGACGCCGTGAGAGGCTTCCAGGAGGCTCTGGGGGAACCGAAATTTACTCAGGAAAGCAGATTAAAGCATATTCCCATGAAGGCAGAGAACATCAGGTCCAATGCTCATCTGCTTATTTCTGACAGGAGAGACGACCCACAGTCTGAGCAGGAACGAGTCACAGGTGGGTTTAATTGGTTTGGCCAATTAAGCGACTAATGAATCCCCTCCAAACCGGCCTCCCCAGCCACCCTGGCCATACAGAGGGTGTTGGGTTAGTCAGTGAAGCACTCTGGGATGGGATGTCAGGCAGAAAAAGCCATCCTGGACCAAACAAGCAGGGACCTCAGAGCAGGGGGTGGCAGAGATGATTTTGGTGGGTTCAGGAGACTTTATAGAAGGGGAAAAAATAGAGCAGTGGCAGTGGGGTGTCTGAGGAGAGTCTGGGTCTGATCACAAGTCTGAGCCCAAGTGTTGCCTCTGCCTCCCACATGAGCACTGGGATCAAAATGAGAGGGTCAGAAGGATGGAGGCCTGTGGCCATCAGTGCAGACAGGTCATTTCTGCAGGGAGATGGGGCAAACCCTACTACAGCCCCAGGAGAGTCATCCCAGAGCCCAGAGAGGACCCCAAGGGCAGGAGGGGCAGGTGGCACAGACACAGCAGCACCACCAGCCCTGCTTCCATGCAGGGATCTGCTCCCAGGGAGGGCAGGATGGTCTGTGTGTGAGGAGGGGGTGAGGACCCACTGGGAACCCCATAGGATGGTGGTGAGTGGGAGCACAGGAGGGGACCTGGCTGAGACAAGCCAGGGCTTCTCAGAAGAGAATAGAGGTAGAAATGGACTTCCTTGAAGATTATTTCATGTTTGCTGTAAGAACACTTTCGCTGGCTTCTCTGTAAGAAGAAAGGAGAAGGAAACAAATCAAATGTGCTGAAAATTCTGATTTAGAAGAAATAGCCCACACAACGTGGGGTCTGGTGGCCTGGCACGGGCCAGGGTGGCCATGCAGAGAGCTGGGCACAGCACCACTAGGTTCTGATGCTGCTTTCCCCAGGAAAGGGCTCTACAGACAAAAAACACCTGACATACAGCAGCTCCTGAGTCCTCCTCTCTGGACTCTGCATCCCCCCAGGTTCTCCTGCCCTCCTTTTTGCAGCTCCTGCCATGTCTCTGATGTACAGACCCTCAAGCCCAGCAGCTGCCAGAGTCATACCACCTCCTGGGCATGGGTTACAAGCAAAGGGCTGTAATTAAGGGAGAACTGAGCTAATGGCTTTTTCAGCCATCTCCTGGCACAGAAAACCTTACATGCCAAGCCCTGAGCTCCCTTTTCAGGCTTGTCTGAGGCACCTCCTTTCCCTTAGCTAATTATTCTTGTCCCCAGTCCTACAGGAAGCATTAATAGATGCCTCCACTCTCTGCCCTTCATAAAGCAAATTAGTGCATGTTGGGCCTGGAGAGGCTCCACAAAGCTCTGGAGGACTGGGGTTCCCTCTGTGTCCCTGTCCCAGCAGTGAACCTTCGGGTTTGGCTTTAGTCTTCTCCATGCTCTTCACACCTGCAGTGCCTGGGGTGCTCCCAGCAACCTCCCAGGCCATTCCCACAGCCTCTTCTCCAGGTGTTCTCCAGGTGCTCCTTGTTAGGCAAATGTAAAGGCAAGCAGCCCTCTGTGTGGAGAGAACAGGGGTAGACAGGCTGTGCACAGGAGTTTATGGTTGTCCAAACCACCTGCAACCTCACTAATAATTAAAATTGAATACAAATTTTTTGACTGAGGAAAAACCCCACTTCAGGAATTAAAATGGGGTAGGCACGGATGAAAAAAATGTAGAGATGAGGAAATATTCTCTGACTCGTATAATCTCTTGGGGTTTGAGTGGGTAATCATGGAAGTTAATAGTTTAACAGCTTACATGTGTGTGTGATAAATGTTGGGTGGTGCTGAGGTCTGTGCTGCATCCATGCCACAGCTGTCAGGAGAGGGCACCAAGTCCAAGCAAACAGGGTGACTCCACAGTCTGAAAGCTCAGGAAGGATAAAGGCAACAGTTCAAGAGGCTTCCTCAGGCTGAAGCTTCTCCTGGTGGACCCACAGATCTCCACCTGCCTCTTGGTGCCCATGAGACCTCTGGTTCCCAGACCTGCAGTGTGCTGGGGCATCCCTCAGCTCTGGGTGGGTTTTGCCTCTGCTGTGAAAGCACCTCTGGAGCTGCTGCAGCCAAAATTCCCTTCCCCAAGATCTGGGAGTGCTGACAGCAGGGCTTTCAAGGTGGCAGCTACTCAGGGACTGGCTGAGCATCATCTGGCTGGTGGTAAGTGATGGCTTTTTTGTGACTTGGTGGGTTTTTTTGGTGGGGGTTTTTGGGGGGGCTGGTTTTCTTCCCCCTCCCCCTTACTGAACAGTCACAGGAAAAGAAAGAGGACGTGGAGGCATTCAGAATCACAGCTTTTGTCTCCCCAGGTCTCTGTCACACGTGGTGGAGCCCTGCTCCACTGGCCATGGCTGAACACCTCCCTGAGGGTGGGAAGGAGTGAATGAATCCCTTATTTTGCTTTGCTTTTGTGTGCAGCTTTTGCTTTATATATTATATTGTCTTTATCCCAACCCATGACTTTCCTCACTCTTGCCCTTGCAGTTCTCCTCCCCATCCCAAAACCCTGGCAGGGATCACTGCTGAGCAACCAGGGATCCTGGCAGGGGTGGGATTTCCAGGGCTGTATGCTGGTGAATCCCTTGTCTGCTTCAGCATCCCTTGCCTGTCCTCCCTAACCAGGGAGGTCTGCAGAGAAACCCTTCCTCTGCAGCACAGCTCAGAGACACCACAGTCCTGGGGCAGATGTGGCAGCCAGGCTGTGCTCCTGCACAGGGCAGCACAAGGGACGAGCTGAAACCTCTAAGGGCCCATTTTTGCACCTAAAAGCCCTCAGGTGAGTCTCCAGCCCCCTTTGGGTTCCCTTGAAGCGAATACCCAAATGCCCTGCATCCATACAGTGCCATCCATGCCCCTCCCTGCCTGCCCCAGTGAGACTCAGTGGGAAGATCCCCCATCCCACCCCAGCCCCTTGGCCAGCTCCACGCCTCGACCTGCTGGCAGCAGCAGCAGCGCTGTGGGGCTGGGAGAAGAAAGGACACCACTCTCCAATCTCACATGAACTAAACTTTATTTTGTGGCTGTGATCAGCAGGCAGGTGCTGGCAGGACCAGCAGCATTCCAGGGGCTGGTGCCTGGCTGGTGGACACAGCTCAGAGCTCTGGGGAGCCAGTGTCCCCCACCAGCAGCCAGGACCTCTGCATTCCCTTCTGGGAGGATGGTTATAGACCCTCCTTCCCACCAGGATGTTGGGTAGCCTTAACCAGGACACCCACTCTACATCATGGGGCACGAAGTTCTTTCCTCTTCTGGAGCTTCCCAACTGCTCTCTGCACCCAGGGCTCCTCTGGGTTTGCGCAGACCTTGGTCCCATTCTTGGTCTTAAACCTGCCGAGGTTAAAGGTGAAGCTTTGTGAGAAATGACAGCTATAATCCCACTCATGCCCATGCCATCCTCCCTCCCTGATCCTTCTCTATTCCCTTTGGCCCTGCATACTGCCCCTGGGTACTTGGTGCCCTACAATCAGCTCATGCTGCAGCCCAGCACCTCTAGAGCCTGTGCAGAGCCTTCAGGAGCTGCAGTGGACTCACGTCCTAAACTCTGCCCTGTAAAAGTGCCCAGACAGTCATGCCCTCCCCTCTTCATGCTGGAAAACTGTGGAGGCTACACAGACCTGGCCCTGTCCTGTCTGCAGATGAACTGAACCTGTGCTGGCTCAGGAAACAGCACAGCAGTGGGGAAATTACCAGGACTTACACAATTGCTGGGAAAAAACACTCCCTGGAAGTTGAATAGCAATCCTTCAGGTTTGCCAGCCGGAGAGCACCCTTTACATAATGGAAGCAGCACTCAGATGGAGAATAAGGGGCTGGAGAAGACAAAGAGAGACTGTGAACACTGGCTGTGGAAGGCAGTTTGTCTTTAGGACCTTCCCCCATGACAAGGCTGACGCACACAGCATCCCCCAAACTCTGCAAATGCTGCCACGAGGACCCCCAGCTGCCCTCCTCCTTCATTCCCTGGGCAGGAGAGGAGGATGCTCCAGGTTATCATCCAGCACCAAAAGCCCTGCAGCAGCTCTGCCAAAACCACCCAGATCCAGGAACAGTTTCCTTCCTTCCCTGCCCCCTGGGATGTGCAGCTCTGCCCTGGCCAGGGGGTTGCTCCTCCTGCCAGCAGCCCCATCCCTGCTCCACCTGGTGGGTTTCTTGCCTGACCACCCCAGTGGGATAACCCTGAGTCCCGACCAGAAGTGGTGGCCCATGAGGTGCCTCACCTGCACTGGAGTGTGGGGAGAGGGTGAGGAGCATCACGAGCAGCAGGACTGTCCTTGCAGGGAACATGGTGGCTGTGGGAAGGCTCTTCCTCTCCGGGTACTGCTCTGCCTCTTCAGAGGAGCTGAGCTGTGAGCTCAGGCAAGGAGGAGCTGCCATTTATCCTCTCCAGCCCTCCCCTCATTAGCCCTTTTCCGAATAACATGTAACAAATTCAAGGAAAAGGTCTACCCTTATCCTTGCCCCTGGGGATTTCCATGTCACGTGGGATCATCGGGGTTATGGTCTGGGACAATACCTGGAAAGACAGCGAACTTTGACAACTTCTGTGTTCACCCAGACAGGGACAGCCACGAGGGAAGTGAAATCTTCCTCTGCAGAGGTGTCAACTCAAGAGCTCCCAAGCACTCAGAGAGAGGTTTCGTGGAGATAGGAAAGACAAAGCTCGGCGCTGCATGCAAAGTCCCTTTCCAGCCCCAGAGCCAACACAAATGTGCTGGAGATGGCTGGGTGGCATGTGAATTCCTGGAAAGCATTAAGCAGAAACACGGTGACTGCTGCTGCCACCAGCCCTCTGTGGCTGGACAGCTGCAAGTTGTCAAATATTGGCAGAAATTGTATCACGTTCCACGCTGTTACTATGGAGAGGAACAAAAATCCCTGTTCATAGCTGGGAAGTGTGGGGTGAAAAGAGAAGGAGGTGTAGTTGAGCTCTTCCTTGTGGATGAGACTGGCTTAGCCCCTGGATTCAGGACAGGGCAGGAGTCAGCATCTGGCTGAGGGGAATGGATGAAAAACCAGGTGTTCCAAGCTTTTGGATGTCTTTCATCTTCCATCTTCCACAGCCTTGAAGCATCCCAGATCTCTGTGTTAACCTGGGGGACAGCTTCTTCCCCCGTTGCTGGACTCCCCCTTCATCACACCTTCTGCAGGTCTTTGTCAGTCATGCTCAGCCCCTGCTCTGACACTCTTTTTGTTACTCCCTCTTTCTAACCAGGCTCTAAGTAGATGCAGGGCACCACAGTCCCCCCTCACCCTCTGTGAGCTACTCAGGGGGTCACCTGGCACCCCCCAGCCACCCTCTGGAGCAGGACATTGTGCCTGGGACTGCATCATCCCTGGGTGCCTTTTAAAAGACTTGGGGGAAAACCACCCACTGCTGAGAACTGCTCTGGTCATTCCCATGTCTCCTGACCCCCAGCTTCACCTGGACACCTCTCCTGCTCAAGGAGCCCAGGGAGGTATGATGAGGCTCTTCCCAGCCCAGCAGAAACTATTAAAACATGAACTCAGGCCTGTGTAGCTGCTGTGCTGGCTCAGCTGCCATGGGGAGATGGAGTCCCTACGGCTCAGAAGCACAACTTGGCCCGGGAGCAGCTGGTGTGAGGTCACCCACACTGTGCAGCCACCCGAAGACTACAGAAAAGTGTTTCTAAACAGGTCCCACATTCCTCCCTGCATGTGCTCAGCCCAGGGACTCAGTGTCTCTCTGAGCTGTAATGAACTCCTCCAGCCCTCCTGCTGATCCCCTAAACCATCTTTCCTTTCTCCACAGCTTTGTTGATGTTCTCTTCCCCTTGTGAAGCTTCTGCTGAACTGTGCTTGCTTGTCTGGCAGAAGATCTGGTCTAGGATGCTCTGCTTCCCCTTTCTCAAGTTTTCAAGCCATGTTTGTGGAAGCCAGATGATTCATAACTCCCTGGAGACCTTTTGATGTTTCTTCTTTTGGAAAGGGAAACTGATGTGCAGACATTAGTTGATGAAAAACTGATTGCTGGATTGCTGGAAAGCCCCGCTGCCGGCCCAAGTTTCCCTTTCATTTGAATGGACTCTGAACAATTTGCTTGTTTACATAAAAAATAAACAGCATCCTATTTGTTCTGCAAGAGGAGGGGGAGGAGGGAAGCTGAGGGGGCAGCTCAGGTGCAGCCTTTCCCAGCAGTGATGCCAGTGAGGGGAGGAAGGAGCTGGGCAGGAGCTGGGCAGAACAAGCCCCACGCTGGGCAGTGGAGTCCCAATGGGTAACTGAGCACACCCAGCCATGCTGGAAAACACAACCACACAACCATCGTGCACTCAGGAAGGCACAGCCTCTGCACTGCAAGAGCAGCAGGGCTGCCAGGGCAGGAAATGTGGCTGAGTATCATCTGGGCATCACCCAATGCCTGAAACTGCCCCTCAGGAGGCAGTGGGAGGGGTTTAAGTTTTCTCTGTCTTCTGTTCTACCCAGTGTACTTTGAGTCTTTTCCATTTACAGTACAAAACGTTCTAGTTTTGCTTCTTTTAAACCCTCAGCTTTCTGAGTGTAAAGCCCCTCCACATTTCCTTGGGGTGCTCACTGAAGGGTCTCCCCAGCTCCATTTTCAAGCTCTGGTTACTCAGGATGTAATCACGAACAAAAGGCGATCCTCTTGTTCCTTCCCGGAGTCAGAGCTCACCCTGTGGCTCCAGACACGACTGTGCCAGGTCCTACAGCCTGGAAAGACACTCTAAAACGAGGAAAATGAGAGTCTCTTCCAAAGCCTGCTTCCTACAGACGGACACTGGGGACCACCAGGTACTGTAAGTTGGTGATCCAGGACGCATCCTGCGCGGTAAGTCCTGCCCGGAGCCACGAGACACGGAGGCCGCAGGAAGGCCGTGTCCAGGAGCCCTTCCCCAGGGTTCTGTCGGCCCTGATTTGCTGGGCAAGCTCGTCCACTGGCACAGGGACAGAAAAGAAACTCCCTGTGGCCGAGCAGGAAGCCCTCACCACCACGGCCAAGCGGAGGCAGAGGTGGATGCACGTGAGCCAGAAACGGGAAGCTGACTCCACTTTGCTAAAGAAGATAAAAATAAGGATCTGATGCCAATTTTCTTTGAACACTCTGAAAAGGAAATATTTTTCTATTTTTATCCGGTGAGGTTAATCAACTGCCTGGGGGTTAAGTGAGGGTGGACCTGGGGGTGTCAGGGAGACTCCATGCTGGAGAGGCTTCTGTGTCAGGTGGCTAACAGGGGAAATGATGCCTGGCGAGGACTCAGCCTCCTTTTTTCAATCCTGACCCCTTTTGAGCTCCCAGAGTTTAAGCTGGCGATAGAGAGATGCTTCAGCTCAGCTTTCAAAGCAAAGTTGTGATAACAGAAAAAATTAGGACTGGAAGGAATTGCAGCCTAATTGTCAGCGATTTAAATCTGAGCAGGGTTAGTCCTGATAATTCCAAGAAGGCACTATAGCAAGTTATGAATTTCCATGCTCCTTAGTGTTTGATTAGGATGAAACCCAAGCAATCAGAAAAATAAATGCAGTTAAAGAATGTGAGGAGAAAGACACACTAAGGCCCTTAGATATTGTAGTGAAAAAGTGTTTGTGATGGCTGTGTTTGGAGCTGGCAAACTGACATCACATCCCTCCTTGGAGGGCACCTCTCACTTATTTCCATCTTTTCCTTTTTTTTTCTTTTAATTATTTTCTTCATGGCAGAATTCAAGGGTGAATTCTGAAGGGTGAGTTCTGAAGGCTCAAGAAATGAGTCTTCCTCCATCACCTGGGAGAGTCACTGAAGGGACATGATCTTGCAGAGTCCCCACAACCTCAGTGTTACCCAAGGGGGATGTCGGTGACAACAGCAGACCTTGCAGTGACAGGAATGGGGCACAATCCTCCTAAAAATGGAGATTAGGCAAACACAAAGCCTGGCAGACCCACAGCCACGCAGCAGAACTGTGGCTGTGTAACAGGGAGCCAAACAGCTTCTGCTGAGCCAGCGGTGTGAAAGTGGTGCTACTTGAGCTTGGGCAGAGGCTCCCCCAGTATGATATGAAAGCTCTTATGCAATGTTTCACAGGAAAACCACAGTGCCAGGCAGGGACAGACATGTCATAAACCACAAAACAAGTCTCAAACCAGGCAGGATGGAGGTGGCCGTGTCTCTGCTTCACAGGAATCACCGCGCACCTCGTGCATCGCCCTGGAGAGAAGTCAGGGCTTGGAGAAGAGGATGGCAGAGGTTCAGACTGCAGGGAGCAGTGAGAGGGGACAAGGCTGGAGCCAAGGGTGACCCCAGCACAGGCAGTGTCCTCGTTAGTGAGGTGAGAGCCCACAGAGTCTGAGCACGGGGAGCAGAGCCAGAGGCTGGTCAGAGGCTCCATCAGCATCCCCAGGCAAATCAATGTAAGGAAGCAGATCCAGAATCTGTTTGGGAGGGTTGGGGGAATCCACTCAGCTGTAGCAGGAGATGGGGACAGAGACAGGGCTCCAACACCAGAGGGTCCAGCCAGCCAGGAGACAAGATACCTACAGTATAGATCCAAGGTCTGTCCAAGGGACTGGAGCAGAGCCAGGACTGCAGACCAGCACTTACAGCAGGCCCAAAGCAGGGACCACAGCCTCAAGCCTGAGCTTAGATGTGGCTCCTGGTCCTTGGGCAGAGGGTTGGGGGGGTGTGTGTTGTGGGGGTGAATCCACTCACAGATGAGGCTGGTCAGGATGATTAAGGCCAATTAGTGCCCTCAAGGCCTGGCATTGTTCCATCTGATGGATCCTGTAGTGAGGTGCAGGCATGGAGGGGAGCCCGTGTGGGATCCCAGTGACTACTCTTTCTCATAAGGTCAATCAAAATAGCTGGCTAGTGACGTGGTGGAGACGATGTGGAGCTGGAAACCAAAGACATGGGTCAGCAAGAGGTGAGAAGGGGCACACCATGACCGTGGGTCCCCCATCTCCCGTGGGCTGCAGGGAAACCTCAAGGCAGGACATGTGTCTTGCACACGAGGTGCAGAATGCAACCCTTGTCCCACCTGAGCAGAACAGGCTTGGCATTAGTTACCTCCTGCACCAAATTCTGCACCTGAGGCAGCCCATGGCCCTCCAGGAGAAGCACGGGAAGGTGTGTGGAGGGACACCTTTGGCACGAGGTCTTTCCCTGCAGTCACAGAGACACCAGCAAAGCCAGCGAGCGTGTGGCACCCACAGCCCAGGGACTGGGCATCCAAAGGCTCCCGTGGTGCTCCGGAGGCTCAGCCCTGAATGGCCCCAGGCTGGCGCCTGCTCTGCTGTCGGAAATGATTCATCGCTCCAGGGCCGCCTTCTCTGCACAGCCCCCTCCTTCCTCATCCGCCCTCCCCCACGGCAGGGAGGGGAAAAGAGAAGGGAAAAAAAGTGCTTTTGTTTTCACAGAGTTTCTTATCCTACCAATGACCTCTCTGGCCTGGTGACTCATCTGCGGGGCTGGGACGAGGGCTCCTGGAATACGCTTTGTCCCTCTCGCTCCTTTCAGCTCCCCACTCCAGGCAAACCCCAGGGCACTAAATCTTTCATGGAGTTGCCTTTCCCACCTCTCCTCCCCAGCACCAGAGGAGCACATAAGGGCAGCCCAAGCTCTGGCTGGGGTGGGAGAGGTTGTAGCTCAGCCCTTTCTCTCTTACCCTGTTACAGAACAGACTTGGAGGGTAATGTTTGTTGTTTGCTGTTTGGCCATAGCTTTGATTAACCAAAGCAAAAAGCCATCTGTTTGTTTTCTTTACTGCCTTAGAAGGATGGGAACTACAAATCCCTGTGAGGAAATATATTTCCTGTAAACTTTTGGCAAGACTGAAACCCTTACAGAGTGAGGAGGTGGAGCAATAGCCTGGCCACAGCTGGCTTTGCTGTCTCTTGGTGATGCTGGAATGCCCTCCACAGTGCACAATCACATGTGTTCATCTCTGCAGGGCCCAGGCTCAGTAACCTAGCCCGGGGCTCAATCCCTTGAGGATCAAAATTCTTTAATATAAGCACTTTATTTACCTCTAAAAAAAACCGTACAGCTCATATATGTCATGCACACATTCAATACAACAACAAATCGGAGCTTGTAACAGTCACTGTGCTCTACAGCAAATGATATTTTAACCCCAGGAACTGGTGGCACCCACAGGCTCTGTCCCTCTGTGCCAGCATCCACCTTGTGCCCTCCCAGGCCGCCCATGGCACAGGGAGGAACAGTGGTGTCCCCCCTGCCCCCCGTGAGTGCTGCCAGCGCCCTCCCTGCTAACAGCCCAGGAACAGGAGAGGGGAGCAGGGCAAGGACAAGGACAGGGCCAGGCTGGAGGAGCAACTCCTCCTGAGGAGTTCCAGTGGGACTGTGGCAGCTGGAAGACGATGGAAGCCACCCGTGGAGCTGAAACCAGTGTCCTTACAAATAGCATTGTGGGACTCCAGGTGATCTGACTGGTGCACATTCATCTCCCCAGCGTCACTTCAAGCCAAGGACTTCACCTGTAGCCAGACAGGTGTCCACCCCGTTTGCTGAAGGGCCTGGAGAGTGATCCTGCTCCCATGGACATGCACAAGCCGTCTCAGACCAGCAAGAAAATAAACAAGGCACAGTGTTTTCCAGTGTTCCCAGAAAGGTCTCAGCTCCAAGCAGCACAGACAGGGCATCGCATACATTCAAAAGGCTACAAAACTTTACTACAAAAATAACATTTCTAGTGTTTTATATAAAAATAATGCCACATACAGTGCTTCACAAACCCCGACTGTGCACAAGTGGGGTGGGTGGGGACGTGGCACTGACAGCCCCTGATTCACCCTCCAGGAGAATCCTTGCCAGCCAGTGTTCCACAGCTGGGCTGCACAAGGAAGGGTTTCACCCCACATGCAATTAATCTAATTGCATTCCACACTTGCAAACCCCCAGATGAATCCCTGGCTCCCCTCTCTCGAGTCAACAAAACGCAGAAAGAAGGGGTTGTATGATGGCAGAAAACAAACACAGTTGTTGTCTGTCCTCTCCACCTGCAGGGCTGAATGGATGCTGTGAAGGGGTGATCTGATGGGTTTAACAGGCTGCCTTCCTCAGGCTCTGCCTCACAGCTGGCCCCTCATTTTTGCTTTGATGATCTTGCTTATTATGTGCTTTTCCTTCCTTTTTTTTCTACGTGCATATTCATACTTTGGGATCTGATCCACTGAGGTTGGTTAGAGGAGGATCTGACCCTTGATATGTATCTACTCACAAAGCATCGTATCGTGAAGACCTTTGCACACTCCAGCAAAACTCACACTGGGGTCAAAGTCTAATAAGGGCTTTCAGGACCTGACCACAGATAAAACATAAAGCTTACATACAGCAGTGCCTGGAGGTGTAAAAATCAAAATCAACTTGGGTTTAAAAAAAAGCCTGTTACTGTTAGGATGCTTTCATAGCCTGGTGATCAGTGCTATCCAGGATGGAAAAACTAAAATGCAGATGAAGTGTAGAAATATGAACAGCCATTTTGTTCTTGTTTTTTCCTCCTTTTTTTGTTTGTTTGTTTGTTTGGTGCATCAGCAAATGTCCTTATTTCTAGAGAGACTATGGAAGCAGAAGGATGTTACATCTGCTGTGGTGGAGTAATTCCTACATGACTAAATCCAGAATTGTCTTTAGCTCCTCCAAGAGATTATTTCCTGGGTTTTTTTGCTTGCAGAGAACAGCAAAAGTGTTCCAACGTTATCACAGGAATAGCAACACTATTGGGTGACTTCTTGTTTTCTCCCATTTGCAAAGAATCATTTGCATTATCCTGCCCTGGTGTTGGATGCAGCTGGACACAGGGCACATCAGCTGGCAGAAGGGTTTCATTGCATTGATTTCCTAAGGAGCAGGTCTCAGACCACATCTGCAAGAAGAAATGCTGTTGAGAGGAAGGGCCTGATTTCAAGGAGGAGACAGATTGTGGATTCCCAGCTTCTGTGAACACGAAGTCTGTAGCACTGACCTTCAGCACCCTGATCAGATGCAGTTATGGTCACCTCTTTCTGAAAAGCTGGGCTATCCCTTGTGTCTGCAGCAAGAAAAAATAATTAGAGTACATTTGATCAGCCCAAGGAGAGCCAGCACCCAGCTTTGGCCTTGGTCTGACAGAGCAGAGACCTGAAGCACAGAGAAGCAGCAGAGACTTTAAGTGCAAATTGTGTGGGTTTGGTGCTAAGATTGCTTGGGGTGGCTGAGCCTGAGTCCAACAGTGTGGGTGAGTGAGTGGCTTCTTGGCTTAGCCATGATGAATCACAGAAAAATTCCCAACAGCAATTTGGGAATCCACTTCTGCCTACCCCCTGGCAAAGAGCCACCAGCAGAGCAAGAACAGCCACAGCCGTCGTGTGTAACAGTGCCAGAAGAAAAGAAGTGTCTCAATGATTTCCAAAACACTGTCATTGGTCAATGATGAAACAGATGTATTGTTGGACATTCTGCTCTGCAAAAATACAGGTTTTCTCTGGTATTTTTATTCCCTGGCTTGCTTCCTACCGGTGGTCACCTGTTCAGCATAAACAGCTTTTCTGCAGTAACATATAGTTTAGGCCAAAAATGTCCATGCCATGAAGCACTCAGATTACTTCCATTGGATAGGCATTGTTCTGATGTCCTGCCCTCTGGTAGAGCAAACCCTGCACCATTTCTCTCGACGATTCTTCTGGTCTCATTCCAAACTTCAGGTACAGCCACACGAGAGCAACAGTGCAAACGGTCACCCCGCTCACCACAGAAACGGGGATGACAAAGTGTCTTGCAGACAAGAAGCTGGACAGAGGTTGATCATCTGGCCTGTCTGTGATCGTCTGCACCCTGGCTTGGCCTGAGAATGCCTGGCCAGCAAAAACTAACGTATCAGAAGGCTCTTGCTTTCCTACAGGTGATGAATAACCAAATGTTCTAGTACCAGACCCATCTGTAGAGGAACCAACAACCTTGTTGCTATGGACAGAAGCCCCTTTGTCTGTGGCAACAGTGCAGTTCAGAGTAGAAACTGAACTAGTGTCCTGTGGAATTGGTGTGTCTGGGGGTGTTGCAATGTCCACACTGCCCAGGGTGGAGGGGAGATCTGATCTAGAACTGCTGGAAGCAGTGTCTGGTGCATTGGCCCTGGCAGTTGTAGAGTCCAGAGATTCACTTGTAGAAAGTAGAGGTTTGTCTGATCCTTTAGTAGTTGCCATTGGGTCCGAATCTGAGTCAGGAGAAGTTGTGCCTTGAACATCAGCCACAGCATTTGCAGTATGTCCTGCACATTCTTCTGCAGATCTCATGGTGTTGTAAAAGCCATGCACACGAGCTGTGGGATGTGGGGTGGGCTGGCTGGAGTCCATGCCTGCTGTGAGAGCTGTTGAAGATGCAGGAGAATTTGAGGAGTCTCTGTTTGCTTCTGGAGTGACCTCAGGGCGTGCAGCATATTCCTGTGTCACGGAGGGTGACCCTGCAGGGAGCTGGGTGCTGTCCTGCCTGGCTGGAGGGGACTTGCTGGACACCTCTGTCCTCGCAGCAGGAGCATGTATTCTCTCCCAGGCTGTTGTGCTGGTCCCTTGGAAGAAACCAGTTGGAGCAGTGGCTTGAGATGGAGCCCTTACTGGAAGACCAACCTGTTTCTGAACATCACCAGCCTCTTCTAGTGAGGTGGCATCATGCCTAAGTGGGGAGGCTGTGGCCTTTTTCTGGTCCAGTTTCTCTACAATCTTCTTCACCCACTCAGCCTCTGGATCTGCACAAAACTCCTTAGACTTCAGAGTAGTTAATCTGAGAAATAAAAAGGCATCACTTAGTGGATACAGAAGACACTGGTTTAGGTGACCAGCGCCATGGGGAAGGCATGCAGACAGATGCAGACAGCAACACTGACCCTCCCAAGCTCATAGCAAACACCACTGGTTGGCTGGATGATTTATTCCAGGAAGGGCAGGTCCCTCTGAAATCTGATTGAATGAAGAGCAGCTGAATGTGACTCATGGGTGAAGGGTTTTCCCCTAGGAAGCTTTTTCTCTTTGAAAGGCATTGTCCTGATGCTTGGACATGGTGTTTTCCTCTTGCACTCGGGACAAGAAGCTCTGCAGGCACCATCTGCTCAGGGGCAAGCAAGCATGAAGGGAAACCCTCTGAGTTTTGGCTGACTGGGTGATGTGAGACTTTCCAAGGTCAGCCCAGCAGGTTCACTTTGGAGCCACCCCCTGGGCTGCAATAAAGTGGTGTCAAGGGTGCCTCAACTTCAGGGTAAAATGAAAACAACAATTTATCCCAGGGAAAAAAATTGAACTTTTCTCAATTCCAGACAAGTCTGAATCTGTCTCCAGAGAAAATATCTGCTTTCACAGAAACACATGGGCTCTCTCCCTGCGTGCTTCCTCCACCCTGTTCTGCCAAGTACCTCCCTCAGTCCCTTTCCCCATCCGTCCAGCCCAACTTGGAAGCTGTCGGTCTTTAAACAGGGGGAAAAATAAAACACCACCCTTCAAATAAACACACCAGTGTTTGCTCTGTGTTCCAGGCTGTCCCTTGCTCCAAACCCAGGGCCCTTGCTGACAGGGTCACTCGTGGCCAGTGGTGGGGCAGCACTTACATGATGGCTTGTTTTGCGCATCCGGGCTCGGTCTGGCGGTAGCTCCTTATCCTCTTCTCTGCTATCACGGATGTAAAACCAGAGCACTCGCTTGAACACTTCAGAGGCGCTTTGGGTTGCCCTGAAATAAAGTTTTCAACTTGTTAAACATTGGCTTTTTGTTAGGGAACTATAAAAACTGGTGCCATTTCTTTTCTCTCGGGCGAAGGAGCCCAAAGCTTGGCCCGGAAGTTTCCAATCCCTGCTAAACTGAGATGAAGGCAAATCCCAATGAAGACAAATCCAAGATGGTTTTTAACACCAATACATGTGAAGAGATACCCAGAAAACTGAGGGGAAAAAAAGCACTGTGAAAATTGTGGGGCTTTTTTGTCTTGTAGGATGTGCAAGCGCTGGCTGCAGGTCCTTTGTGCAAGCCCCTGGACCTGCAGGGCCTCTCCTTTTTGGGTCACAGGAGGACCCAGCACAGTGCCACATTTTGTCACCCCCAAAAGACCTGCTGCAACCTTCACCAGAGAGCTCTTGGTGCAGGACAGGCAGACCAGAGAGCAGGATGATTGTCCTCTCCCTATCTGGGTCTTATCTCTTCCTCCTGCAGGAGTTCCCCTCCAGGTGATCATCCTACCCTGCCTCTCTCTTTGCCGGCACATGGTCTCTGAACGCCACCTGGGCTCAGAGAAAGAACCTTTTGGTGAATGATAAATCACTCCCACAGGTACCTCAGCAGCCCAGCTTCCCAAACACGACTTTTCAATCCCCGCTGGAAAATACGGGTTTCGTTTTGCAAAGTGCAAAAATAAAACTCCACTTCAGGGGGCAGAGCCAGTCACACCACGGGGGACCCTTCATGCCTGTATCTACCTCCAGCCTCCCACAACAGGCACTTGCCAAGTGAAGGAAGGTTGCACAGTGCATCCTGCCAACTTGTTCCTGACAGCCCAGGGGGCAGGATTTAGAAAAACAAGCCCTGACTTATCTGAGGCCCCTGAAAGAAAGGAGCTGGCGTCTGGTTTCAATGAAGCTGTCTCTCCAAAACCTTGCCTCACATTTCCAAAGCAGTTTGGTGAATTTTATGCAGTTCAGTTGGGAACGATCCAGACACTGGGTGCAAGAATGAGCAACACTATGGGAGCACCCTCAGCTCTTTTGATCCATTTACTGGGGAATGCCATGGTTGCAAAGAAATCCCAAGCAAATACTCCAGTGGCTCCTGTACAAAAGCCTGGTTTGGTTTCTAGGTGTCTGTAAAGTTAAAGCAAAACTCTTTGTTCACACACTAAATGTTTTCTGTGGCACTCTCATGGCAACCAACTTCCCAATTAACTCTCATTAGCCAGAGGACATTCTGCTGGTGTCCTGCACTTTCAGGAACACAGTTCAACAAAACAAGCCCAGTGACAACAGGACCAGACCATCCCTGTGGGCCACTGGGGATGTGCATGGTGGGGAGCAGTCCCTGACTGCTCCCAAAGGCCCTGCTCCTCTGACAACCCCAAACTGATTTTCCAGTTATTGGCACCAATGCAAATGGTCTGCAACTAGCTGAACTCCTGGTGGGTTTTTCCCAGAGTGGAGGACCTTGGAAAGCACCTTCCAAGGGCAGAGGGTGCCACGGGGAGCACTGGTGGTCCCCCTCCTTCTGGGGAACACAACCCCGCTTCTCTGAGCTGCATATGAATTGTTGCCAAAGGGATCTGAGAGTTTACCCACCCAGGACCATGACTCTTGGGAGCCATTGGTACCTGGCTTTTCAGCACAGTTCCTCAAAAGACCCCAGCCAGGGAGCACCAGCAGCCTTTCTGCAGAGCCAGCCTGATTTCCTCACTGCAGGAAAGATGGATACCAGTGTCCCTGGTGCCCTCTTTTCTCCAGCCAGCCCTGGAGAACCTGCCCAGAGGTGTGAGGAGAGGGAGAAGCTCCATCCCCAGCCACCCGTCCTGTCCTCGCTCCTCCCGTCTGGTGGCAGCAGGGCACGGATCTTAAGGGCTCTTTGCCCGTCTCCCTTTCCACGGTGGGAACAGGTCACGCCTTGGTCCTGGGCAAAGTCCAGCCTCGCCTGCAGTGCTGAGAGCCCGGCACCCACCCTGCTGACCTGTGCCATGGGTGACTGACACTGAGCCCAGCCCCGGCAGAGAGGAGCCCACCACCTCCCGGTCCTCTGACCCCGGAGCACGCAAAGATCTTTGTCCAGGGAACAGGATAACGTGTCCCACCTGTATACACACACACACACACATACACACACACACACACACATACACACACACACATTCCTACACACACACACACCCCGCAGGTGACAGCCCCCCCTGCCTCGCAGGGATGGGAGCACCGGCACCCTCAGGACCAGGAGTCTGTGTGGACAGACACCCATCCTTGCCCAGGCTGTAGTCTCCCTGCCACGTCCTTAGGAGACACGAGGAAAAAGGGAAAAGAAGTGCATCATGCTTTTTTTCTAATATGGATTATCGAAGTCTCTCTGACACTCTCCCCACCTGCCCCCAGGAGTGGCCAAAGCCATCATGGATGTCCCCGCTGCCAGGATTGCTGCCATACCCCTTACCCCTTCCCAAACCCAGCCTGATCCTGCTGGGAGATCTCCTGCAGCCCATAATGGTCCCCAGGTGCCCATACCCTCATCCATCATCATCCCCGGCTCCATCCCCATTCCCCCCCTCCCCGGTGAACCTGGCTGTTCCCTGGGGGTGCAAGGGGAGCTGTGGCTCACCTCCAGCCAGGGTGACCAGGCACAAGGCCCTCAGCACAAGCAGGATCTGGACAGAAACAGCCTTCATGTTCCCGTGGTCGGCAGGAGGAAGGGCAGGCAGAGAAGGATTACTGGCAGTATTCCCCGCTCCCGGCTGCTTATTGCATCCTCCGGAGCAACACAGCTGCTGCCGCTCATTCCGGGATTATAAAGCCCTGAGATTGGGGTTTCAGATGGTATTCAGCTCCCTCACACGTGGCTCAGGATGACGACAGGAGGCGGAGGGAAGAGAGGGACAGGGGAGGGAATACCGGCTGCTCTGGAGCTGGATGGCCGCTGGAATTCCCCAGATGCAGAGAAGCTCCAGCCTACTTGGCAAATTATTCATGCAGGGGCTTTCACGGGTCGGCTGCTCCATCCTCCTCTCCTACCAATGTAAGTCTTGGCCAGACAGCCTGTGCCACGGCACCACTGCCCTGAGGCTCTGTAGAGCTCTCCCCACCTCCAAGTACAGCTCCCCACTGCTCAGTAAGCTCATTCTTTACTCCAAATGCAAAAGCAGTTATTACCTTCCTTTTTAGCAGCCATCTTATAACAGCAGCGTTGGTCGTTAGGCCAAAAGGGGTGGAATTTGCTAATCAGGATTACGAGTTCATCAGCTACACTGGTGAGCTCAGGCCAGGCTGGCTCTAAGGAGCATCACCAAACAGAGGGGTGAGCAGGGACCCAGTGACCACCCCAAGCAGCAACTTGTGCCCTGGCCGTGCTGCCTGCAGCCTGTCCTTGCTGTGACAGCCCTGGCTTTTGATATACACGGGGTCTCAGCCGTGGGGGGCTTGCTGAGGCTGAAAGCAGGAGCAGAAAGCAGGAGACCCCCAGTTTTGCAAGAGCCAGGCTGTCTGGGGGCTTTCCGGCCCCAGCACCAAGCCAGGTCTGGGGCGGACATACCAACAGTGCAGTCACATCCTGCACCTTTACTTTCTCTTTCAACTCAGGTCCCAGCAGAATACGTAACTGTTTTCCTCTGCCAACTCCCTCAATTGAAAGATGAAGATAAGATTAAGACTGAGGCTGTGACTGCCCTGTTTATTTCTTTGCCCTAAGTTTTCTTAGGGGTGGTGGAAAACTGGCATCTCCATGCTGTTGGAAATGCCAATAGCTCCTCTTGGGATTTTATTTTTAGAAAGGGAAAAATCCCAGATTTCCATACAATGCATTTGGTGAAAATCCCAGCCTGTGACTTCAGCCTTTGCTTATATTGTATTATAAGAAAGAGCCCATTTCAAGGAAATAAAATAAAAACTAGAAGTTGAAATAGTCTGTTTGATCCAGCCAAAACAGAGTATGCTGCTGGGATGTTTTCAGACCCCTTCCCCAAACAGGTGTTTTCTCTGGCTCTGCAGAGATTTATGGGAAACTTTTATTCCAGGAACTGGCATTGCCTGAAGCCATGGGGCACCTTGGCTGCTGGAAGTGATGTCACAGCCCACACATGTTCACATCTCCCCCAGAGAAACAGGTTCTGCTTCTTCTGCGAAGGGATTTGCTGCCAGCGATGGATAAAACTGAGGAAGGGCTCTGGCATGCAGGTAAGTGGGAGGGAGACTCCTTTGTTTGCCAAAGGCATGACTTCCCACAGGCATTGTTGTTTTAAGGCACAAACCACTCTCTGGCAGGTAACACAGCTGCTTTACCAGCACAGACAGGGCTGGAGGGACCAAGCAGCTCTAATGAGTAGTGACAGACCTGGGCTGCAGCTGGCAGAAAACTGGTACCATCACTCCCAACCCACTTCCTACACCACCCTCCCATCCCGTTGCACAGCTGCTCCTCCAGCACACCAGTGCCAGCCTCTTACTGCACTTCTTTGAGGTCTTGCAGCATTGAAGAACCTGTAGTCAGAGGACCTGTACTTAGAGATAAACCACAGGCATTGTGTTGATCTGTCAGTGGAGGATCTCAGGACTTCTCTGAGCTCATCTTACCTTCAGATGATTTTAGCTTCTTTAGTTGCAGCAGAAATTATCTGAGCACTTGATTTGGTTTTGCTTTAGCTTTTAGGAATGGCAGGTAGTTGTTCAGTATTGTGGGTCTGGGTCTGTAGATTAAATTGTGATGTGGATGAGGGAAGGCAGGTGTCCTCCTACACCAGCAATCCCAGCCCATAAAGATGAAACACAGCATCCAAGTGATGGAGTGTGCAACCTTGCAACTCAGGGACAACCAGCTTTCAGAGGAACAAAGAACAGAAAACTGAGTAACTGGGAACCAGAGAGCATGGACTGTGCTAAAATAGTGAATGAAAAATTGGCCAAGGCTGAAGAGGAAGAGAGCCCACCATGAATGTCATATCCTTCCAGTGGAAGCAGGGGCTGGAGCAGCCCATCACAGCCCAGCACATCCCATTCTTCCTTAGGAGGCTTCTTGAGGTGACCCTTCCCATCCAAAGGCTCTCTGAAGGGGTGTCATGGCACCAAAGAAAAGCAGTGTATAGCAGGAAGATGGTTGGTTTTCCCCCCCCTCCTCCAGATAATAACCACAGTATGACTGAGGAAGGACTTTGGCCTTATTGCTCCAACCCACAGATACCACAAGTCAAAGGTCCAGATCCCATCTTACCCAGGAAAACCACGGAAGCAGCTCCAGCATTTCCCACCCACCACAGGGCGGTTCACAGAGTCAAGGTCCTCCCAGGTGGAGGGAACACATGACTGGTGCTGGGGCAGTTGCTCTTGAAGGCAAAAAGCACGTTGACCCTGCAAAGCTTTATGTGCAAGACGATATATAAAAAGAACGTGGGCTGTGTCCTAAACAAACAGGAAACAGCCCCAGAACATGTCCCGTCTCTTTCAGGGAGTTTCCACTCTGGAAATATGTGCTCCTTGGCTGTTTTGGTTTCTTGTGCAAGAAGGGCTGTTTGTTACAGCAGGTTTGTGTTCCTTGAAATCAGGTGATTACAGGGGGAAAAGTAAAAGTCAGTGAGAGCTGGGAGCCTGTATCTGACCCAGAAAAAGATGCCAGAGAGGATCAGAGGAGAATGCTGATGATTTCCACTTCATGGAAAGTCTCTTCAGGAGCTCCCAAGACCTCATGAGCTGGTGACACTGGAGCAGGTTCTGGTAGCAGGTACTGACAGCATCCTTTGCTGTCCACAATATTGTCCATGATCTCCATCCCAGAGGCTTGCAGGAATACTTAGCTTTTGGGAAGACCCAGCCAGTCTCGATGCTGAAGGGGAGATGGGCTGACACACAACTGGAGAGAGAGACATACCATGAGATTCTCTTTCCCCTGATAAGGCTCCCATCTGCCTCGTGCCAGCTCATCCTTGCACTAGCCCACCTCTCCTCGGCGGGGTTGGCAGCTCAGCCACTGCTCTGACACAATCCCCCTGTACCTGAGCCCAGGAGCACGAGACTGAAGGGACCTAAAGCACCACCCCAGTGGCAGAGCTCCCACACTCACCAGAGCTGGGCTTCTCTCTCCAGGAGCACAGAGGCAGCAAGATCTGGGAGCCAGGGCTGGTGGGGCACCTACTGCAGATGAGGCCAGTGGGTGCAGCTGGTTCCTGGACGTGAGACCAGATTCCCAGACTTCAACATGGAGAAACACCAATGGCTTTTCCAATGACACAGCAATGGGTTCTATGACCCAGAGCAATCCAGAACTGACCCACCAACCTCCTCTCTCCTGGCCAAGGACACCAGTGCCAGACTCAGGAGAAAGTTCCTTGGAGCCAAAGGTGGCCTCTCACTTTGGAGAAGCCTCTGTGCTCCACAGGGAGCTCTTGAGCTGTTACTGTAAAAAGGGAGAAAATCAAAAGACAGAGGACCAAGCGAATCTGTTTGGCAGCTCAAGACTTTGTATTTTCTCACATTAACGAAAAAAGCAGGAAATGAGGAGCAGCTGTCTGGGGCTGTCTGCAGCCAGGGTCTCTAAAGGAACAACTTCTACTTTGGAACTCTACAGGAACAACTCCTACTTTGGACCTATCGACAAGTCTGGGACTTGCATTTTAAGAAAACTTCTTTACGTAGAAAATGTTTTCAAAAATAGCAGCTAACATGACACTGGCTTTCACTTCTCTGAACATAATGTCTTCCTCCTTCACTATGAATAAGAGCAAACTTGGGCTCCAGCAGACAAAGCAGAACACTGGTATTCTGTACTTTCCATAGTGAAGTAGCCCACAGCTATATCAGTCAGCATTCCCAAGGCAGCCAGGTTGTGGGACACAGCTCTTCCCCTGGCAGCATCACACCTGAGCTGCCAACTGTTGGCTGATCCCAGCAGGACATTGTAGGGAAAGGTGCATACTTGCAGTGGGAATTGTTGCCTCTCCTTGTGAGCTGGATCAGCCATGACTGAGGACAACTTCTGGTCCTGCCCCATGGAGGCTGCCAAGGGCTTCACTGGCTGCTGCAATAAACAAGTCTGAAGTTGTTTGAAAATACTCTGTGCAAAGAAACAAACATTGAGCTGTTCAGTCTGCAACATGGTCAAGTTCTTTCTAAACAGAGAAGAGCTGCTCGACCCTGCAGAGCAACACAGCCACTGGGAGCAACCTCTTCCCTAGGGAAGGGGATGGGAAAGGCTCTTGTGGGGAGGTGTGTCTGGATGGCACAGGTGGAACCTCGGCAGGTGTTCAGCTGAGGGGAAGGAGCGTGCGGGGACTCTGCCAGAGTGGACTTCACTGAACACACCGAGCCCTTGGCTCCTGCTGAATCCTTGTGTTGCAATGGGAAGACATCCTGGTGTTGCAATCCTTGTACAGGCCCTGAAGGCCACAGTACCATGAACTGGCGTGGTGAAGGAGAGACACATGATCCTGCATCCAGCTCTGGGGACCCCGAGCATAAGAGGGACATGATGCTGCTGGAGAGAGTCCAGAGACCACAAAGATGCTCTGAGGGCTGGAGCAGCTCTGCTGTGGAGACAGGCTGGGAGAGCTGGGATTGTTCAGCCTGGAGAAGAGAAGGCTCCAGGGAGACCTTAGAGCCCCTTCCAGTACCAACAGGACTACAAGTCAGCTGGAGAGGGACTTTTGACAAGGGCATGGAGTGACAGGACAAGGGGGAATGGCTTCAAACTGACAGAGGGCAGGTTTAGATTGCATATTCAGAAGAAATTCTTCCTTGTGAGGGTGGTGAGACCCTGGCACAAGTTGCCCAGAAAAGCTGTGGATGCCCCATCCCTGGAATTGTTCAAGGCCAGGTCAGATGGGACTCTGAGCAACTTGGTCTAGTGTGAGGTATCCCTGGCCATGGCAAGGAGGTTGGATTAGATGGCCTCTAAAGTTCCCTTCCAACCTAAACTGTTCTGAGGTTCCATGATCTGTTGAAGGGTGGTGTCTTACTACTGCCCTGCAGGGAAGAGAGTGGAGAGCACCAGTAGGGCTGCTCAGGAGGGCATGACAGAAGCCTCCATGCACCAAAGGAGACCACAGGTGCTGCCACCCCTTTACTTGGGGTGCTGTGATTTCCCCTCTCCTGCAGAGCCAGCCCTGTGGCCCCATCCCACAGCGTGCATGGGCCTGCACCATCACCACCTCTCCAGTGTCCCCTTCCCACTCCTCCATCCTGTGGATGTGTCTGCACACGCTTGCTGTCAGTTCCTAAGAAAGGTGCTTACCAGAAGCAGCTTGTTCATTGCCTGTTCTTGGAAAGCCTCACCTCTTCCCATCTCCCCCAGGCAGGAGAAGGCTGTGCACCTTTGACATGAGCTTGTCATTAAGGTGGGTGAAGGAGAGATCCAGAAAATCTCTGTGACTGTGCTGGGGGCCATTGGGGCCAAGGTCTGAGCTGAGCCCTTCCATCACAGCAAGTTTCCTTTAGAAGGGGACATCAGAGCCTCCAGGGCTTTCAACACCCAAGGAGCCTTTACGAGAAGCAGCACAATAAACACACAAGGGCTGGGCAGGAAAACAAAGCCAGGCACACACTTCCCTACTCAGGCACTTAACCATTTTCAAGCCTTGCTGGCTCAGCTGAGAGACCAGGGAGTCACTGGACCCCTTCCCTCCCAACCCCAGCTTCTCTGCACCCTTGTAAGAACAAAGTGTATCCTTCTTCTCTGCCTAGAGCCTCCAGACTCCTGTGGGTTTCAGCTATAACCCCACTAGTAACCTGCTCCCACAGCAGTGTATTTAGATGACCAGAGTCAGCCTGGCCCCAGGGGAGCACACTTTTGTCTTACCCAAGCTTTCCTTCTGGGACCATGGCAGCATCACACCTGCCCCACCACTTGGTGCAAGAGCTTCTTAGGCTCCTGACCTGCTGTTGTGGCTGTGGTGTGTGTTTTTAGGGTCAATGCAGCTGTCTTGTCTCCTAAAAGAACAACAGGCTACAGATGCCAGCCCTTAGCAGTTTTGTGTTGGCTGGGAATAATTAGAAAAGAGGGTGCTGGGGATAAGAGTAAGAGAGATTCCTACCCTGGGCTATGGTTCCTCGTATCAACCTGAGGAGGTAGCACAGGAGAACTGAAGAAAGCAGAGATGAGGCATATCTTGGATTTCAAATGTTGTTTGGGGAACAACTTCCCCCCAGGACAGAGCTGATCTCAAACCAGGGCTGTGAGTGAAGGCAGTCCTGTTCACACCTGTGTGCCAAAACAAAATTAACTGTCTGTACGAAGAGCTGATGTGCCAAAGTCCCTTCTCACTGACCTGGACCATAGCCCAGAGTCCTCCCCAGGGACATCCTCCCTGTCCAACCCCAGCCCACACCTCCAGAGAGCTGCAGTTTCACCTGCTCCAGGCCACTGGGATGAAATTTGGGACCAACCCGACTGCAGGCAGCAGGACCCCTCAAAGACCCCCTGAGCTGTGACAGAAGGGAGGGGGTGGAGCAAAGGCTGCCTCTGGGAGAGGTGCAAGGCAGTGGTGCAGCTGACCCCTGTGAGCCCCCCGGCCACCTCCGACAGGCATCCGCTGAGAGGAAAGACCCCCATCAGCAGAGGATGCGCCGCTTCCCCCGGGCGCCCACCGGATGGCTGATAAGGAAAAACCCACCCATGCCTGGCCTGCAGGAATGGCCCTTCACTGCCCTGCCAGCCCTAAGGTGACAGGGGCCATGCGGGAGGGACACGTGTCCTTTCCTGCCCTATGAAAGGGTCCTACTCTCCCCAGGGAGCTCACACCACCCTCTGCCCCCAGGGAAGGCTCCTGCGGAGTTTCCTGAGCTGGAAGGGCCTCTGCCTCTTGCTGCAGCAGAGGATGCCATCGTGTGGCAGTTATTGCTTCCTCGGCTAAAAATTGCTGCTTCCATCCTGGAGTTAATGAGCAAACTCCTCTGTCCTGTTTAAGTGTTCCCATAGCACCATTGCAGGGTGCTGGTAACTAGGAGCTGGTATGGGTGAACCAGGGCTCCCAAACACTGACCTCCCTCTGCATCCTGGACACCTCCAGGGGCTGGGATTCTCCTGCAGCACAGGAGAAGGGACCACCAGGACAAGCCCAGCCCGTGGAGCAACCAGGCTTCTGCAGATCCCAAGCAGGAGCTGCACCCACACCTGGAGAGGCCACGAGGAGATGAGTTCAGCACTGCTGGATCATTTCCTGCTCACTGAGATGCAGGACACAGATAAACATCCCTGCTCCGAGGGCGCCGGGACTTTCACCACAGGACAATGGGCTGACCAAGAAGTTAAAAAAAGAACTTTCCCTGCTGGCTGTTTATGTCACCCTGGATGTTACTTATTTTCCTTTTCCACCATTCCCCCCCCATTCACTTCACTCTCATCTGGCTGCTCTCTCACCTTGCTTTTGCAGCAACAGGTTCTTCCAAGAACAGCTCTTCCAAACTGTATCCCAGGGCCTGCAGGGCAGGAAGCTGCAGGCAGGCTTCTCCAAGTTGTCAGCTAAAGTATTTCAAGGGAAAGCCATTTCTGGGAAAGACCATGTGCCACCATCCCACGTGGTGGATGTCCTGGCCCCTCCTCAGTCACCTAGCAGTCCTCGCTTCTCCAAAGTATTTATTACCACATTTCATATAAAACCAGTATTAAATACAGTGCAGAGAAGCAGCAGGAGCTGCCAAGAGGCACTGAGAGGATTTTCCTTTTTCTGTAGAGAGACCCAAGCGCTGACTTCTCTGCAACTGGCCCACGCAGCGAAGGCTCGTCCCCCCTCATCCCCTCAGAAGGACACCACTGGCTATTTCTTTTTACTCCATCCCTGAGCAGGTGCACACTGTGAAGGTCGGGGTGTTCCAGCACTGACACTGACTCACACTTCCTGCGGCAGAACAGGAGCTCAGGAGCAGAGACACGCGTGGGCTTTGGCCAGTGGCAAGTTCTGAGCTCTCTCCTGCCTCAAGGTCCGGGTCAAATCCTCAAGCTCTGCCTGGATGGTCTGTAACACCTGAGGAGAGGAAGGGCTGGGCTCTGCCCACTCACTGCCCAGGCTCTGTCCACACACAGATCCGGTTCCGCCCCCGTTCCAGGTTCCCTCCATTGTCTCCTGGTTCCGCTGATTTCTGTGAAACTGCCAACGCAGAGACAATGATTGATCATCACACCAGCAGGTCCTCGGCTGGCTTATGATTTTCCAGGTTATCCACAGCCTCCAAGTAGCCTATGGTGGTTCAGGCAAGACTGGACACTACAGCAAGTGAATCCTCAAGGAGAACTGGGAACTACTTGTCCTCAGGTAAAGGAAATTACCCGTCCTTGGCCTCCTCACAAATCTTATGAGGAGTGGCTGAGGGAGCTGGGGTTGTTTAGCCAGGCACAAAGTCATGTCAGGTCAGCTGCTCTTGCAAAATGAGGCAGCCAAGTGACACTTGCTTTCCTCCTGTTACCACCAGAAAACCTGTAAAGAGTAATAGAGGACAGTTTGGATATTAATAGAGTTTTGGTTAGTAATTCCTATTGCATAGTAAAATAGAATAGAAAATAACAAAACAGATACAATAACCATAGCACATATATATGTACCACTTCTAGAAGTTACAGGTTGATCTTACAACAGTTCTTAATTGTGTCAGAAGCTTTTATGTTAGTCTTTTGTTTACTCACTCTTGACCCATTTCAGGAATTTTATTGCAGTCCAAAACTCTGTCTTGGTGTATTTCATTTGCAGTTGTTAACACATTCGTTCACTTCTGCACAAAAGCCGTTTCCATCGATATCACTTTGAGTTCTGGTGGCACAGTTTCCAAGTCTGTCTGCTGAAATGGACTTTCTGCAAACAGTCATCTTCTGACACACTGTTAGTTCACATTGAAAGCAAAACAGTGGCCCCCTTTTGATTTTGCCACAGCCCCCCCCGAGATCAGTCAGGGCACAGAAGGCAGGAATATTCACAGGCTGTGAGCCTGAGACAGGCCTAGAGCACCCAGGGGCCAATATAGGCAGCTCTTCTTCCCCCCCTTTTCGTGTTAGCCAGTTTAACAGCTAACACAGTTTAACAGCCACAGTGGTGGCCGGCCAGTCCATAGGACAGTGCTGGTCTCTCTGCCCTCAGGGACTGGGCCAGAGCATGTTTTAGGCAAGCTTCCCTTCTGAATTTCCCTTCTCACTGTTGCAAAAAGTATCCTTCCCGGTGTTTGGCCTTCTGGGCTCTTCTTCGGCTGAGAAACAAAACCGCTCTGTTCTGTTCAGGCTCATTTGCACCCACAGTGAAAGCCTGTTTTGTCTCAGGGACTGTTTATTCTGGGGTTTTACATCTGTGAATCTTAACTTGGCCACTTAAATACGGTTTAATGATGAATCGGGGTGGGAAGGCCTTGTGGTCTCCACTTCTGAGGGATGCCACAGCCTGGAGACACCGGTGTGTCCTTTGGGTCTGCCATGAACGGGATTCTGGGTTTCCAGAGTTCCATTGTTGCTCCTTCCAGGTGAGCTGAGACGCGGCCACTGGCACGACTGATCCACCCACGGCATCCTCCAGGATGGCTTCTGGATTCCAGGGCACAGAGGGGAAACCCCATATTCCAAAGCTGGCCAGAGAGGCAGAGAAGCCTGTAATGGTAAGTACCCACTGTGGCTGGGTGGCAGCTGTGTTAAGGCTGGAAACTCCCTGTGTCCCTCCTCTCCCTGCCCCTCCCGTTGTCCAGCAGCACTGTGGAGATACAGACCCCTCCCCACCTCTTTGTGCTGTGCCCCTGTTGGCAGGGGCTGTCATGGTGCAACAGGGGATGGACTGTATGTTCTTTCAGGGACAGTCCAGATCTTGCCTGGCTGTGCCACTGGAGCCAAGTTAAACAAATGCAAAGCTGAAGCATGAGCGCGTGCTTCTTTCCATCCCCTTCGTGTGGGCAGGAATTCCTTCTGGCAGGTCAGCACACTCACCTGTGCTGCTCAAACTCTGCCTGAAGAGACGTGGCTGGTCCCAGCTAGAGCAGGTTCCAGACCAATTGTTCTATCTCATCTCCTGTGTGGAGCACAGATACAGCCCTGCAGGCAGCAGTGGAGTCGGGGCAATTCGTCCTTCCCATCTGCAAATGTCCCCTGTGCTGACTGGAGCTCACTTGACTGGAGATGACCCAGTGCTGAGGCTCTGCCAAGGAGATCTCTCTGTGTTCTTCTGTGGAGGGGCCTGTGAGGCCAGACAGAGAGAAAACAAGTGCTAATTAATAAGAGAACTAAAACTTGGAGCCATTCCTCTGCACCTCAGCCTTGGTACAATGCTGCTTTCCTGCTTTCCTCAGACTCACCCAGCAGTGACATCTCCACACCCCATGGGTCAAGAGCATTGTGCAGAGATGGAGTTGGGGGAGTTCTGATAACTCCTCCCCACTCTCTGCAAAGGTCACTGGCTCAATCCACTGCAATTAGAGAGGAAAAAAATTCCCAAAGAGTAGAATTCCCCAAACATGTCACATCAAATCACGGAGAAGCTAATGGGACAGAGCCACGTGGTTAGAGCATGTGCATTCTGCTCTATATCATTAATTTACTGACGTTAAATATTTCAGGAAGTAACTTCCAGGACTTCCAGAACCGTCCTAGTGGCTGTGATCACAAATTATTCATCAGTGGCACTTGAACAAGAAAAACCTTTCTGAACAAGGGCATTTCTGAGGCTCTTGTTGGGTTTTTTTGCCTTTCAGCTGACTCCCTCTGCCTTCCAGAAGCAGATGTCTCTCACCACCAAGCAGAGGCTGGCCAGCATTCCACAGATTAATCTGCCCCAGATTGTCCAGCATCGAGATATGAGTGAGACCTCCAATCACAAGGTAGCCTTTTCCTACACTTTTCCTTGCTCTTTGATGTGGTATTTTTGAAAAGAGTGTCAAAAGAGCTGCTCAGCTTGAGCCTGCTCATTGTGGTGCAGCAGCTTTTGATCAGCTCAGAGCAGAGGTGGGTGAGCTGCTGTTTCCCCAGTGGGAGCAGGGCAGTTCTCACTGACAGTCTGTACTTCACTGGGGGTCAGTGCAGGATCCTCAGTCGTGAACCTTCCTCCCAGCAGCTGAACCTCTCCCTGCTCTCTCTTGCCTCTCCAGGTCTCAGCAGTTGACCCAGACCAGACCTTGTTTCATGTTTTCCCATCAGAGGTGGTATTTCAGAACTACGTCCCACACGAGGTCTGTGAAATGCCACTGGTTCTGAGGAACAGGGACATGGTGAGTGCTGGGATGGGGAGGTTTAACAGTGTGCTGGAAGAGGAGAGAGGTGCAATTCCTGTGGTGTAAGCAGAGCAAGTTACCTGCTGCAGCACATCCAGAATAAAATGCCTCAGCACCTCTGTTTGGCAAGATGATGGACATCTTCCCATGCTGGGGATCCTCTCTTGATTTTGACTGTGTGTTGGTGGTATCTACCCCAAAAGAGCTTTTATTTGTCTTTGCCAAGTACCAGCCAACAGACAAACAGTGAATTTGCTCTACTCATGCTTCCTCCAATGTAAAAGGACATTTATATTAACATTTCTACCAGTCTTAGTAAAAAAATAATTGTCCTACTCTCTCTGGCTGAGCTGCTTTTGCCCAGGCAGATGGGATTCAAGTCCACCCTTGTTTATTATGTGCATGCACCTCCAGAGCTAAAAGTGCTTTGGAAAGGTGTTTAAGGAAGGATGTCACCAGGGCATGGCCAGGTCTCTTCTCTACGTGTTTCCACAAGTGGCAAAATCATTGTTCCGTGTCTTTCCTGCAGGTTCCTCGGCTGGTGAAGGTCACGATGGAGAGTTCACCTTATTTCCAGCTGGTTGGCCCCAGCGGTGCGTACCGTAAGGTGCCACCGGGCATGTGTTCTAATTTACGCATCGTCTTCACCCCTGGGGAGAACAAGGTGAGTCTGGAGGTCCCAAGAGGTCAGTGCCTTCAGTGGAAAGTGAACCTGCAGGGCTGGATTCAGGACAGGGCAGCTGGCCTGGGTGTTGAGGAGCTCAGCTGGTTTCAGTGGAGTTGCACTGGATCTAGAATTATGGGGTACTCTTTGCCCGTGGCAAAGATGTGGACGAATGCTCTGTGCTGAGGCTGTTTCTTTCTGTGCAGGATTATTTCCACTGTCTTGTCTGCACCACTGAAAGAGAAGAGTTCATTGTGCCAATTTGGGCCATTGGTGCCCGAGCTGTCCTGGACTTCCCTGACCAGCTGGACTTCTCGGTCTGTCCGGTCAAGTACAGCACCGAGAAGACCCTGATGGTTCGTAACCTTGGTAACAGGGAAGCCCGTTACCAAATCAGCACCCAGAGGTAAAGCAGCTCATCTTTCTTTGTGCAAAACACCTGTGGGTGATAACAGAATTGTAATAGAGTAACAAAAGGAACCAGAGCAGGCTCTCCTGAGGGCTGGGTCTCCTCAGAAGTGAGCCAGGAGCAGTGTCTCATCCTGTGTGTTCTGCTCTCTGCTGACTGTGGTTGGTTTGCTCCTTCCTTCCACAAGTGAGCTGAAGTGGACTCCAAAAGGAATATCTTCCCCAGATCTCCCCCAAGAGTCCTGATCTCTCTCTGTGTTGCAGCCCCTTCTCTGTCACTCCGACCATGGGAACTCTTGGCATTGGTGACATCCTGCAAGTGACAGTGGAATTTCACCCTCTGCAGATCGGGGATTATTCTGGATCCCTGGTAGTGCACTATGACACAGGTGAGTGCTGGGCACTGCTGGGCTGCCCTGCTGTGCCCTGGGCAGTGAGGAGAAGGCTCTGCCTTTGCAGAGAGATGCCCTCCAGGATAAGGCTGGGTTGCTGCACTTGGCATTTGGGGCTGGCACTGAGGCATTAAGAACCAACCCACAGAAATGCCATTTCTAGAGAGCATGTCTGATGTTTGCTGTTTGCATCTTGCCTGGGAAACAATCACCTGCAACAGGAAGGGTGGGATTGGTACTGAAGTTTGTGCCCAGGAGGTATTTGGTTGGGAATAATGAAGGTTTGAGAGCTCTGGAAATGAGGGATCCTTTGGTCCATTCTAGAGGATGAAATGCCAGCAGGTTCTCCAGCAAATTTCCAGTCCTCCATCAGTTGATGTGCACAGCCAGGGGCTCTCTCCTCTTCAGCTCTGTCTGGGGTGGAAAGCAAAGATGTCCTTGCTCTGGTTGTTGAATAGTTTGGGAATCCTCAGTGTGGACTGGCAGGCTCAGGGGCAGGCAGCAGGATCCAGGCTTGCAGGACTGTAATGGGCAGGTTGGTGTGGGCTGTGCCCCACCAGTCTTGTTTTGACACCTCATCACAAGCCCACAGCAAGTGAGGGCACTGCTGCCACAACACAGCAAAGTCCTCGCCTGTGTCCCCTCCTGCCATGGGCCATCACTTCACTTGTTCTTCTGGGTCTCTCTTTTCTGCCCACATGCCCCCAGGCATTGTTGCTTGTCAGTAACAAGGGATCAGGAGAGACAGGAGCCCCTGGAATGCCTGGAGAAGACCCTGGGCAAGCCATGACTGAGTGGGGCTCCTCAGAGTCACCTGAATGACTCTGATGCAGAATTCCCTGTGACCTGAGTGGGTCACCCCACCACATCTGACTAATCTCACCCTAAATACTGTCACCTTGGGGACAGATCTCCACAAACACACCAGAAATAAGGTGCTTGAGGTGGTGTCCAGGACATCCCCACGCTGTACACACACAGCAGTTGGGATGTGATAAATGTCCTGATCCCTGGAACTGCTCATACAGCCAAAAGCTGTGACCTTTTCTTCTGTCACCTGTGGTTTGCTCTGTCCCTTGTGCTTCCAACAGTGAGTGAGCTGAGCAAAGACTCCTCTTTGCTTTGTTCCAGGTGAAGATACCCACACAAGCCTTCATGGGTCAGCTGTGAATGTCCACATCAGACTGGACAGGAATTTTGTGACTGTTGAGAAGACTTACATCACACTGTCAAACCACAGCACCGTGACCATCCTCAACCACAGTAATGTCACAGCCCGCTTCCAGTGGAAGGCTTTTGCCACTCAGGCAGAGGAGGATCAGCTGAAGCAGAGGTGGGTTTGAGAGATGCACTTCAGGGAGATACACTGCCTGAGGATATAACTAACAAATGCTGGTCCTGACTTGTTTATTGGGTGATGCAAAACAAAGTCCCTTCCCCTCTCAGGGCCTCTGGTTTTATGCATGCAAAACCTTTAATGTCACTGAAGGGATGTGATGTGAATTAATTTATTTGTTTTGAAAGTGCTCTGGGATGGCATTGTAGGGAACAGGGCAGCTGGAGTTTGCTTATCCCTACAGGTCCAAAAAGGAAGAAGCAAAGAGTGATGCTGGTAACCTGCAGATGAAACACAGATTTTTCCTCCCTTCCCAGGGAAGCCCCTTAAGATCAAGGTGTTCCTTGATCTTGATCTTTATCTACTTCCCCTGAGCAGCTCTGTGGTAGGAAAAGCCAGCTGAGGTGGCTGGTGGATTCTCCCTCAGTTGTGGCAGTGGCTTTGAGCCAAGAGGCTCTCTTGAGGGTTTTGCTGGCTTTCAAAATCTCTCCTGAGCTTGTAAGGGTGGAGTAAAACCACCTGCTGTGCCAACAAACAACAAGGGATCCTCTGATCCATCTGGAACTCCAAGGCTCGGGGTCAGCCCCTGGCTGAGGAGCTGCTGCTGCTCCTCCCCAAGTGCTTTGCTGCTGCACTTACACTTATCTCTGCAAATATGTGGCCTGTTAAATGATCTGCTGGGTTTGTCTCTCCCCGTGGCTGCAGGTTCTGCCACAGGCTGTGCCAGGAGGAAAATGCCCAGGCAGATAATTTTCTGGAGTGGAGCAGAGCGGACACCACTCGTGGAGAACGCCTTTCCCTGCTCTCCCACATCTACCAGAACGAGAGGGCAAAGGTGCAAGGAGATCCCATGCTGTTCTTTGATGACATTTTCACTATTAAACCGGTGGTAAGTGATATCTGAGATAGCTGATAGCTGAGAACCTCCCTTCCTCTTCCTTCTCCTCCTCCCCTCCATGAGGTCACTTGGCAGATCCCCACCTCAGCTGGCTTGATGTGCTGAGAGGGAAGACATTGGCTTTCTTGTGAGGCTGGAGAGCTTGTTGCACAAAGCATTTCTGCCCTGCGGGCTCCTGGCAGGCTGCAGGGACCTGCCTAAATCTTCCAATCTCTTTTATCAATGTTATTGATGAGTGTTGCTCGCTCCTTGCTCATCACTGATGCTCTCTAGATAAAGGCTTACAGGGCTGCGACTGAAAACCAGAAATGTGATGTTTGAAGATGAAAGTTTTGTTGTCTCCTTCTGCTTCAGGAGGGAGAGATCTGGCCAAATTTTTCAGCTGAAATCAGCGTGACCTTTAGACCCCGAGAAGCCCGACTCTACGAACGCGTCGTCTACTGCGACATCTCGGGTACGGCTCCCCCCTCCTGCCCCTCTCACCCACGCTGAGGGCGAGGTGCAAATGCTCCTCCACCCCACTGGGCTCCTGTGTCATTGCTGGGAAGGCTCTGTGGTCAGCAGGGCAGTGCTGGCACATGCCCACTGTCCCTGTGGCTTCCGGGGGGTCTCCTGTGCAAGGCCAGGGATGCCTGGCTCTGGATCACTGATCCCAGAACAATCCAAGCAGTGCAGGGACTAGTGAAATGCAAGCCTTGAGCTGATCTGGGAGTTGGAGGAACAAAATGATGTGTGTTGAGAAACAAGAGCCTGCTCCTGAACAACCTGATGGGCCCAATGGAAGCTTAACTCTTCCACTGGCTCCTTGGAGGAGAATCTCAGGGAGGTCATTTAAGTGATGCAGACACATCCACACACACATCCATCCCTTTGAGACTGGAGCTGATCCCTTGGATTGTCAAGGTAGGAATCAGCCCAGAGTTAAGGTCCCCTGGGGGCAAATAGAATTGAAATAAGGAAACAAACCTGGAAGGAGGAAGAATAAAATTTCTGGCATCTCCTAAAGTTCCAGTATCAACAAAGGGGCAGAAGAAAGGATGGTTTCCATGGACATATCATATCTCCTGAGGGAAGAGAAGGGGCCATGTCTTTTCTGGGAGAATCAAGACCTGGTTCTATCCAGCTCAGAGTCAGGGAATAGCATTGAGGCAGCCTGGAAAATGCAGGATAATATAGGGAATTATTGCACTGAAAGAGAAATCTCTCCCCAGGCCATGAGACCAGGCTGCCCCTGCGCCTCATAGGGGAAGGCCTTGGGCCCCGGCTCCGCTTCCTGTTCGAGGAACTGGACATTGGGAAGGTTTCTGTCATATCACTCCACAGATACAAGGTGAGCAGCAGGGGTTGGGGTGGATCCTGATGGCTCCTGGGGTAGAAGTGAGCCTGGTGGACCTGCAGAATTCCTGGCAACTCAGGCAGTTGTGATATTAGTCAAATTTGGGGGGTTTCACAGAATCTGGATCCTTTTGATGGGTTCTGAGGGGTGTATCTGTTGCTCCTGAAACCCTCATCCCTGCTTTTTGCAACTGCCCTTGGAGAGCAGCTGGGAGGCTTCCTGCAAAACAACCCCTTGGCACATGAAAGCAACACTGGGTCAAAAAGCTGAGTGTTCAGAGGCTTTTGTTCCAGCCCCAGACTCAAGGCACCTTTGTGCTCAGGCTGTTCAAAAGCAGCTGGAACAAACTGGCTGCGTTTGAGTTCGAGTCCATTGCAAACAGTTTTCAGTCAGGTGCCTCCTGCCTGTTCCTGGGAGTCAGGGAAAGCTGTCCAGCCTCCTGGCTCAGCACTGGCCCTCACAAAGGGCTTGGGAGTGCTTTCCCTTGCTGACCAGTCCCTCACCACCCTTCAGCCTCGGTGCATCTCCAGCTCTAGAAAGACCGAAGCATTTCTGTAAAGGAAGCAAAGGCAAAGGAACTTGCTACATCTTTTTTCCTGGTGTCTTCTACGTGCAATAAACTGGCTGGCTGCAATGGAACCAGAATGTGTCCTGCCCTTGGGGGGTTTGGGCACATCTGGAGCAGCAGCAGCTCAGTGGTGATTAACTTGTCACACTGTAATGCCCCGTGTTGCTCTCAGGGCCGGGGTGAATGAACCTGTTGATGCTGAGCAGCTGCTCTGTGCATGTGGAAGTGGATTGCTCTGTGTCAGTGGGATAACCCAGAGTGACTCTGGTTGTGTGAAGTTATTGTTGCTTTGCATGAAAATCCCAAAGGCATACAAAGTTGTATTTCAAAGTTGTAATTTTTTTTTTCGCTCCTGCCATGCAGCAGCACAGAGCATCTTCTGCCTTTTACAGTGTTGTTTAATTTAAAAACAACTCAGCCTTCTGTAAGAAAGGAGATTGCTCATGTATTTCCACCTTGCTTTCTTGCTGCTGCAGGCAGTCCTGGTTAACAAAGGGCCTATTGAGGGTCTCTTCAGCCTCCTCCCTCCAACTACAGCCGTGGGCTCCTGCTTCACCTTTCTGCCCCAGCAGGGCATCATTCCACCAGATGGGCTTCAAGCCATCAACATCTCCTTCCGAACCACCATCCCAGGGGAGTTCAAGGAAGAATTCCAGTTCAGTGTCCCTCAAGCCCCCAAGCCTTTGACCTTCACTATCAGGTGAGGAGGGCTCTGGGAGCTTGGTGGGCACATCTGTAGCTGTCTCTGGGTAATCATCTCCCACCTGCCTCATTTGGTGGCGGAGCAGAGAACAAAGGTGTTGCCTGAGGTCTCAGTCTTGGCTCTGATGCTGGCAGCCCCTTGGTGTGGGGATGCCTTCTGCCCAGTGCAGGTACCAGGAGCTGGAGTGACTCCTTCCTGCAGGGATGTCTCTCCCCCGTAGGGTGTGGCAGGCAATGGGATGGCATTAGCTTTGGGCAGTAGCTGGTCTGGGATGTCCCACCTGAACACCCAGCAAGGCCCCCAGGGCTTTGAAGATGGGCCAGCCCAGGTGATTCTGGGGAGCTCTGCAGCAGGGACTGTCACAAGGGCTTGGGCATCATCCTATGGGCTGGTGCCACTGCAAAAGATAATCCTCATCAAGCAGAGGGCAGAGGTGGGGAAAGAAGAAAAAAAATTATGATGGGAAAAGCAAAGCTCACTTCTCAGAACCACAGCAGCATGAGGGCTTGTCCCAGATAGCCTGCTGGCTGCTGCCCACTTTGCTTTGGCTATCTCCTGTCCACGCAGATGCTGTGCTGAGCACAGGGTGGTGGGTTGATTTGAAACCCATGGTGGCTCTGACAGCAGCTTTTATCCATTCAAGGGGTTGTGAGAGCTGAACACTTTGCAATTCCCTTTAACCCAGCCATTGCCTCCTCTGTCTTTGTCCTCACAGGGGCTATGTCATCGGACCGACTTTCCATTTCAATGTACGCGCCCTCCACTTCGGTGACGTCTCCTTTGGTGAGTGTGCCCAGGGTTTGGACCACAGTGTGAGAGGTCTGTGTGTTGCTGAAATGGAGCACTTGAGCCTCAGAGCATCTGTCACCTCCACAGCAGCCTAAAGGGTGCTGACTCCAGGGCTGCTGGTGGCTCAGGCAGCATTTTGCCATCATGAGGTCGAGTAGGACCAAAGGAATAGAAAGTCAGTGTCCCTGCTTGGCCACTTCTCAATTTCCTTTTGAATGAATAAACCAACAAGAAAGGCACCAGACAGGAATATTGTTACATAATAGGAGATTCATCCTGCTTAATCTGATTTCATTCCCAAGGCCTCTTCAGCTGAAGGCAGCTGTTGTATCTTTGCTTCCTTTAACTGTGCTGCTGACTGTTGTCTGCATCTGGTGACCTTGGTCTCATTTGGAATTGTGACATCTGTGTTGGTCCTTTCTGTGCCCCTCCTGCCTCCCTGCTGGAGTCACTGCTGGAGCTGGGCAGTGGTCACTGTTGATGGGCACAGAGAAGCTCTTGGCTGTGCCTGCAGTTGGTTTTTCCTCCCCCTCTGTGTTCAAAGGACACTTGGTAAGCAGGCCCTGGGAGATGTGTCCTCCCCACAGAGCTGGCCAGCCAAGACAGATGTCCAGTGCAGAGCAGGTTGTGGGCTGGTGTCCTGGCTCTGCAGGACATCCCCACCAGGTGTGGCTGTATCCCTGGCTTTCCATTATGAAATGCAAGTCTCAGAGCTAAAGTGCTGTAAACTCTTGTGGGCAGCAACCACAGCCAGTGTGCAGCAGGGGATGGTGTCCCTGTTTGTTGGTAAACTGCATTAGGGTGCTTTGCATCATGTTCTCATTCCCAGTTCCATCCTCCCTTTGTTTTATTATAGCTTCTCCTCGATGACAACTCACTGCTTTTACATCTTGAAAACAGTGGGAGTGTAGGCAGAGTTAACAGGGAGTTTTACAGCCTGAATTTTGAGAGTAAATCCTCGGTTTGGGTGCACACTCACCAGTGAGAAATACCTGGTGCTGGTTTGGGGCAGGGGAGAGAGCTCCTCCTCCCCATTAGAGACACTCGTGGTGTTCAGCAGGGCTAAGAGTGGGCATTTCCAAGCAGCAATCTGGGGGCAGCAGCAAAGGAACTAAGTGACCATTAATTCCTGGCTGAGCTGCTCAATGAGCTGCAGTTCAGATAACAAAGAGCCAAACTCCAAGCTCAATTTTGTCCTACTGGGACATTCACACCAGGAATCAGGAGATGATTGGTGCCTATATTGTGCCATTTTCCAGGCTTTCCTCGCACCTTGTCCTGCCGCCTGACCAACACCTCCCTGATGCCCATGGCCTTCACCCTCCACATTCCTGGGGATGGCTCTGGAGAGCCCAGCCTCACCAGCTCAGATCAGACATCCAGCAACACTCACCCATCCTGGAGAAGGGGAGCTCAGGGTCTCACGAAGCCAATGGAATTTACCATAACACCCTGCAGAGGGACCATCTGCTCCCAGGCATTCCAGGATATCCAGGTATGGGAAGAGTCCAGCCATACACACTTCAGCAGGTGGGGCTGAAGCTTCACTGATGTGTGGGAGGGCTTTGGCACTGCCAGCTTTGAGTATTGTGTGAGTAAGAGACCTGCACTGGTGTGAGGCCTCTTTTAGCTGGGTTGCTTGGGATGTTCCTGAAGGAGCACAGTTTTGTTTCCAAGATCATAAGCTGAAATCATGTACCATATGGTCAAGTACAGAAGCCATTCGTGTGTTTTTGAGAGGAATTTCTCTGATGGAAAGCAGCAGAGGAAGGATGAGGACAGAAGGTGGCTGTCAGAGGGAGGGATGTCATTGTATAAATCGGTTTGCTTTTCTTCCCTGTCTCGTTTCTCCTCTCCTGGGGAGCAGAATGAGTTGTATTCCCTGTGGGGATCTCCAGTGGGGACAGAAAACACTCTGCAGCCGTGAACTGCCCAGCACCTGCTGGGCCACACTTTGCCCTCAGCTTCCTGCTGTAAAGCTGACACAGCTCTGGAACTGGGCACATGCTGTTCATTCTGTTCAAGTCAACAGATCTCCTCTGCATTTATGTCATTGTAGTCAGGTGAAAAATTGATCCCTTAATTTGAATAAAGTGGTGAGTAGAGCATTAGTCTGCTGGTGCTTTATCCTAGTTTACCTATGCCCTGATAACTTCAAGATATGTTTAATAAATCCAATCTTGCCAGAAGGCTTTTGTTGCTCCCAGAGATTGCACTCTACACATGGACCAGCAGAAGAATTAAGGCAAAATCCTTCCTTTCCTTGCCATGGAACAAGAACTGGAGGACACATATGATGAACCTTTGGGAGTGAGGAAGTATTTGCTGCTCTTCCCTTCCACCAGGTCACCTTGTGTTCCAACACTGTGGGGCCATACCAGATGGAGCTGGTGGTGGACGTGGTTGGTGTTGGCAAGAAGGTGTCAGCACTGCCCATCACAGCCAGGTACCAGCACTCTCCTTGCAGCTGCTCGTCTTTCCTTGTGCACCCACCACCAGCACCCTGCCTTGCACGGGGTTTTGCTGGCTGCAGCTCCAGAGGAGGAGGGTTGCTTAATGAGATGGTTCTGCCTAGCTTGATATAAGAAAAGAAGTGCTTGGAAAGCACTTGGAAAGCCCATGGTGAGAAGCACCCCTGTTCACAGCCAGGCACAGCCTTTTTCTAAGTAGAACAGGAAGAACATTAATTATTTGCCTGGTTTTTGGTGCTTGAGGTGTAACAAATTTCCCAAGGGCTGCCTGTCCTCCTTCCTGCAAGAGATGGACTTGTGCTGGGTGGTGACCATTGCTTTGGGACATAGTGAGCAGCCTGCTGAGAGCTGGGGTCTGGCTCAATTAACCAACACGTGCCAGTGGGAAAGGGGCTCACGGCAGGAGTGGTGAGGGCAAAAGAAAGGCAAGATCTTATGAAGGGGAATATAGTCCTTGATGTGGCAGGCGAGCTCAGGTTTCGCTGCTTCCCTGTGGCTCTTTTGAGCATTAATGTTCTCAGAGTTGAGGCCAAAAGTCGTTCTTGCTGCAGCCGAATTCTCTCCTGTTGTGCTGCCGTGGGTGCCAGTTGAATGACAAGAGGGATGCAGTTCCCTGGTGCTGTTCCCTCTCCCAGGCAGAGCCGTCCAGTCAGTGCCTGGGCTGCAGTTTTGTAAAGCAAGTGCAAACAGGGACAGTCAGTGTATAAACCTGTGGGGTGAAGGACCAAGAGAGCTGTAGGGACTGGGAGAGGGTTATAATCCACTCTGTAGGGCTTCTGCCCTCCACTGCTGGAGCAAATGGCTGAGTTTTCAGGCAGGGCAACAGTGCTGTGGGAGGGGAGGGACTAATTTTTACTGAGACTCTGTAGCCTTGTGTTCTTTGAGCCTTCATGAGCCCTAGTCCTCAGTGGGAAGCTCCCCCAGAAGTTATGGCTCACTGACACTGTTGCAGGAGTCCTTGCAAGCCTCCTTGGGCAAAGAAAGGACAAATCTGCTGAGACAGCTCTGGAACAGGGTACATGCTCTGCCTGGGCACTTGGAAGCCTCTGCAGCGCTGAGTCTCGGGGTTTGCCCCTCCTTGACAAGAGGTGTTCGAGTGAAAGGAAGTTAGAAGTGATTTATCACTGTAGGAGTATTAAATGTCCCTTTGACATGACAAATGTGTTGTGCTCCGTTTCATGTTCTTCAGGGGTACAAGTTCTCTATCCTTTCAGTGTCTCTAATTCCTCGGGGTCATCTCTTTGCCCAGATGTGTCGTTCCTCCCCTGCGAGCGCTCAACCCCATCATGACATTTGGACGGTGCTACCTGAACGTCCCTTACTGGAAGATGTTGAAGCTTGTGAATGACAGCGACTTCCCTGGCTGCTACAGGGTTCTTCCTCAGGTTGGGCATTGCATCCACCTCCTCCTCTCAAATGTTATCCAGTTGTTTATGAGGGGAAAAAAGGGTTTGTGTAAGCCCTTGCTGGTTTCTATTCAAACCTAAAGGTTCACTCAGAACAGGAACCTGCCTGAATACAAACTTCAGGAAGCTGTTTAACTTCTTAGGGAAGCAGTTTATATTCTAGTCTTTGAGGTGTTTTAATGTAGGAGAGTTTAGAGGGTTGTGAAAAGCTGCTGCAAGGGGGCTGCCAGCACAGGAGTGGGTGTCTGTGAATGCAGCAGCTTTTGGACCCCCTGAGGATGTTAAACCCCTACAAGTCCTTTATCTTGTTCTGTGTCTTTCTGCTTTCTCCTGGGGATTTTTAAAAGTGTGTGTGAGTTGCCATCGTGGTAGATGTCAAGGAGTTTAAAGTTTCCTCCCTCTGAAGTTGTGTTTGATTCTGTCCCTTCTAGGAACACAAGGAGGAGGATGCTGTGTGGTACTTCACCCCTCAGCCACGTGGGATTATCAAGGCTCACAGCTTAGTGGAGATCCCATTTATACTTAAAACGAAACTGCTGGGAGAGCATGACACCACTGCTGATGTTGTCGTGTTTGGGAGTGAAGATTCCCCACTGGTGAGTGTGAGGAGAGATGTGAGCCTGTGTGTGACTCATCCTGATGGAGTGTAAAATGTACAGGGATTCTTCCAGGGAAAACAGGAGCTTGTGATATATGGCTGGTGTGGACAGGAAAGAAGGGATTGGCGTCATAGGCAGCATCTTATGCCTAGAAAAGAGGAAGTATAGAATCCTTGTAGGTGGTAATCTCAGTGCCTGACCCAACATATAGTGGGAAACAGGATAACAAGCCCAGTTTGAACCCCAGACCAATCTATGGGTCTCACATTCTGCTGGGAGGGTGGTTTGGGGCAAGATGGAGCAGTGAAAGGAGTGGAAGCAGGCAGGAGGTAGAGGAAGGAGAGATAGTGTGGAGGAGGTATGAAGAAGCAAGAATGGGAAACAGCATTTCTCTGTTTCCTGATAATGGGAACTTGTGGCTTTCAGATGGGATCACTGCATATCCCACGCTTGCTCCAGGCCTTCTGTTTCAGTCTACAGCACTGAAAACTTCAAACAGCCAGAATTATCCCCAGCCTAGGAGTGCCCTTAGAGCTGCCTAAGCTTTTCAAACTTTCCCTGATGTGTCCTTTTTTTTGATCTTTCCTACCTTCTTCCTGGACCAGAAAATCCACTTAGAGAGCATTGGACAGGGGCCGGTTGTCTATGTATATCCAACTGAGATAAACCTGGGCACTATCCCGGTCGTTGAAGATATTTCCCAAACTCTCCACCTCTCCAATCAGAGCGTCATCCCTGCAGTCTTCTGGGCAGAGATGGTAAGTATCTCTGGGGCTGTTTTCCAACGAAAATGACTGCTCAGTAGCAGCCTATGACTTGTTTTTTATATTCAATGTTTCCATGCCTCTCTGTACAAGATATTCCATCCGAGTGCGGCAAGAGGAACCTGGCTCTGGGGGTGGTTTTATCTGGGACAACCCTCAGTGAAATACTCAAATACACTGCAGTTTTCTTTCTACTTACTGCTTTCCTGCCCTGCTATAGCCATGCAGAGCCAACTTTTCCAAAGCAGAGGGCACTGGGACACCTCCCTGCAGCTGATGATCAATGGGAAAAATGGGCTTCAGTCCTTCAGGGGTTGTTGAGAAGCACTGAGAGCCTTCTGGGAAAGAAGACTTTAGTGTTGGGGTTTTGTTCAGCTGGTTTTGCAGAGTTATCCTTTGGGCTCTCAGCAATATCCTCCAGCTGTGTGGCTGCTGTGGTGGGATTGGAGCAGTCCTGGCTTCCTCTGGCCTTGAGCCTCTGTGCCAACCCAGCTCTGTTGTCAGGAAGCCAGGAAAGTAGCTTCCCTTGGCATGAACTCCAAAGAGAGACTGGAGGAGGAATAACCTTCTCCTGAGGAGGAACATCCCTTGGGTTGAGCAAAACTGGGTTAATGAAGTGAATCTGTTAAAGGAGGGTAAAATACAGGTTGTATAAGCTCTTGGAGAGTTGCTGTTGCCAGACACTTAGATTTAGGGAAATTAAACCTTTATGGGTTTTACCCTCCTCTCTTTAGTTCTTCCATTTCTTGCACCCCACAGCAGACCAGGGTCCATGGTTTCCATCCCAAGATCGTGCTTGGTTTGTCTTACAGGCTGGCACGTGCTCACGCTGGAGGATTGAACCCAGTAAGGGAGTGATCCCCCCCGAGAGCGAGGTGTCTCTGACTGTCACAGCAAACCTCGATGACACGGGGAAATTCGAGGACAAGGTGAAGCTGTTCATTGAGAACAGTGAAGTGAACATCATCCCTGTGCAGGCTGTGGGCGTTGGCACCACAATTGTCACTGACAAACCTTTCTCTCGGGAGCTCAACTTTAGCCCCCACTTCAGGTAGGATCTCTCTCAGCTCCCGCTTCTCCCATGGGCTCAGCAAGGAGCAGTTTTGCTGTAGTCCTTCAGGCTAGGTCTTTTTCAGTAGGTCCCAGCTCTGTTTCCCTGAAGCCACAGAGATTCCTTTAGAAACATGTGATGGCTATTTGGGAGCCATTAGAAACCCTCAAAAGCCACTGAGATGGAAAACAGCTGCTGGGTGGTGATGAACTTAGGGGCAGCCAAGGCCTGGCTGTGGCTGAAGCCTTGAGCTCAGGTGGCCTTTTGGTGGAGGTTTTGTTGCTGAGTGTGCACTCAGGGAACTCCATCAGGGTGCTGAAGGTGGGTGACTGCAGGGAAACAGCAGCTCCCATGACATTTCCTCTGCTTCTCTTCTAGCCATGACATTTCAATGTCATTTCATGACATTTTCTCTGCTTCTCTTCCAGCCTCACTCCCTACTGTTACCAGTTCAAAATAACAAACAAAGGGCGACACACCCATCAACTGTTCTGGACCACAGAAGGGTTCAGCGTCGTTCAGCAGCGTCGTGGCCTCGGTACCACCAAGGACAAAAGCACTTCCCAGGTCCCCAGACCTGCCAGCCCCGTGTTCAAGCTGCAGCCGCCGCAGATGGAGCTGCTGCCGGGCCAGACCAAGGACATGGTGCTGGAAGGCTTCTCCAGCACCCCCCAGGTGAGGTCCCACCAAGGGCTGAGCCTTTCCCATCAGATCCCCTCCACTGGGGCTTCTCCTGCAGCCCCTTGACATTTGCCTGGGAGAAGGAGCAAGTGCCTTCAAGAAACTGTTTTAAGGCCACAAGTTTCCATGGCAGCACCAGTTGCTTTCCTTGCTGGCCACCATCAGTTGCTAAGGCTTTTTTGTGTTTCCATAGCTACCAAAACCCAGTGCTGATCCCAAAATACAGGGTGAAGGAAATATTGGTCCTTCAGGGCAAACAGGAGGTTACCAGTGTCATGTGCTGAGGCAGAAAGAAAGGGCAGAGAAAAAAAAGTTACACTTAGACTGAGAGCCCAGGCAGAAAGCAAATGAAACAAGTGCCAAGTGCTTTATCTGGGGAAAGCAGGGAGTAAAACAAAAGCCCTGCAAAGGGAGGGAGTGTCTGGGAGCAGCATCGCTTGTCCTCTACAGACAAACGTGGGCAGAGGGCTGGTCTAACCCTGAGTCCTGGAGGAGGAAAACCAACACTGTGTCAGCTCTAATGATCAGTGTGATGTCCATCCACGTGGGAAACTGTTCCCAGAGATCATTATAATTGACAGCTTGACTTTTGTCAATATTTCCATAACTGCTCCCCAGTCTCTCAGCCAGCCCTGGTGTCCCAAGGGCAGCCAGGTCTTGCAGCACCCTTGGAAAGCAGCTCAGAGGGGGAGACTTTAGCAGGGCCTTGGGGTGTTCTCCTCCCTGGACCTTTCTTTCCAGGGGAAGTACAACTCTGCAGAGAAGCTGCCAGCCAACCCTTGTGTGCACTCCCTGGCTCCAGAACCCCTGGGCACAATATTTAAGTGAATGTGGAAGAAATCTGCATGAAGCTCCTACTGATTAGCCCTTCTGTCACCTGTTTCCTTAATATAGTTTTGTTTTTTTTTTTTTAAATCAGTTCCTACTTTCCCGCTTTCTGTAAGCACTATGCTCAGCAGCAGCACAAATCAAAGCCAAAATCACTTGGGGCCAGGATTATTACAGTTGTAGGCAGCACATGACTCATGAGCGCCTTTTGTGGCTATCGGGGTGCAGTGTTACAGACGTTTGAGTGCAGAATAAATAGATAGGCTGCAGCACAGAAAAGAAAGGGGCTTTTGAGGAGAGCAGTGACTGTGGCAGGAAATGGGCCCGTGGGTGGTGAGCCAGCAGCCACTGGTGACAGTGACTCTCACATGCAGAAGGTGAAGGAGCGGCTGCTGTGTCACGCCATGGTGGGGAGGGAGAAGAGAAAGAAGCAGATAATGCAAGTGGATGTCAGCTGCGAGTTCGTTTTTCCCCTCGTGCAAATATCTTCCAGAGAAATCGTGTTCCACGTGGAGAAGGTAAGTCTCTGGATTGCATCCTTTCATGGCATTTAATGGCATGGCTGTTAAATCAGCTGGAAGGGCTAGAAACTATTAGAAAGAGTAAATAGAGATGTATGCACTTCTGGGGTTGAAAAATGTGAAATGCATCGGAAGGGGAAGGAGGTCCGTGGCCACTTGAGGTTGTTTTTCCTTGTCTCCTGTTTCTCTAGCGGCCCAGTGATGTCCTGACTCTCCTATACAAGCCTCTGTCTTTAAAAAACAACTGCTGCCTGCCACTCAGCATTGTGCTGGACTTGAAGAAGCCATTCCTAATCTGTGATGTGGACCAGCAGCCCCTCCCCGAAGATGCTCAGGTGAACAGCCAGGGACCTTCCTGCTGGTGGGGTTTGAAGAGGGAGGGGTGTGGTGGTGCCCTTCTGCTGGGAGGTCCTCGAGTTGAGAAGTTCTTTCTGTCGAGTCAGCAGTGGACTGGCCTGAACTGAATCAGCAGAGCTGCTGAAGGAAGCAAAATCTCACCTGAATTGGGAAGACCCATCCTGGCTCTAAGACACAGGGAGCAGACAACTAGGTCTGGGCAAGCCATCCAGTCTCCTGGAAAGCATCCCAGCTCTCCAGCAGCCATCCCTTTGTATTGCTGCCAAGCACAAAAACATGAGCCTGAGAGAATCTTGGACAAGACTGTGATGCTCACAGTCAGACCTTCACCATAAAGAAATGAAGGGTGAACTGGGAAGGCCACACTGGGGTCACACTTCAAACCTTTAATGTTTCATGCTGTCAGACCTTGGGGCTTCATCACACAGGTGATTAATACTCTTCATCTCCTTGCAGCCCATAAAACTAGACAAAGGGGAGGAAATTCATCTCCACATCCAATTTAACCCGGCTTATGAAAAGGATTTGTATAGCTGGGTAGCAGAGAAGACACTGAACATGGAGTTCATGGAGCATCCCCACGAGGAGCAGATCACCATTCGGGGAGAAGTCTACTTCCCAAACCTCCATATCCAGCCCAAGGCCCTGGACTTTGGCTGCATCATAAATGGCACTGAACAAGTGGATTTTGTGGCAATGACCAACTGCAGCCCAATCCCTGTCCACTACCACTGGTCCTTCCAGACAGACAGCCAGGTGAACACCATAAGGTAGGTGCTCCTTTGCTTGGAGCTCTTCTTCCTGGGGTCCTGTTTGTGCTTTGCAAGGACCGAGGATGTTTGCCTGGGATCTGACAAAGTGCTTTTGAGATTTCCTTGTGGAAATAACAAAAACCAGCCGTGGTCAGGCTGGATGCTCAGGGAATAGGTGTTCTCCACCAGCTGGACACTGGGCTGGAGACAATGTCCTCCAGCCAAACTGGGACTGTAAGACACTCCCAACCCTTTTTGCATAGAAGTAACCTGGACTCCTGCTTTACCTCTGGAGCTACAAAGCCAGGCTTAGGCACTTGGACAAGCAGATCTGTAATGTGACCTCTTTTCCTTCCCTGCCAACCCGATTTGTTGTCCTTTCCTACAAAGAACCTACACAGGTGCTGCCACCAGAGTGCAGTGCTGCTGTCCCAGTCTCTTCCTGCTGCTTTGCTGTAGCTCCCATACAGGTTTCCCCTGGGAAGGAAAGCTGGTGGGGAAAGCTGCTTTCTCAGACCTCTGTGGCCTGAGGCAAAGACCATCCTGGTGAAGGGAGTTTTCAGCTGTTAAACCACACCTCCCCTTCACAGACCAGCTCTTTGGTGTTTGACAGTGATCAGCAGGTTCTGCTGGGGCTCTAGGGGTGGCTGTAGCTGTTGGTGGGAGCACTTGTCTGAACATCCCTGGGAAGCAGGGCCTTACAAGGCTGGGCTGTGCTTTCCAAGCCCAAGTGCAATCCTGCAGTAGTGCTGGGGCACATCTGTAAACACATTTCTGGCAGTTCCTCCTGCTCTGACCTGTGCAGAGTGCAGACGTCTGGTCTGGGCAGTTTTTATTAGAGAAGCAAACGGTTCTTCCATAACGCCCCAGGAAACTGAGCCCAGTTAACCACTGGGCATTGAAGTGCTGCAGTTGCAAAGAATAGAGCTCACACAGACACAGTTTTGTTTAGGGAACTGGGACCTGGCTCAGAGGAGACAACCTCTTGGGAGTTGACGTTATTTTCCAGGTTCAACCCTTCACCGCCTAAATTCAAACCTAAACCACCAAAGAAAGAGAGAAACTCTTTGTTGTCAAGGAGGCAGTTCAGTGCTGAAAGTGTGGAGGAGCCAACTAAAGACCTTGAAGCAGTGCAGGATCCTGCCCAACAGCCAGCAGGTTCAGAGGACTCTTTGGGAGCAGAGCAGGATCCTGCCCAACAGCCAGCAGGTTCAGAGGACTCTTTGGGAGCAGAGCAGGATCCTGCCCAACAGCCAGCAGGTTCAGAGGACTCTTTGGGAGCAGTGCAGGATCCTGCCCAACAGTCAGCAGGTTCAGAGGATGTTCTGGGAGCAGTGCAGGATCCTGCCCAACAGTCAGCAGGTTCAGAGGAATCCCTGGTAGCAAAGGTAGATTATCTTGTGCACCTACTGCTTGCGTTGCTCCCAAACTTGCCCCTGTAAAGCTGTGCTCATGCCAACCTCCCTTTTTGCTGTCCTGCTGTCATATGCCCTGAGAGTGGGCTGAGCAGCAGGGCCAGTGGCTGGAAGTGGGGCATCTGGGGAGGGACAAACAGGATAGTTTTGCCCGTAGAAACCCACTGAGATCCTACAGATCTATTCTGAGTTTGGGATTTTTTTTTTTTTTTGGCTTATTTTCTTTACAATGTAAAATGAGGTTTTTATTTGCATCATGATGAGAAGGCTTTTGGTTTCCTTCCTGTACCAAGCTGTGCTGAGTCCTGATCTCCATTTCCCTCTTTCCAGCCCTGCTAGAGCCACCATTTTCACATCCCTGCCTTCACCCAAGAGCCAGTATTGCAGTGATGGCTCCAGAGCTGTCTTTTTTAAGGCAGAACTTTTCTTCCTCCTAGCATGGAAAATGGCCTTTGGTCTGCTGACCTGCCTGGTGAATCTTGGTACTTTGGAGTGGGAACTGGCCCCATGGCTGCTCATGGGGCAGTAAAAAAGGGTGTAAGGAAGCACGGGAGTTTCTGAAAAGCACCAGTGTTGGCCTTAAGTTCAAGGAGAGGAGTTGTACCTGCTCACATCCCAGTATTGGTCATTTCAACTCTACATGTTTTTTCTGAATCAGGAGAAATGATACCCACTAGACACAAAGAATAGTGTGGCTGAATGTTCTCAGACAGAAGCACGAAATCATCTTTATTTCCTGGTTGTTGCCCGCGTATGCACAATTAAACCAGGGAAATTCAAGCAGCTGTCCTAGAATCCTGGAATGGTTTGGCTTGGAAGGGCCCTTGGTTTTGCTGGGAAGGGACCTTCAAAGATCCTATAGTTCCAGCCCCCTCTGCCTGAGTGCTGGGGGTATCCAGTTCCCTCGTGCACACTTGCATGTAGGACGTGCAGACAGAGCCTGTGTCTCATCTGTGTGTGGGCTTGGACCAGCACTCCACTGACAGCACGGACATACCCACACTGGATCTGTGCCCAGGTCCCATCTCAGCTGCTCCTGGGGTGGTGGGGTGGTGGAGCCTGCAGCAGAGTGATCTTGCTCAGGCAGTGCTCACTGCAGCCCGTGGTGCTTTTTTTCCAGGTACTGCCATGCACTGCTGTGGAGCCTCTGAGCCTGGAGACCATGAAGGGATTGAGGCGATTCACGGGGGTGGAGAACCTTGCCTTGAGAATGGAAGAGGTAAGTGGGAATGTCTTATTTCCATCTTTCCAGTGTGGAAAGCAGTTCTGTAGCCCCCACTCCCACTGGCATTGCCCACAGAGGGGCCTCAGTCCTTCCAAGCCCATCACAAAATACTGCTGGAGCAAGTAGTCGCTGGAGAGGCCACATGGGACGTGTCGTAGGGCTGCCCAAGGAGGCTCCCTGTGCAGCACCTGGGGAGGGCATTGCTCCCCTTGTACCTCACAGGGTGGTTGACTGGAAATTTTTGCAGGAGCTTTTGCTGTAGCACCTTGAGGGAGCAGCATGTAAACCAGAGAGAGGGGGAAAAGCCTCAGGAGTCAGATGAGCTGAGCTGGAGTCCTCCCCCCAGCTCCAAGGGCTTTCACCTCCAACTCTCCTGTATTTCTGGAGGCAGTAAAATTGTTTTCAAAGGCAAGTTCTGCAGTGGAGAGAATATCTTGCTGCCAGGAGACATCCTAATTTACTTTAATGTCGTGTATTAATTAATGCATTGATCAGCGAGTATGGAAGAAGATTTCCCCTGTGGTCCCTCCACTGGTCGGTGGCACGGATGCGGGATGAGATTAGGATGATTCTGGCTGTCTTTGAGAAAGAGGCCCCTCCATTTACCTCTGTACTTCACTCCAATCCACGGCTGCTCTTCTGCACCCATTTCCATGCTCATCATCTCGATCCCTCCTCCCCTCCTGCAGGTTTTTGATGTCCAGCCGGTGTCCGGTGTGCTGCAGCCGGGCGAGAGCCAGCGCGTGCTCTTCACCTTCTTTGGCCACCCCAACATCGTCGCCCGTGTCACGGCGCTGTGCCACGTGGAGGGAGGCCCTACCTACGAGGTGGAGCTGAGTGGGGGGACTTCGGACCTCAGCTACCACCTGGACACCTACGACATCAACTTTGGGCTGCAGGTACCACCCCCTTCTCCTGGCAGAGCTGCTGCCTTGGAACCATCACCAGTGGGTTGCTGCCCACCTCAGCCCAGGGCTCCCTCCCCTTCCCAGCTCCTTTTTTGGCTCTGGGCCCTGGAAAGGACAGCCTTTGAGGGATACATCCAGCATCCAAGCTGGTTGTTAATGGCCACCTCCACCTCACACGCACACACCCACCACCAATGCTGGGAATTCCTCCTCTTTGAGGGACCTAACACTGCCTCCTGAGGCTGGCAGGATCCCAGTGGGGATGTCCAGAGGGACATATCTCTGAGACATCCCTCCCCTGAACTGCTTCTAAAGCTTGAGCTCCAAGGGGATGCTCTCTTCTAATGCTCTTGCTCAATCTACAAAATAATCCAGGGAGGAAGTTGGGCTTCCAGTCACTGTAGCTGGAGACAACGTCCCAGAATAATCCTCACTTTACTTCTTTTCAGTTAAAAGCCCACAGATATTTCCAGCTGCTGGCCCTGTCTGTGTTGCCCCTGTGTGTCTCCCTTTTTTCCTGTCAATGTATTTGCTTGCCAATACTTGCATGCAGGTGCCTTTTCCTCTGGAATGCCTCAATGCCACCTCCATTGTTTCACCAGACTGTTTGGTGACCCCTCAGAGTAAAGAGGGCCCTGGTTCATTTATTACTGGCCCTTACATGGTTATTACCACATCTCTGCGTGCTGCCAGAACTCCCTGCTCCTGTGCAGGGCTAAGAGGTGTCCTGTGCCTGACCCAGGCTGACCTGGGATGGTCAAGCACCTGTATCTCCTCCCCAGTCCCTGCTCTTGTGTTGTGGCTGTTTGCTTCCAACTCCATGAAAGAGGAAGGAGATTCCCAGCAGCACACTGGTATCTGTACCTTCCCACTCCTCTGTCCTCTCTCCAGCTGTTTAATGAAGTCATCCAAGCAGAAGTCACCCTGCAGAACACCGGGGTGTTTGGATTCACCTACAAGGTGCTAGACCCCAGCACTGCCAGGGCAGACAGCCCTCTGCCTGGTGAGCCCGTGGTTGTGCCCAGCACGGTGAGTAGCACAAGTGATCGGCCCCTGCCCTGTGTCAGGTGGCCCAGGAGAGGGTTAAAGGGAAAAAAAAAAAGGGGTAAAAAACCAACCAGACCCAGCCTTGAGAGGCAGGGCTGAAAGCAATTGCTGCTGGGGTTAGAGAAGGTCAAGCAAGTGCTCTCCTAATAGACTCCCCCGTGGCCTTGGCCAGCGGGTGCCAGCAGTGGGAGACACAAGCACATCAGTCACTCCTTGGACCTGGACTGCTGAGCTCTCTGGCTGTGCTGGCACTGGAGCTGGGTGGTGCCAGCTCTTCTGAGGGTCACCTCACCCAGGCTATGTGATCAGACAGGACTTACTCCTTGTCCCTGCTTCCTCCCTGCCAGCACTAAGCAGTGATTTACATATTCCTTGCTTTGGCTTGAAGCTCCTTTGCCACAAGTTCTCACAGCCCCTGTGCTGGTCCCTCACTCCCTCCAGCTTTGCTGCTCAGCTCTTTGGGGCAGTGAGGGGGCCAGGGAGGAGAGGGGCTGGAAGGAGAGGAGTTTGCAGCATCCCACCATCCCAGCTTCTCCGTCATGCCTGGATGCCTTTGAGCTTAAGCAGCGTTCCTGCTGACTTTGGCCCTCTTTGGAATAAGAAGTGAAAGCCAAATCGCTTTCTCACTGTTTGCTGCCTGTCTCCTCCAAGGGATGACACGCTGATGCCCCCTTCCTGCCAGCATCCGAAGACACAGCTCAGCGTGGCCCCGTGCAGGCAGCTGCTGTAGCAGCACCCCGGGTGCTGGCAGCTTGGCAGGGCTCCCTGGGGCTGCAGCCGTGTTGGGTGCTGGAGGGAGAGCTCAGGGGACCAAGTGGCAGGATCTGTCCCGCCCAGCAGCGGGAATGGGACTGGGGAGCCGTCCAGCCCAGCGTGCAGGGGTGAGCCAAGGAAAGCTGCAGCTGTGTCCTGTCACCCAGAGATGGGTTTGCCCTCAACCTGGCTGGTGTGAGCCCAGCCTGGGGCTTGGACAGCGCTTTTGGAAGCCCAGAGAGGAGGTGCCTTCCCGGCATCACCCTCTTCCCTAGATCTCATCCTAGTCTCTCCCCCTGTGCTTCCAGAGATATATGTTTGCAGGTCACTGTGAGTCTGGATATGCTCATGCACCCTCTGTGTAACCACAAAGGCAGGAGGTGTTTTTGTCAGGATCATTAATAAGGGGTCAGGCCCTTTGACACCAGCCTGGAACCACTGATGTGCTGTGACAGGAGCTGCTGGCCCTGCTGAGTGCAGGCAACTTCACTCCTCTTCCACAGTGCCTGGCAAAAGAGCTTTTACCTGTTAAGCCTGGCTCTTGCTGGCAGAGGGCAAACCCTGTTAGCAGCAGAGCTGTGCTCACCCTGAACACAGGGCAGGCTCTGCTGGGGGTGCAGCCTTACGAGCCCTCAGAAGGACACACTGCACCCTTGCCTTGGAGGCTCGAGCTTTTAGTTACAAGGAAGTTAGAAGGTGATGTGGTCTGACGTTTTCTTCCAGATGCCACTCTGTCTTCTCAGCCTGTCTGTTGCCTGAGGCATCCCCCATCAAACCCTCTCTGATGCATTCCTTCCCTCTCTCCTCCCATCCCCTGCAGGATTACATTGAACCTGGCAAGAAGCGAGTGCTGAAAGTCTATTACCTGCCAGGAGTAGTAGGAGTCTTCTGCAGCACTCTCCAGATCCAAGTGGGTCACCTGGAACCAGCAGAAATCTCCCTGAAAGGAGAGGGAACCTTTCTTAGGATCTCTGTGGACCTGCCCTGGATTGTCAAAGGTGAGCACTACCTGTCTGCTCCTAGGAAGGCCTCCTGGTTTTTTCCCCCTGTAGGGAAGCACACACCCATCTCCACCAAGCCTGGAGGTTGCAAGGCTGCCAGACCAACACTCGCCCCTCTGGTTGCTTCCTGAGTCTTGAGCAGAGTAGCCCATGTGGGCTTTGTCCCAGTAACCATCCTGCAGATCTTGCCAGCACATCTGTCAGAGGCCTGGAAAGATGATGGCTAGACAGAAAACCTTGGGGAAACTGTAAGAGAGCCTGGCAGGGCTTTTGGCAGGGTTGAATTTGCATGATATTTCAGGGGATGAGATGCTCCTCTGTGAGGAGGATGATGGCTGAGAGTGAACATGAGGATTTAGAGAGGAGCAGCAGCATCCACTTTCCATAGATGGCTTGAGGGGTTTGTTTCTGGGAGAGGCCAGTGCTGGGGAAGTGGGACTTCCCAGCTTAAATGCACCCACACTTCTATTTGTGTGGGCAATGCACCCACACTTCTATTTGTGGATAATTTTTTTCCTTCAGGGCATGCAAAATTTGAGAAGATACTGAAAGAGATAAAAGAAAATCTGCAAGAAGAGAGGCAGAGCGATGAAGCAGATGTTCTGTCAGAGCCTGCATCTGTGGAGCCACCCATGGATGACCCTGGCATCGAGGAGCAGCAGCATCCACTTGCCCCAGGTGACTTGAGGGGTTTGTTTCTGGGAGAGGCCAGTGTTGGGGAAGTGGGACTTCCCACCTTAAATGGGTTTGGCAATGCACCCACGCTTCTATTTGTGGGTAATTTTTTTCCTTCAGGAAATGAGGAGATACTGAAAGAGACAATAGAAAAAGAGGAAGAAGAGACTCAGATCGATGAAGCAGTTGCTATCGAGGAGGCGTCCGAGGAATCATCTGAGGAATCATCTGAGGAGTCATCTGAGGAGTCATCTGAGGAGTCATCCACAGAGTCATCCACAGAGTCATCCACAGAGTCATCCACGGAATTGTCCACAGAGCCACCTGAGGAGCCATCCGAGGAGCCACCCGAGGAGCCACCCGAGGAGCCATCCAAGGAGCCACCTGAGGAGACATCCAAGGTGCCATCTGAGAAGCCATCCAAGGAACCACCTGAGGAGACATCCAAGGTGCCATCTCAGAAGCCATCCAAGGTGCCATCTCAGAAGCCATCCAAGGAACCACCTGAGGAGACATCCAAGGTGCCACCTGAGGAGACATCCAAGGTGCCATCTGAGGAGACATCCAAGGTGCCATCTGAGGAGACATCCAAGGTGCCATCCATGGCTGCCTGTGACACTGACTCTGACACTGACGACGGCATCGTGGTAAGAACAGCTGCTGTCCCGATTGGCACATGCCACCCTCCCCATGTGACCTGAGCCCCTTGCACCCCACAGCAGCTTCCTGGTGCCCTGCTGGCACCTGGGACCTCCCTGCCCACATCTGGCTGTGACTATTTGTCAACTCAGCATTGGCCCAGGGGCTGCCCACCTTTGGTCATGGTCCCTCCTGGAGCTGCACCAGCTTCCTGGCTACTCCAGGGAGAGATCCTGAAGGCCATGCTCAAGGGATGGAGTTGATGGTGCTTTGAAGAAAATGCAGGTCATTGCTGGGGAGTTTGTTGCTCCCAACCCAAGCCCTGCCAGATTTACAGACCTTAACAGCAGCCTGACGCAGCCTGACTGTGCCCTGGGGCTGTGCTGGCAGTGCTCATCTCCAAGAGGCTTGGTTGTGGTTCCCTTTCCAAGAGAGCTTTTATCCAAGCTGCTTTGGCACTGGTTGGGGGCAGGCAAATATCTGGAGCTCTGGAAGGTTCCTGGCTTGTCTGGCCAGATCAGCTTTTCTAGCAGTGGCTGGCCAGGCAGAGATGCTGGAGTTACTTCCCTGGAGATAAGGTCCTGGCTCAGAGAGCAGGAGGTGTCACAGACACTGAGCAGCCAGACAGGAGGACCCCATGCCCCCTCTCAACAAGAGCAGGGTGGGATCCTTTTTCAGATAAAAGCCTGGGACTTGGGACAAACCCTTGCCAACCAGCCACTGCCTTCTCTTTCCTCAGTGGGACACTTGGGTGCAGAGAGAGATGGAGCAGATGCTCATAAAGCAACATGTCCTGAAGCAGCAGAGAATTGTAACCTCCCGTCCCCCGGAGCTCAGGGGCTTTGACAAGAACATTCGTCAGAAGCTTGTCCAGTGAGTAGGGACTCCAGTCCCCTATCTCCAGGTGTCCCAAGGGTAACACCCAGCAGTTCTCCCTGCTCCTGAGAGCTCCTTGTGCCTGCAGAGCTGGGAACAGCTGGGGACTTCAGAAAGGGTCCAGCCCCAATAGGTGTGACAGGCTCCTGTGAGCAGCTGAGTGTCCTCCCTCCCCCAGCGCCATGCTGAGCTTTGGAGCAGCTCAGCTCCCCCACAGGTTCTGTTCTTAGGGCTGAGCACAGACCATCAAGCCCTTCCAGGCTGCACAGACACTGTCCCTGCTGACAACTCCAAGCTGCCATCTTGATTACAACTATCAGAGCACACTGAGCAAAAGGAGCAGGGAATCACACAGGTCACCAAACCCTTGAAAACCCTAAATCAGGCCTGGATGCCGGTGAGGTGGCAGGGCTTACCTAGGGAGCTTCCTCTTGCTCCTTCATGAGGCATCACAGGCACAGGAGGCTCCAATTCAGGAAGAAGATGCTCTGCAAAACAGATCATTCATGTGCTTTCCTTTGTGGGATTGCTCTGGGAAAGGACCCTCCCATGAATTTTGCCAGTGTTGATTATATTTATCGGTGCTGCTTTGGGGGGGATTCTGGTTGCAGAGCAGTGAAGATTTCCTGTGCAGGCAAATTTTATTCCAAGGCCCTGAAGCAATTTCAGGCTCAAGCTTTACACCAGGCTAAGCAGTTTCATTGAGACCAGTGGATGTCCAGTGGACTTATCTACACTGGCTTTTCATATCAGAGGAGCTGTGACCAGTGTCCATTTTAAACTAATTTTATTTTCAGGTACCACTGGTAACTGATAAAACCTAAGACCTGCACTCCCTGTGACTTCTCAAAGTCATTGCCGGGCAGTCAGGCCTTGAGTTTCATGGGCTTGAGTTGAGTTTTTACAGCAGTGAACACAGAATTATCCACTTTGTTTGCATCTTCCATCCACTTGGACATGTATCCAGGCTGTGGTTTAAGGACTGTCTTCACTCCTCCTTCCAGGATTAAGCTGCCCAACTACATCCTGGACATGGGCAGAGTCACTCGCGGTGACACTGAGACACACACTGTGGACATCACCAACACCGGGCCCTTCCCGGTGTCCTTCCAGATTGAGACACATGTCCTGCAGGACACAGGTAACCAGTGCTGGAGAGATTTCTCGTGGGCTTGAAGGAGCTGTATCAGATGGATCAGTTTAAGCCACTAGACAAGGGGAGGGGTTTTGAGTGTTTTCCCCTCAGTGCCCCTGCTGGGAGCTTCAAAGCCTGAATTCTCCTGGCCAGCTGTGCCCAGGGACCTGGCCTGCCTGTGGCTGCCCTGTGACGCTTCATTATGGTTTGCTGTGTCTAAGGGATGCTCAGGTGTCTCCTCTAAGTTGTTGACCAGGGAACAGCACAGCACGGGGGGATCTTAATTGGAAATTCTCCTTTGGAGAGCTCTGCACAACCTTCCCTGAGGCGCCTGATGAAGGAATTGCTGGAGGTGCTCAGCTGATCTGTTTTGGTTTTACCATCCAAGGTGGACCTTGGATGCTGGCCATGAAAGCCCTTTCTCCTTGAGTGGTGGGTGACAAGTTAAAAAGAGCAGCACCTTCTCCAGAGATGCAGAATGGTCTTTCCCAGAGCTGCCAGCCAGGACACCTCTACGACCTTAGCGTGCGTGTGACATATTTCATGTTGCTTGTTTATCTCAGCTGCTTTATTTTTGTCTGTTCAAGGTTTCAGTCTGGACCTGGACCAGGTGCAGTGCCTGCCCTACTGCAACACTGAGAGGATTGAAGTGCTTTTTGACAGTACCAGCTTGCCAGTTGGAGAGGTGGATGTGCGCCTGCCCATTAAGGTGCCACAGCTTTTGGGGCAGGCAGTAGTCTGGGCACAGCAGCAAATGTCACCTGGACCCTCAGCTGAATTGTCTGTCCTTCTCCAGGTAACAGGAAGCTACACAGTTTACATCCACCTCTTTGCTACTGTGACTGAGGATAGCATCCAGAAAGAAGGGCCCCCTGACCTGAGCAACCCCTCGCCATTGACGCGCTCTGAGAGACGCAAGAGATGTGGCGGCCAGAGATCTAAATCTGCCTTTAAAAGGTGATGCTGCAGTTGAGGTCTGTGGGTTTCAGCAGGAGCCAAGGACTCTTGGTGCACCCTTGGCTCTCACTCAAAGGTGCTTGAGAGATTTGGTTGCTGCCCCAGCGATGAGGAATGCTCACTCTTTTTCAGTAGTGATATCCTTGCAATGCAAGGATATCACTATCACTATCATGCAATCAGTTGCATGATCCCTGTTTTTCCTGTTGGGAAAAGGAGGCACGAGGGTTTGCAGGGGCCTGGCAGTAATGCTGAGCACAAAAAGGGGCTTTGCTCACAGGCTGGTGTCCAACCTCGCCCCAGGGCCTCTTCTTGAGGATGCCAATGAAGGGCTCCCCTAACATCCTGCTGGGTCTGGTAGAAGAGGTGGGAGAATTATTCCCTGTTGGGAAGTTGGAGGAGCAGCAGCCGTGCTCCCTTTCAAAGGGAGCCTTTCCTTGTGGCTCCCCACCTTCCATACTTTGAGGTTTCAGATAAACACTGCCATGAACAGATTAAAAGATTTCTGGGCCACTTGTTTAATTTGTAGAGCTTGTGGTGTGTTCTCTTTTGTGACTGAGAGAGGTGTTTTTATGTAAGTGTTTAGACCTACACAGTGAACAGAGTATTTGCAGTCAGTGAAGGGCCAAAGCACCAGCAAACTCTTCTTCCCTTGCTGTGTAAATAGCAAGAAGGGCAACTGAACTGGTGAACCTCCTGAGTTCCAAATGGCCTTATTCAGGGTAGCCCTCATTTCTTTTCCTCATTGGTGCATGATTCTGTGGAGCATTTCTCTCCCGTTCTGGAAAGCAGAGGTTAGCAGGAGAAATTGTTATTTTCCATATACCGTACAGGTATAGAAATAGGTTACTGTCCTAGGGTTTGAGGAGTCTGGAGGATATCACACAGTCAAATTTGATTCTCCACATAAGGGCAGGTTACTTATCAGGTGCTGCCCATAAAAGGTAGAGGTGGAAGTCTGTAGCAGACTGGGATATCCCTATTCCAGACAGATATTCCTCCCTCAGCAGAGGGCCGGAACTGAGGCTGTCAGTGCTGCTGTTTCTGTCAGGATTTCTAAGGAAATCCTAGCAAAAAGACAACAGAAATTCTTCCAGTTAGTTGCAAACAAGATGCCACCAGTTTGAGACCAAGCCCTAATCCCAAGGAAAGAATTGAGGGGTTTCTTCTCCAACGTGTTTCACCCCAACTCCTCTTCTCCAAAAGCTCCAGTTTATGCCACCTGCTCCTCTTTAGATCTGAAGTGGTGTCAAAATCTATCTTCAGGCTGGTGGGAGTCAGTCCTGATGGGGAGAAGCTGCCAGGGACAGAAAGGCAAAGAGGATTTTCCAGTCCCCTTTTGCAGTCGAGGTTTGGAACACTTATTTCTGCCTCGAGGGTGTGATTGAAACCCTTGGGTCCACAGAAAAAGTGTCTTGCAGGGGGCTACATTATGCTTTCTGTGAGCATCCTTGGGGAAAACTCCTCTGGAATGAGCAGGAGTATGAAGGGATTTGCAGCCTATTCCCAAGGACAGTGTTACCTGTGGGAATTTGCTCCCTTTCGAGCCACACAGGTGGGTTACAAGATCACCTGGTGCCAGGGATAACCAAAGGGATACAAACCCTTTGGAAACCACCTCCTTGCTCCAGGGACATACAGGCTGAGGGCCAAGCCTGTGGCAGGATTTACATCCATCCACGTGCAGCATCTCCCACGCCCAGAGAAGTGGTATAGAATATGCTTTGCCTATTTCTGTACCTGTAAGGTTGGACTGACACAGTTTCTTCTTCAGGATTTTCCAAGCTGAGAGGCCGGCTAAGGATGGAGAAATGAAATCGGCCTCTAAAGAACCCAATTAACCAAGATACGAACAAACTGAGCAATAAGAATCTGGAGGACTGGCACTGGCACACCTTCTTTACCAATAAAGCAGGGAAAACAACATCTTGTATGAGGAAGTCTGTGAATGCTGAGCTGTGTACCCAGGCGTGGTGCAAATTTCATGAGATCTTGTGCAGTTTTCCTCTTCTCCCAGAAGAAGCTCTCCAGGAGGGAGAACTGAATTCTGTCCACCTCTGTGAAGCACCTGGAGCTTTCATAGCCAGTCTCAATCACTACTTGAAGTCCCACCACGTCCCTTGCCACTGGAATTGGGTAGCTAATACTCTAACCCCGTACCATGAAGCCAATGACATGCTTATGATGATCATGGATGACTGTCTGATACCAAATATGTTGCCTTGGTGGTACTTTGGCCCAGATAACACTGGGGAGACTGTGGCAGACTAGTAGAGAAAAGACTCTTGGTCGGGTATGAGAAGTGACAACACTGACTATGTGGATGATTATGATTCAATTTATTGCTAAAACAGTAATCTAAACAGTGTCAATGCAGTGTATAATATAAGCAGAAGAAGAAAACATCAGACCACATCACCTTCTAATCTTGTTGTGCCCAAAAGCTTGAGCCTTCCACCCTGGGGTGCAGTGTGTCCCTCCAAGGGCCCTGTGACCTAAATGAAGGCTCCTGTGCCCTTATGAGTCCCCCCTGCTGCTGCTCGAGGGAGCACAGGTTTGGGCCTCCAGTGAGACCCAATCCATGCTTTTTAGACCACGTATCTTCAAACATTCAGAAATATTTGTTTAGCATTTATTTGAAGGCCTTTTCCTACCGCCCCACACCTCCTGTGCCAACTTCTTCCACTGCAACTTCTTCCACTTCTTCCACTTACACACCCACACAGGGCCCACAGCCTTCAGGGTGGGCACCCTTCTGGCCCCCTCTTTGGGATCCAACCATATCCCAGAGGGGTATAACCCCGTCCCAGAAGGATGCAGCCCTGTCCCAGAGGGTACAATCCCGTCCCAAAGGGATACAACCCTCTCCCCGTTACTCTCTAGGAACAAATCCCCTCCCGTCCCCGCCCCTCCGCGCTCCGCCACGATCCCACAATGCTCCGGGGCGCCGCCGCGGGGCCAGCGGCGCGCGGGCCCCTTCCCTCATTCAAATGACCCACCGCGGGCGGCGGCGCGGGGTCTGTCGGGAGTTGTAGTTCCTCCCCGCCTCACCCGGTGCGCGTCCGGCGTCCGGCGGGACTCTCTGTCCCGGCATGCCGCGGGGCCGGGCGGAGCGGGGCGGGGCGGGAGCGCGGGCGAGGGAGGCTGAGGGGGCTCGCGCCGCGCACGGGGCCGCCGCCGCCGCCATAGTGGGAGCCGCGGGTGAGTGCGGGGGGCGCGACCGGCACCGGGACCGGGGCGGCACCGGCACCGCCCGCGGGCCGGCGCACGGCGCCGCCACACCCCGCGCTCGCCCGCCGCGGGCCCGTGGCCCGGCCCCAGCCCCGCCGCGGGGCGCTGCCGGCAGCCGCGGGCCGGGCGGGGCGGCAGCCGCCTGCCGGAGCCGCCCTGACCTTCCCCGTCTTTGAGGCGCCGGCAGCGCGGTCCCGGAGGGGCGGCGGCGGCAGCGGGGGGGAGCCGGGCCGCTGGCGGGGTTGGCGGGGCCCCGCATGTGGGTGGGCGGGTGGGCGGGTGGGCGGGCGGCCCTGGCCCAGCTCCCCCGGGGGGAGCGAGGGGCCCCGGGGCACTGATGGCTCCGGCGGGGCCGGGGGTGACGGGGAGGGGCGGGATGTGCCTCACCGGGCTCCGGGCGCTGCCGCCGCGACCCTCCGGGCCACCGGGGCTTCTCCTCGGCCTGGCGCCCGCCGGTGCCGCTGCCTTGCCTTGCTTTGGCTCGGTATCGCAGGGAGCAGGGGTAGAGGGGCTGAGCCGGGAGCTGCGAGGAGGTGGTTTGTGTAGCCCAGAGGGTGTGCTCGTGCTCGGAGTGGTTTTTTTGATGTTCTTGCTGTTTTGTGTCTTGCCAGAAGGTTGTGCGAGGACTGAGGTTACCTGACCCGGCTGAGTCTTTGTCACACTGGAAGCAAAGGGTTCGTGCTTCCTTGGAATAGAACTAGCAAAGTGCATGTGCTCAGTGATCTGCTGCAGCCGTCTAGTTTTTCACTTTGAGTTGCCAGTTTCCAGTATGTTCTACAGGAGATAATTTTTTTTCTTCACCCCTCTGGCTGTTGTCACTTTTTAACTTTAAAAGCAATCAAAACCTGCTAAGGTCTCCAGTAGCAAGGACGCTGTGTTGCATTCAGTTAATATGACAGGGCTTTCTGAAGACATTTAAGTGCCTAAGACGCCGTTCTTGCAGTCCCAAGGTTAACTTCCTGTCCGAGGCAGGCTGTTATAATGCTTCAGCTCATTTGAAGTCCATAATTTCCGGTGTAATTGTATCTTTTAGAGTTGGACACAGTGTATTGCAGTTGAGCTGGAAAAAAAGCCCAGGTAAATGCTTGAACAGGAACTGGTTGCAAAACTGTTGCTTGAAAGTTAAATCTGATTCCTTAATCAGCTGCCTTCTCAAGTTGGTACTCTTTTGGCTTCTTGAGGAGTTGTGTTCAAGCAAAGTTTGTGTGTTGTGACTTTGAGTTTTGTTTTAGCAGCAACAAAAAAAAGGCATTTCACAGATCTCCACATAGAAGTAGCAAAATTACTGTATGTAGTGAAAAGCCTCATCTCATTTAAATTTTGGTGATATTTGGGCTCTCTTTGGGACTGTTTAACTATTTTCCCACTGGAATCCTAATCATTATTTCATGTCTAGATGCTTGCAAGTTATTTGCTAGATGATTTGAAATGTATTTGCTTAACATCTGTGTTCAGGTCTTTAGAAAAATGCAAATGGTAACAACTTTCTGCAGTTCTCTCTGCTGGGATTTCTTTTGTCCCTGTTAATAATAGGGTTATCTAGTTATTGCAAGAGTAGATTATGGTTTGTGTAGGAGTTGCAATATATACTAATAGCTTGTAGCAATAATTCTTTTTGGTTGTTTTAAAACTCTTAGACATTGTGGCAGCTTTTGGGGATAATGTTTTGTTACTGTGTCTGTAAGGTAAAGAAAAACACGATGTAGCAGTTCTCCCTTCTGATTCCCCAGTGCCTCCTCTGTTATTTTAAAACTGAGCACTCTTGGATTCATCCCGGGGAAAGGAAATGTGGCTCGGGAAGTTCAGCCTTGTAAACTTGAATTCGGTTTTTGGCTTGCTTGAAAGATACCGTGCAAAAAAGGCAGATGTGCAGCACTGTGGCTCTTGCTTAACAACAAGACATTCTGTCTTCCTCTCCAGTTATGTGTAATATATGCCTGGATGTTTGAAAATCGTCCTGACTGACTCTGTGACTCTTGTGTTGTCAGGTTGCAGTTAGGATGAGCATCAAGCTGCAGGCACAGTGAAAGCTTTCCCAGAGTCCTCCCCATGTGGTTTGTGTACCAGTGGCCTTACACTTGCTGGTGTCTCTAACCAAAAAAAAAAATACTTCAGGTTGGCATAATTCCTGCATTAATTTGTTTTAATGAAGTTGGAATAGAGGAATAAAAAGACTAAGAAGGGGGAAGTACATGTATTTCCCAGAAGGAAATAATCTGCACTTTGTCACCTTGTGATTCTTTCTTCACCCTTCTCCCTTCCCATCCTCTTGCTGTTCACTTATCTAGACTTCATTATTTTTAGATCTAAAAGTGTATTTAGAGTAATGTAATTTCTTGCACAGCACAGCTCATAGCAGTGGAGGTCTCTGTTGAAATCAATAGTTTCTGATTGGCCTGGAGCTGTAGTTTGCAGAGGGTTTGCCCCATGGATCAGTCAGCTACTGTGGAGATGATTGTGAAAATACCTGAGAGAAGCACTTCTTTCCTTCTGTCTCTGAATGCATCAATTTGCTCCTCAACTGGTAATTTCATAGGTTTTTAAACAGAAAGACTGACCATGAATTGGCATTTGTCAGACAGAGGTACAGTGTGAAGATAAATGGTTGATGATTCATGATGTCCCTCAGTGAGTTCCAGTGGTTCTCCATCCCTGTGTCACTGTGTGTTCTGCCTGGCATGGGCTTGTTTAGTCTAGAGAAGGCTGGAGCAGCTTCATCCCAGCCCCATCTCTGTCAGGCTGTTATCAGGAGAATGGAGCCAGGCTTTTCACAGCAGTACCCGTGGGAGAACAGCACACAAGGGGCTTAAATTGGAACAGAAGGGGTTTGGGTTGGACATGGGAGAGCTGCCCTCTGCATGAGGGTGGTCAGGCAGTGGAACAGGTTTGTCTGCTTTGAGCTGGAGGAGGTCCCTTACCACCTGCATTATTCTGTGATAATTTGCACAGCTTCTCCTGTTGGGTGTGTATCCTTTGCTAAAGGGATGATCTGTTATCAAGTGTTGGTGGAGTTGAATAGGTGACCTGCTTGAGAGATTAACTGGTCCTGTGATGCTGGATCCATTGTGTTCCTAGAAAGTGCACGCTGGAGACACTCCTGTCTTTGCAAGTTTTAGTGGAAATAGAAAAGAGACTGAAGGAAAAATAGTCTAAAGCTATTTGCTGTTTTAGTTTTTTTACCACAGTCTAAACACTGCTCACTCCTTAATCTGAGCAACCTAAAATACGTGCGTGGTAGTAAAATTGCAAGAGTATCAGGAACTGAAACAACTGAGAGCCTTGTCCTTATTTGCTCCTGTTAATCAGTAGTGAAGGGTGCAGCAACTGATGGTCTGAACCACGTTTGTTGTGAATTCCCATGTACTCCTGGACCAGCAGCACCTGTTTAAAGGCTGTGTTTGTGCTCTCTCATTACACTGATTCTCAGATCTTCCAGAAAACAAGCTTGAGTTTAACTTTGGTGAAGTGGTGTGTAGGGCCAGCTTAAATATCCAGGGAACATGGTTTATTTATGCTGGGATTACCTGCAAAATAAATATAGTCATAACTGAATAATAGAAGGCAATTTGCTCTACTAACATATTAGAATGTATTGGTTTGAGGTTTTTCCTCTTTAAATTCAGTGGTTTTTTCCTTGATGTGTTGCAGACTAGAAAGACTTTATTGACTTTATTTGCCTGTAATGGTTGTTCATCGATTCTTTGAATACAGCCTGCTTTTTAAATGTGGCAATCCCTGGCAGACCACCTGTGTTTTATTTAGCAGTTTATATTCTACTCTTGTGCACACTAGTTTTTGTTGACTTTTTCAGAAAACGTCGTATTCTTTAAGAAGTGCAGGCTTGCCATGCTGCAATTCAGAACGAGTTAATTTTTTTTTAACTGATAGGAGCAAGCTTACATATGTCCAGGTCTGATAATGCATTAAAGCATAACTGCTGATTGAAGCAATTTTTTGTTCTTTCTCCATATTGCAGGGATGTGTCTCCTAAGGACTGTGTTTCCCTTAGGAGTTATGGGCAGTGTTGGTGTGCTTGTGCTAATCTCTTACACTCAGAGCTAAGGCAGGAAGAGGGATGACTGTAGACAGGAACACTGAAGCTGGGGCAGGCAGTGGAAAAGATGCTGTATTTTTGGATTTTGTGGACAGAAAATCTTCTGCCCAAGGCCAGTGTAACCCTAGTTTTATTCCAGGTCACTCATGGCCCTTGTGAAGGCTCTGTTCCCTTCTAGGCTTCCTCTGTCTCATACCCTGATGCATTTTCCTCCTTGGTGCTGCTCTTTGCTGGGTCCTGCAGCTTCACCTGGTATTGGTGCCATCTGCCACGTGCCAGAGCAGATACTTGGGATGTGATACCTTGTAGGATGGGATTTGTAGGAATCATAGCAAGAGGTGAGTAGAGGGATGGAACTTACACTTGATGTGTCAGTGTGTGGCCTGTCAAAGGTATTGGAAAATTTGATTTAGGTGTCACTGTGCAAAAGTCCCCTGCAAAGCAACAGTCCCAGTTCTGCAGTGTCAGCAGGTACCTGTTGAAGACAAGAGTTGCTGGGAGCTGCAGCTTTTGTGCACTGTACTGGGTTTCAGCTTCATCACTGACTGCTGGGTGTTTTTTGGGGTGGGGATAAACTCTCCAGTATGAGCAGATTCCAAGAAATCAAGTGAATAATGTGAGTTAAAGTATTGCACCTTTGTGTTGGTAGCTCAGCTTTCCTGCTCTGCTTTTGTGAAGAAGCTGTTAATCAAATGGACTGTGATGTTCTTAAGTGGATGTGAGGAGGGAGGTTTGGTTTGAGGTGACAAAGGCAAGAAAATTAGTTGTCTTAAGCAAATTATCTCCTTTTCCATGGGGAATTAAGGTGGAATATCTTACACATACACAGTAGTAGCTTTCAGCAGGTGCCTTTAAAAGAACAGGTGTGCCACATCTTACATGCTTTCTAGGTTATTGCAACTTCTTCTATCTGGCTTTATATTAACTGAATATTCTTGTCTCTGTAACCAAACTTTGAGTGAACCATGGACAGATTTAACTGGATGACTCTGAAGCAATTCTGTGTTGTCCTGGTGTTTGACAACATCAGAACGTGTGCAGTCCTCCTAGCTTTGCAACAGATCTTAAAAGCCTTTTATATTACATTTATCTCATTAAAACATTGTATTGATAAGTGTATCAATACAATCTTGCATGGGTTGTGTCTCATTGAAAGGGACTGGGCTTGATGACACAGATCATTCCCATCTTGTTCTTTCTTTAGGTACATCTCTAAGCTTCTTAGACCTGTAACGACAGGCAGAAAACACAAGACAGTGTGGAGGAAAAGGTGACGAATCAGAAGAGGAAAATAAAAAACCTTTCCAGGGAGAGAGAGTGTTCAGCAAAACCATATATGAATGGCACAGGAAAGAGTAAGGTTGTAACAAACAAACAGAAAAAAAACTAGTCACAGATCATTAATTTCAGCCACATTTTTTAGCTTGTTCTCATTTCTGACAAAATCAACATTATAACTCGTCCAATTTATGCTGGTTTTTTATTTATTTAATAGAATATTACCTATCAAAATACAGATATGTTTTTAGGAGGAGATAGCAAGCTGGCATACTAATCTTTGGATTTAGACACCGTAGTTCTACTTTCCATATTTAAAATACAAATTCCTTCATTCCTTGCAGTCTCTAAGGCTTTCTCACAGTTTTAGGATTGAACAGGAGGCATCTGGTGCTTGAGTGAGGCTGTTGTGCCTTGAGGAACTAAATGAGGTGCAGGATTTTTGTGGTTTGAATTTTAGCACAATTCTTCATTCTTTCAGAGAGAGATCAGGATAAATAAAAATGAATTTGCTTTCTTGTAAAATGCAGTGGTGTAGTAAAGCCATCATCTGTGCTGATGGTGTGTGATGGTTTTTAGGCTGGGTCTGTGTAGACTGCTGTGCATCCTGTGTGTTTAATCCCTCTAGAATAGAGGGACTCGTGTTCAGAAGTGTGGGATGCCTCCGAGCTTCCAGCAGCTTCAGTGGGAGCTGCAGATTTTCACCACTGTGAAAAATCATGGTCCGTGTCTGGAAGTTACTACAGGTTCAAACATAAACAGGGAGTGTACTCCAGCCTCAGTGACAGGATAGAAGAGGATGGGCAGAAGCACTGTGTTAAGCAATGAGCTAGTGAATTAATTCCTGTTAGGTGCCATTGAAAGAACACTCTTAGATGGGCCTGTGGATGGTGAAATACCCGAGGAGCTAAATAGATGAATCAGTTGGTGTAAAGCCACTTGCAGACAATCCATATTAACAGGTCAAGTCGAAACAGCAAGTGCCTGCCAGCTTTTTCAGGTGGTGTAACTTCTGCACTATGTGAAGATAAGGTGGTATATGAAGCCAAGATGGTAACACTCATTTTTGTTCTCCTTCTCCACTTTTATACGTGAGATGTGGCCTCACACTGAAATAGCACCACAAACCAAATGCTGTAATAAGGAACTAAACCATTCAGTATCCGAGACTTTTTTATTTACAAAAGTCTAGGATACAGAGGTGAGATTTGTCCTACTTATCCCAAAGAAAAATTCAGGCCAGCTGACAGGATTTGTGTGTGCCAGTGCTAATACTTGAGCCAAGTGTTACGCTTATTCCTGTGATCCTTCTGATGATTTTGTTGTTTGTTTGTTTGTTTCACAGTCACTGGCTCTGGGTGAGGATTCAGAATGGGAGACAAGCCTATCTGGGAGCAGATTGGGTCCAGCTTCATACAACATTACTACCAGCTTTTTGATGCAGACAGGACTCAGTTAGGAGCAATATATGTAAGTATCTACAGAGAGGGGGCTGGGGCTCCCTCCCATTATCTGTCTGTGTTTCTCTGTTTTGAGGGGTGAGAATACAAATGGTTGGATAGTGGGTTTTATCCTGACTCCAGAACATCAGTCAGTGCAATCACACCCAACTTTTTTTTTATATTTTTTTTAATTTATGTTTCATTTCTCCTTTAAGCTTTGATTGCCTTATAGGCAGTCAGACTCATAAAAGCCCTGTTTGGCTGTAGACAGTGGCTTGTATTGGAGGGGGTTGGTGATGATCCTGTGATGAAATGCTCTGTAAAAGCAAACATTCTAGCCTCAGTCTGCCATTATTTACAGTCATGGATTTGCTTGGATCCCTCTTGAACTGGGATGTAATTTAAGTCCTACCCTGTGTTTAGCAGTTCTTTCAGGTGTTTCTTGGATCTCATGCTCTATTAAGTCTTGAATCCAGTTTAAAAAATGTAAAATTTGTTAAATAAATCTAAATCTAATTTAAATTTCCTCAAAAATCAGATTTTTTTATTTTTGCTTCTTATTTGGCACAAAGGAGATTTGGAATTAAAGACTGTAACTAACAAAGCCATGGAACATCACCTTTTGGTTTTGAGGGAGGATTCCTCCAGAGCATGCAGAGTGCTCTGTGTGTGGAGTTGATTACTGATGGTGAGGAATGCTGCTGGGTGGCTGAAGTGTTTCAGGAAGACACTCAAGTCTTACAGGTCTTCTAGTAGCATATCCTGTTTTTCTGACTGGTTTTTCATTTGCTGAATGAGTTGACTTTCTGCAAGCTCTTCAGGATTGAAGTGTTAAACACCCTCTGACACCTCTCCTTATACCTCAGCAGTGTCCAGCAGCACTGACAGCATTTGCTCTGGGCATTGTTGTGTTCTTGCCACCTGCCAGATTGTTGCTTTATTTTGCCTAAGAAGTTGTGTACAGAGCCTGTAAAGGAAGAAAACCAAGCAGCCTCTGTTAAAGCCACAGCTCTAAATATGAAGGCTCTTAGCAGTTTGTCATGTTGTTACCAAAATACATTCAGTCCTCAGAAGACTAATTTAAATTCCTGGAGACATGTCCTTCCACACTACGAACTCCTGGCCTTTTTTCAACCTTAGGGTCTTTCTGCCTTTCATGGAGAGAGCTGTGCACATGTATTTGGGAGGACTGTTGTGGAGGTCACTGATATGTATTGCTTTGTGGAGTTCCTAAACTGTGGAGAGAGAATGGGCCCCCATTCTGTGTGGCTAAAATGCACCAAGGTCACAATTTGTCTAAATTTGGGGAGATTTTGCAGAACTGGGCTTTTAACAATGAGCTTTTTGCCTTCAGACATGCTGTAGGAGCAAACAAATTTTGTAGCATACAGGAATGAGTTCTTGGATTTGGTTTGTATTCCTGTATCACTACTTCCATCACAAGATTCAGCTTATTTTTAGTGGTGTAATCCAAGTCAATCAAGCTTTTGTCACCTATCCCAGGCAGGGATGTGGCCAGTCACTTTTGCTGTGAATTGTTTGAGTTTAGGTGAGTTGGAATACCACCCTTGTGGTGCAACTCATTTAGTCAGTTTTCTTCATATATTTTTCTCTCTCCACATGCTTGACTTTGTGTCCATAGGATTTTTTTTGTATCCTTTGGATTTTCTTCTAAAAGCTAACTTTGATCCAAAGGCAGGAACTTTTTTGCAGGTAGGATCATGATAATGAAATGTAGTCTATTTAGTTTCTAGTTGATTGTTCCAAACTTTTTCAGTTGCTCTTGGTGGTTTCTTCCTATCTCCCTCTGAGGTAGTTCTCAAATAGCTGGATTCTAAGGATATATCCTAAATAAACAAAGCCTCTTACCAGGATTGCTTGAGAGTTACCTGAGCAGGTTGATGACTTTGTTTCTTCCCCCCCCAGATTGATGCATCATGCCTTACGTGGGAAGGACAGCAGTTCCAGGGCAAAGCAGCCATTGTTGAAAAACTCACTGTAAGTCTGTAAACCTTACTGAATGTTTTGGGAAACAGTTCTGAAGACTGTAAGATAATTGCTTCTGAAAATCTGAGTTAGTCTTGAATAAGGAACTTGTGCTTCCAACTTTGGTCTTCAGAAGATGTGAATTAATGCTACATAGTGGGGTGTTCCATTGGTGACTCTAATGGTGGAGTTTTAATTGACTCCATAGTTTGCAAGGTTATTTTGTGACTGCAATTGTATTTGACATTACTGATTTATTCTTTTTTAAAAGGTCTAATGCATAAGCTGCCTCTGATCTAGAGGAATGAAAGGTGTCTTTGCTCTTTTAAGGCATGCCAAGGAAGAAGCAATAGCAAGCCTGTTACTTGGATCTGTCTGTGATAAAGACTAGACACATAACTGCAAGGAACAACTTGTTTTCTGATACGTAAACTGCAAATAAGTTCTGTAGTGGAGAAGCTGACTTATCCTCAATGCAGATTTGTCAGCAGTTCAGATATGAGCAGGTATGGTTCAGGACTTTGCAACATGTGTTTCCTCTTCAGCAAGTGAGAGGACACTGGAATTCTGTGTTCATTTAGTTAAACTTGGAGAAGTTTTATCTTCCTGAGTAAATTCATGCTTCTGTTATAAAACTGGGTGTACTTACAAGCTGTCATGAGACTAGGAAGTTTGTTTCTCTTTCAAGATACGTGAAGGACATGCTTTTTAGGTCATCAGACAGTCTGCTCAGAGCATGGTATTTCAGACAGACGTACTTAACACTGAGAAGAAAAATCAGTGTAACTTGACACTTGTCTTGTTGCACAGCTACTGCTCCTGTCTTATGGAATCACTCCTTTCATCCAAGGCATCTTTAACTGTGAAGACCAAGGTTTGAGCTCAGGTCTGTGTTTTAGGTGCCTGTCTTGCCTTTGAGAAGGCCACACACCTCAGAAATAGCACAGCTTGCAACTTGTAGGTGAGGAGATACTCAAGCTCCAGAGTTGTTTGTTTGCGTACTCAGTGTTCTTTAGACTTCTGGGCTAGCAGCCATTTAGATACCCAACCAGCTAAGCATTTGCTTGGCCACAGTGTCTGACTGCTGCCTTGGATCCAGCCCAGTGCAGATCCAGCCCCTTTCCCACCACAGCATTGCTTCCCTGTCTGTGGTGCAAATTGAACTTTCTGGATTTATGTGCCTGCCGCAGTCTTAACTGGTGAGTGAAAACACACTACTTTGCTTTAGGGAAACTTTTCCTGACTTGTATTCATCTGCTTAAAGTAAGGAAGAAGTGCAGTGAAGTTACTGTGTGCCCTTTCACTGCCCCGGCTCGTTACTGGGCTATATCAACTTACTGTGACTGTCACCCAGCATTCCTCCCTTTGCTGTTTCAGCTTCATGTGCTCACCTACTCTGTGCTTCTGGAGCTGCTTAGTCAGTTGAGCAGATCCCTGAAAGTGTGACACTGAAATTCTTTTGCTTTCTGCAGTCCTGTGTCCCTCAGGGCCTGGCTGGTGAATCGATGGAAGCACAAACAGGTGGCGTTTTCTTTTACGTCAAATTCTTTGCTGTGTAACAGCAATGCTATGGCACCTTTTCAGTCTACTAATACAGCAGGGGAGGGTTGTGTGGGCATTGCTCTGCCAGCACTGGCAGACCTGTACCTTGTTACACTGTGGGAGGTGACACTTGTTCCTTGTGTCCTAACTGGTGCTGGGCTTGTTTCACTTACAGTGCCTGTGCTAATTATGGGCAGCTTGATTTACCATTTGAGATAATAATCATCTAGTTCTATGAACATACTGGACCAAGGAAGAAGCTGAGACAGGTAGCCTTGTTGCTAGGAGTGAGTTTATGCTACTCAACTTTATTCTTGCATAATTTCTCTTGTGTGACTTCAAGGACGATTTCATCGTTTTGCTAGTGAGAGCCCAGTCAAATTGTAGTGCCAGAGGATGCTAAAAGCCTTGGTTGTTGTGTGACTTTATGCTTTTTAGACACATTTATTTGTACTTTTCATATCACAAAATCCTCCTCTCCAGTGTAGATGGATGTCCATAAGCAGCCATCCTTTTGAGATACCCTCTGCTTATCCTAAAAATTAATGAACTTTCCTGTCAGCTACTTCCCTACTCTTTCCAGTGGGATTTCCCCCAGCACATCATGAGTAGCTCACTAGCCTGGCCAGCTGCTTGGGGTCCTTTTCTCTGAAGGGAACAGTAATAGAATCATTAAGGTTGTAAAAGACCTTGAACTGAACACCACCTTGTTAAATAAACCACAGCACTAAGTCCCATGTCCAGTTGTTTCTTGAACACTTCCAGGGATGGTGGCTCCATCACTTCCCTGGGCAGCCTGTTCCAATGCTTAACCACCCCTTCGGTGAAGAAATTCTTCCTGATGTCCAACCTGAACCTCCCCTTGTGCAGCTTAAGGCTGTTTCCTCTTGTCCTGTGGAATCGGGTACTTGAAACAGGCACTGTCTTACCCAGCCTAGTCTTTGGTTTCTTGCCACAGTTTTGCAGAGCTCTTGATTCCAAAGGATTTCCTTCCTCCTTGTTTTGTCTCCCCAGTCTTGCCTCTCTTGTCACACTGAAAGCTGAGTTCTGGACACAATTACATTCATTCCTCTTCATCCCTCTGGCTTTTAAAGGGGTCTTTTTGCAGGACTTGTTCAACAAGAAGCTGCTGTGCTGAGATGGGACTGGGCTTTGTAGTACTCTTTTTTTATAAGGAAGATGGTGCAATGTCCCAGGCTATGCTTGTGCAGGCTGTGTGGGCACATTGCACATTAAGTTTTGGGATGGTGACCCTGGAAAATAGTCTGTTGGTCATCAGTAGATAAGACTGCTCTGGATTTTTTTTTTTTTGGTTGTTACTAAATGCCTGTCCCATATTACAAACCAGTTGGCCCACTTTGCACTTCCTAGTTGGTTGGGATTGTACTCTCAGCCAGGCAGAGACACCACAAGCTTTAATAAAGGGTGTTCTTGAACAGTGAGGGCTTCTCCGCACACTTCATTTGCTTCCTCAGGCCCTGATCGTTCCACAGTTTCTGTATTCTCTGTTATCCAAAGATTTAGCTTCCTGGAATTATTCCTAGAGCCTTATGCTCATAGAGCCAAGACTGTACTTCACATCTGTGACAGTCTCTACCTCAGCCTTCTAGGACGTCTTTGAGGCTCCTTCCACTAGAGGGAAAAGCAGAATTTGTCAAAGTACATGTTTGAGTCTGCTTTGACCTGTTTTTAAATCAGGGGAATGCAGCAAAGGCATCCAAGTGCCACCTGAGGTTTGAATGACCACATGCTGCCATCCTATGCAGTGCCTGGGCTCTGGGCATCAGCCACGTGGTCACCCAGAGCCCCATCCATGCTGAACTGCCACTAAAGCATCTGGCAGTAAGGCAGCTTTTGGGAGAGCAATGCCAAAGTTGCATTTGTGTGACAGGACTCCGAGATCCCCCAGATATTTGCTGTTCACCACTTAGAATTGTCCGTGGTCGGAATGTGGACGTGGTCCAAGTGTCCACAAGATGTGTTCCTTGCACACATAACTCCAAACATACCTGAGCATCAAGGAAATTAAAAAGGGGAAAGGTGAATTGTGGATTTCAGGTCTGGAATACTGGTTCTGGCTTATCCACTTTTCCTTTCCATTCATAGCCACTTTAACAAAGAAGCAAATTCGAAGTTCTCTGGTAAACCTCAAGTATTAGATGATAAAATCTTTTAACACTGTTCAGAGCAGAGGTTGGTGCCTTCATCATATGAACTTTGAGTTTACAGCTAATCTGAAGCCCTTCAGGCAGTGCAATTAGAGTAGGAAAAGGTTCCGTTTACTATGTATGGTAACATTATTTCCTCTCTCGGTGCTTGAAAAACACAACTGTTACAATTGACCCAGCATAAGTAGTGCCCTCATTTGCAACAACTCTCTGTGCAATACTACTACAATAGACTTAACACTGCATAATGTTGAGTTTGCTCAATCTTTGTTTTGTAAGTTAAATCATTCAATTACTGTACATTTCCTTATTTTGATCTCTTTTCATTGCAGAGCCTCCCTTTCCAAAAAATACAACACAGCATCACAGCACAAGACCACCAGCCTACACCTGACAGCTGTATACTCAGTATGGTAGTGGGACAGCTTAAGGTAAACTCTTTCCATTACAGGCTAACAAGTGCTTATGTCTTAGATTTTTGCAGGATTCTGAATCATCTGATTTCTGAAAACATTAAAATGCTCTTGTGGGTGGGGAAGGAAGATGGGTAAGTTTTCATTGGGACACCATTCTTCTGCTGTTCAAGACTGTCAAGAAACTGTTCATCCCTCCAGATATCTCACACTAGATAAACCACCTGCAATTTGACAGTCACATGTTCTGTCCAGCAAAGTGCCATGACTTCTACTGTGCTTACAAATACCATGTGGGTTATAGAGGCATCATTGTTTCCCTTACCCTGATGCAGTAAGGGTTCAGTGCCCTCTGTTGCATTTAAAACCATCATCAAAGTGTTCTTGGACAGTATAAGCACATATAGTTTAACATCCTCTTTGTTGTAACGTTTGCACCGAGCTCTGATGTAGCAGACTTCAGTTGTTAGCTGACCACCCTTCAGTGAGTCCATACGTCTTCTTTGCTGTCACAGGACGCAAGAATTCAGTCCTGGTGTTAATGCAGTCCAGTACCTCTGTTGTCAAAACTAATTCAGCAGTGGGAATGCTGCCTCTGAGATCAAACACTTAGTGTTGTGACAGATTCATTGTGTGAAGAATCAGATTATTTTTCAGGCTGTAGGATGACTGTATTGCTGTGTGAGTGATACTACTGAGCCGTGTAAACTTACCCTGTCTCCCAGTATACCAGGGCCACAAATTAATTAAACTGCTTATTAATGAGAGATATTGTCCTGGAATCTGCAAAAAAAAAAAAAAAATATCCTGTGTGTAAAGTCAGCTGTAGGCAGAACTTGCTCAGGGTGGGTGATGTTTGTTTAAAGTCATGAAATTACCTGGCAGTAGTTAAAATCATCAGAGTTAGTTTGATCCAGCCATGCTGTGAAGTCAGGCCTCTCACACCATCCAGTCTTTAGAGTTACCTGAACCCAGTTTGTTTTAAAAGAGCTGTTTAGATTTCCTTTTCCTGTTAACTCTGAATGACACCTCCAGTGTCAAGGCATTCAAACTCCCACTGACACTGTACTATTTACTAAGCAAATGTAGGACTTAAAGTTTGAATCTGCTTGCTTAGCTGTTCTCTTTGTTTTGGGCTGGGCAGTTGAGAAGAGCAGTGGCCAGTGTATTGCATCCACTTTTAAACCTAACATAGGCAGCTTTGGCTCTCATTAAAGTTGCTCCTGCTTCCCAGCTGCAATTTGGATTCCAGCTTTCCTGTTGTTCAGTCCCACATGCACAACCAGAGGAAAGACAGCCACATGTGACCATGGAAATCACTGAATGGCAGGGCAGGTATGCAGGCACACATGCTGATCTCAGCTTTGCTCTTGGGTGTGCACACAACTCTGATATGACCAAGGCTTTTTGACCCAATGTCTCGGGCCAGTCTCATCTGCACCTGGTTTTGCACAGTCATGTTTTTAAGGTTATTGCATAATCATCAAGCAGATCACAGCTTGCAACAGTGATTGGTGTTGAATCCTGTGGCAAGATACCAAGTTCTTAAAGATTTTGTAAAGCTATTGGGTTTTCTCATCCATTAATACAGAGGGATTGTAAATGCAGTCCAGGAGCTTTCCATAAATACCATGAGTTGGAGTAGTATTTCCTAATGTACCGTTTTTATCCTCTGAATAATTTCAGCTTGCTGAAATTACTCAGAATAATTTAGGGATCATGTGTTAGTGCATCTAGGTATTTGGAAAGAACATACTGGCTTAAAGTGTGCCTGTTGCCATGATGGAACCAAACTTGTTTGTGAATTTTTAGTAAAAGAGGAAACATTTTTCTGCCCTTCACGTGCATGTGTCTCAAACCTTAGCTTTAAAAATCACATCATAATCCCTGGGAATGCTGCTTCTCACTGGACACGTGTCCAGAAAGTCAAAGTGAACTTAGAACTTTAACTTCATGCTTCTGCCTTGTGTGAGGCTTATACAGGTGGACAAATGAAAGATCAGTACCAGTCTGTAGCCTGATGTGAACATGAACCTGCCAGCACGTGAACCTGGCTGTCAGATGGAGTGAATTCTTCTTCTGGTGTGAACTCATACATGTTGACAGCCACTTCAGTGCTGGGCTATGTACAGTACAGTGACTGAGAGCAACCAGATTCAGGTTTGTGCATTTTAACAAGTGGCTCACCTGTAGCTCCAGTTGAGCAGGGAAGACTTTAACATGCAAACAGGGAGCTGCACACTTGTTATTTAAAGCCGCCTTCTTAATGGTGTAGCTGCTCAGCCCACATCTGTTGGTCTATAAGAAAACTGTAGAGAATTTTGCACAAGGAAGGGCACTTTCAAGACCATCAGTAGCAAAGTTTGAAGGGAAAAGCCATGCTTCCTGCTTACTGTTCAGTTATCCTTTTCATGGAACTGTGAGCCAAATTCTTCAAAGTCCAGGACAATTAATGCACATGCTTTTAATCCTCTGCAGTTTTTCAAAACTTGCATTGTTTCATGTAATGAAGGAGCATACATAATGCTTTTAATAGAGTGACCCAAGAAAATAATAGTGCTGAAATACCTGTAACATGCCCTTTCTAAGTTATCATTCCTGGCATGATATATAAATGGATTTTCTGAGGCATTAGTTGCTTGAATTGCTGGTAGTCCCAAAAGTTCAGTGGAAACATCATTCATTCTGAGAAAGCTGGGCACATCTTGTATTTCTTACTTAAACCATTGGAGGGGGGGAAATAAACCAAAGCACAAAAACTTTCACTGTAAAAACATGTTTCTAAGTAAACATGTGAAAGATCCTCTTTTAGTGGTTGCTGAGATAGGTGTTAATGTCTGGGGGGGTTTTTTATCCTTTTGAAGAGGTATAATAAATATACATCCACTTATTCTAATCCTGTTGTTTTTTATTGCTGTTCATTGTCTGGGGGCTGCTTGCTTGCTTCAACTAGGAGGAGTAAGGATGGGTTTAAGCCTTTAGGAGTGAGTTCCATTTGGTGTGACACTGCTTTGCTGATGTTCCTGCAGAATGTCACCCCCTACCTCCACTGTGCTTCACCTCGTAACATATTTCTCCTGTCGCGCTCAGGCAGATGATGACCAGGTTCTAGGCTTCCACCAAACCTTTTTGTTGAAAAATTTTCAAGGTGCCTGGGTGTGCACCAACGAAGTCTTCAGGCTATCCCTCCACAACGTTTAACCCTCTGCCTTACCTGTCTTCCATGCAGTCCTCGCTGTCCTGGTTGAGTAAGGAGTGCTCTCTTCTGTCCCTTGAGCATGGCTGTGGCTTGGCATTCTCAGAGCCGGGTGGCAGATCTGTGGCTCTCCCCAGAGTGTGAATTTTGAAGTGATTGCTGCAGAATTAATTGTGAATAACTAATTGTTATGCGGTGTTTCCTAGTCTTAAAAGGAAAAGGAAATTTGCAATTAAAATCACTGGATGTTTTTGTAATGCATGCTGATTACTTAAAGCATTGCTTAAAGCCTGTTAAATGAGGCTTAACATGTGAAAGAACCCGCAATCTGAAGTAATTAGCCTTTCCTTTGAGGTGAGGGTTGTTGCAACACTGCAGTTCAATCCACAGTTGCTGGGGATGCTGGTGAAGGAGTAAAACTGTCTCTGACCAGACAAGAGGAGGAAAGTTGTGCAGCTACATTTGGATTGCAAAGCAGTCTTGCATCTAAAACTCTGACGTGACCTGTGGCTCTGTGAGCTGAGGACTTTCTTTTGAGCCTCCAGGTCAGAAGGGATGTAGAAAAACTGGAAGAGGTCAAAAAGCTGCCAAAATTGTAGGTGTTGAAGAGCTTGTGGAGCTGGGAGAGGAGGTGGCTACGGGTAATGGGCCTGAAATGTGGGTAGAAAATAGTTGAATACTTCCAACAACCTGAGAGCAAACTCTTCATGGTGGTGCCAGATGATGGAACAAGGGACAGTGGTTAGAAACCACAACTTGGGAGATACGGATTGGACACGAGGGAAGATTTTTGATACTCCAAATTTTGGGAATGGACTATAAAATATTTACCCTATCTTAAATACAGTCTAGGATTTTCCTTGTTTTTCAAGTATACTGCTCTTTTGTGCTGTGAAGACATAACATGAAAGGAATAAAGAAAACAATAATGTATGACTTCATTGTGGGAATTTGCCATCTGTACCACAGCAAGTGTTTTGGGAAAGAATTCCCTTTTAATCTTTTTTTCACGTGTCTGGTCCTGAATTGCTTAAGAAAGGAGGAAATTTTCCTCAAGCCAAAGTACCAAGAGCTGCAGTGCTTTTGCCAGAGCCTACTTAGGCTTATCAGAAATTGAGGAAACCTGCACTAAGCCAGACTGGTGGTGGTATTTTTTTTCCATAGGCATATTTTAAAACCTGCTCATGTCAGTAATGACAAGGTCCAATTTGGTGTGAAAACTGCTTGTGAAAACAACTTGTAATAGATGCCTCAGTGATCCACAATGAAGAGACCACAGGGCAACTGAGGGCTGAGAACCTACCAACTCCCAAGCAGCAGTGAGGCTGTACTGGGATGTGCTACATTTGATACCTGGGAGAAGGTGCCAAAGGCACAAACCCCCAGGTTTCAGGGCCACCTCTCATCATTTGTTTCAGGCCACCTCTGCAGCACTGACACCGAGCCTCTCTTCTGGGCAGATGTGGCAAGGATAATACTTCCCTTGAAATAATTGGCACGACTGCTGTTGTAGGTGCTAATCAACTAGATGGGCTGGGCTAATCCAGCCTAATTGCTTGTGTGCACACTGGGCTCCTTACTCATGCTCAGGGAGGTGTGTGCTGAGGAGCCAAGCTGCCCGGCTCCTCTGTTGGCACTTGTCTTGCTTGAAGGATTTTTCTTTCATTCATTCATCTCTTGAACACTGACTTGCTTATATTTCTGGCCTTGTTGCCTTCCTAACTTCTGGCTGTACTAGTTTCCTTCATGGTTTTATAGTAATTTTTTTGCCTTGCCCAGCTGATGCCAGTGCTGATGACATTTTTGCAAGCTACAGGGTTGTACTCAATTTACTTTCTTCAGTAGGAAACTGTCTGGTAGCTGGATCATTTTTCTTGTCCTTTTCTGACATTTTAATTTTAATTTTTTTTTAAAGATAAGAAATGCATGTTTGATATGTGGGTGTTGGTTCTCTGTTCCTTCCCCAATAACTGCTAACCCTGTGCTTACCTTAATAGCTTTTGGGCACTCAGCTGGTTTAGTAAATAAATATCCATTGTTATTTCAGTATCACTTTCCTGAGGGGTGAACCTAGGGCCCTTTTTGGTTTTCCTCTGTGAATTAGCATACACTTACTGAAACTGCCCTTCATCTATGCCATTTAACTTCCTGGGCAGTTGTCACTGAAATCCTTGCAGTGGTTTTTGGATCTGAATGCTTCTTTTCCATGCACTTGAACCCACCACTTCTCTGGTAGACTTGCTGTTCTGTGATATGACTCTTGTCCTTTGCAAGTTGTTCCTCAAAGCTGACTTGTTTCACAGTCCATTTATCACATAAGTGAATATTACTTCTTTTTTAGTAAAATTCCTTTTTTATTTTGTAGTTTGCTCTTCACATTTTCACTTGCTGTTCTTAGTGAATAGCAGAGCACTGCCAATGAACGTTCAGCGCTTTGACAGCCTGTTTCATGTGCTGCTCTGGCTGCTGCTTGTCAAGGCTCTTTTTTATGCATTTCCCCCCTTTTCTGAAGGTGAATAGTCACGTGTTGAAAGAATAAAGCTTAAAATCCTCCAAAAATGCTGAATTGAACACGCTGCAGCCAGTATCAGAAGATTGTTTTGTAGCCTGGTCCTGTGCACTGTTCAGATTAAATCCCGTTGTGTGATTTCCAGCTGACTGATTTGGGAATCATTTGTGTTATTTTGAGGATTTAATTCCTGCATGATGCCTCTGAGAAGGTAAATAAATACTAGGTGGGAGAACTGATCTCCCTCTAATACTATTTTCTGCTTTTGTAGTAATATTGTAAATATCCAGGTACTACACTGGAATGCCCAGACATATTGTCAGAGGCAGGAGTGGAGGCACTGCTGCAGAGATTCCCTGTGCTTAGAACACATGGTTGCAGCTCTGGCAAATATTTTGCTCCCTTCCAGCTGTTCCTAGATGGCAGAAGTGGGATGGACTAGGTTGCTGGCCAGCTGTACCTGCTGTGGGAATGCTTTCAAAGCCCAGAGCATTGTCTGGCTCATTCAGGCAATGCTGTTAATGCCAACTTCTACAGAAACTCCCTTCTGTCATCAACCCAAATGCAGCAGATAAAAACTGAACCAGCTTGCTTCCTGGGCAAGGCATTTGTGATTTAACACTGAGGGAGGCATGTTCTGTCAGTGTGGTGAAGCCATGGAGTGACATGTCTGCAGGTCTTCCAGGAACCCCCAAATTCGGGTGTTGGTGCAGGATTTCTGTGTCACTGGGCACTGGGTGTTTGTCTGCAAAGCCCCTTGGAACAGACGCTGGTGGCATTAGTGACTCCTGAGGTTCTACATCTCTTACAGCATGTGCCGTCACTTAATGTCAGCTTTAAGTCATCTTATCATGAGTTTTGGAATAAATTTCTCAAAAAAAGAGTGTTTTGACCTTTTTTTCCCCCCCTTCTCTTTCCACAGGCTGATGAAGATCCTATCATGGGGTTCCACCAGATATTTCTATTAAAGAACATCAACGATGCCTGGGTTTGCACCAATGACATGTTCAGGCTAGCATTGCACAACTTCGGCTGAGCTGCCCAGCCCGAGGCTCCCGTGCTTTTTTTTTCGTTTTGTTTTCGTTTTCCTCCTCTCCTCCTAACTGGTATTATTCACACTCACGGAACATTCCAAATATCATACACAAACCTGCAGCACTGCAGAGCGTGAGCAAGCAAGACTTGTGACCTGCCCTTCTGCTGAGTTTACATTGTCACTAGATGAGTTTCTTGTGCATGATGTTTGGAAGTTAGACTTAGCTGCATTTGATAAAGAGAAATTTTGTGTTGTACCAGCATGCCTCGGAAAGAATTTATAATGCAAAAGGTTGTTGTTTATGTACTGACAAGATGCTCTTATAACCCAAAGAAATGAAAGAACAGCAGCCTGTACAGCCCAGTTATTGATTTGTTCAGATGTTTCAATGCTACGTTACACAATAAAACAGAGATTTTCTTAAAAGTTTAAATTGTTTTAATGAGTTGGCTATGGACTGTGAGTTGGCTATGGAGCGTGTGGTGCTGCTGGCTGTGGATATCCTGTGTCCGCCTGGTGGGGAGATGCTTGCAGGCTGAACCTGGAGCTGAACAATGCCTGGAGCTTTACCAGAGACTGCAGGCAGGTCATACACCTTTTCACCTCCCTCTCAGCACCTTTCACAACGGAGACTTCTAGCTCAGCGTTGAACAGCGACTGGTTACTTCTCAGCTGTTGCATGCCACCGAGGCAAACGCCTCCAGTAACGCAGGGGGCTGGCAGCAGTCCCGGAGCCCGCAGTCAGCCCCGTGCTGCCCTCCCGGCGTTCGTGCCCGGCCCCGCAGCCCTGGGCAGGCCGTGCTCTGTGCCCTGGGGCTGGGCCGTGCCCGGTGTGTGCAGCGCTGCTCTCAGGGGGCCGGGCCGTGTCCCCGACCGGCGGCGGCTCCCGGCCCGCGGGGAGGGCGGGGGAGCTCCGGGCCGGCCCCGCCCCGCCGCGCCGGGAACGCTCGACTCGGGCGGCGGTTTCCGCCCGGCGCTTTCAGGGCCGGGCCGGAGGCGGAAGCGCGGGCGGCGGGGCCGGGCCGGGCAGCGCGGTGTCGGCGGCGCGGGCGGGCGGCGCGCCGGGCCCCATGGCCTCCTGCTCCAGCATCGACATCGAGGACGCCACGCAGCACCTGCGGGACATCCTCAAGCTGGACCGGCCGGCAGGTGAGGGCCGGCGCCGGGGCAGCGCCGGAGGCCCCGGGCCGGGCCAGGCCTGGTCACGGGCCGGGCCGCGGGACCCCCTGGGCCGTTGCGCCGCCGCCTCGCCGGTTGTCACCGGGCGCTCTGGGGCCGGGCACGGCCCGCTTCTCCGCGGCGCCCTGGCGGCGGCCGCTCCTGCCAGCCCGGGGCCGGCGGGGCGGGGCGGACCGGCCGGTGAGGAGAAGAGAGGAGCGGAGCGGAGCCCCTTCCGGCCCCGGGACCCCGCCTGGGACAGGGGGTGTTGGCGCTGGGCAGAGCGGGAGCGGGGCGGACCCAGAGCTCGCTGCTGGCGGGTGTCTGGACGCCTTTCGGCAGAGAGATGCTGCTACTGGGAGCTGAACAGCACCGACCTCTGCTGAGACACAAATCCCCCCCGTTCCTGGGAGTGCTTGAAGTGTTCCCCAGGGGACTGGGCTCAGTGGAAGGGGCTGTCAGGCTGCTCTGAGATCAGTGCCATGTTCACCCTTACATAGACTTTTCCCTCTCCTTAGTTTTGTGTGAAATGGGATCACAAATATCTTTCTTCAAGTGGTTGTGAGTCTTCTCCCAGTGCTTTGAGCTGTTATACATCTCTGTTCAGAGTCCAGTGGACCCCTTCAGCCTGTAAGAACATCAGCAGCAGGCTCAGGAGTCAGCAGTGTGGTGTTCCCCTCTCCTGTAGCCTAAGCTCTCTTTCAAGCCTCTCATTGCTTTTGGAACCTACCACAGTGTTTCTGTCAGACCTGGTCGGGAAGAGGCCCAGACCATGAGTGCTCTGCAAAAAAATCTTAGCCTCTGGGTAGAGGAAAGAATTTATAGCCCTGTTGTGTTCCTGTGGAGGGAAAAGCAGGAATAATGTAGCTTTTAAGTATCCTGATAGTCATTAGGAATATGCTACATCCAAAACAACTGCCATGTGTGCTGCCTTATGCTTGGCCAAGAGGAGAGGTTGGGTGTGGGATTGTTGTGGGAGAGCTGCAGAGGCACGCGGAATGATGGAGCAAGCCTGGAGTAAGGCGGCTTCATTAGCTTTACTACCCATAGAGAAACTTCTCATTACTTGGAGTCATTTCTATTGTTTCTGGAGTGCTTGAATGTTCCTGGATTATAATTCTTGTAAGAAAAATACATTTTTCCCTCACAGTGCAGCACTCTATATTTGTAAGACTGAAAGGAGAACTCCGTGCAGGGATGGGGAACAACTTATTTCACTTTCTGAACTGAAAGGATGTGTCACTGTTGGGAAATAGTTGTAGTTGTTGCTGAAAAGTGACTTGACTTTCTCTGAAAGAAGCTTCTCCTGCTGGCTGAAGCCAAGGAGTTGATAGAATATGGTTGTATTTCTTTTCTTCTTCCCTGTTCATTCTCTTTTTACCTTCTCTGTCGTCTCCAGTGCACTAAGAAGGCAGTTGAGAGGAAAAGGAGCAAATGGGCAGAAAGTCCACAGAAGGAACCTGTGCTGGTTCTCAGCAGGAATCAGTGCCTGGCTAATGGCAAATAAACTCAAAAGAACTGACATAATAAGGTGAAGAGGAAGGATACACATGTTAACTGAAAGCTTCTGGAACTCTTCTTAGGAAGTCAGAGGAAAGGGACAGTCTGGGATCCTTCAAGGCTTGTGAAGGAAAATAAAAGCAGCCTCGGGAATCCCGTGTGTAGGGTTAATCTTACCTGGCATGAAGTTGCTGTGGTCAAGGCCCTCTCTGGTTCCAGTTGCTGTTATACCCTGGGTTTCACTTGCAGATTTTAGTGCCCACTGGACACTGGTGTAGCTGTTTCCCGAGGTTGAAGGAAGTTTTGCAGTACTGAGTGCATGTAGCTGTGAGCAGAATTATGTTACTCTGGGTCCTGTCCAGACGGGTGACAAGAAACACTCTGCTCTAAAGAGTTTGCAACTGCCACGATACTTTTTAGATTCTGCTGGGTTTGGTGATTGTGAAAATGTTATTTGCATTGGCTACCCCAGTCTCTTCTGACACAGTTTCTTCACAGTTCTGGCAAACATCACACATTGCTTTGTAGCCCTTGCCCTTTTTCATGCTGTGCCCTCAGCAAGGGGCAGCTTCATGGTCAAACCATGGACCTCCCTCTGGAGCATGGAGACAGACTGTCAGTGCCAGCATGCTGTGGAGGAGCATCCCTGCTGGAGATTGGCAGGATCCTTCAATCCACACAGAGATCTCTGCTGATAACAGATGTGGGCTCACCCTGCTCGTGGTGTTTATCAGGGAAGTGTTCTGTTCAGTACAAACTGGCATCCCATGGTGCAGGTGATGGTGGGAGGAGGACAAGTTCAATGTCTCATCTCTGACTGCTCCTGCTCTTTGGAAAGGTAATGAGTAAAAACACTCTTCTTTCCCTTTTCAGGCCTAGATCTGCATTAACCTTTTGGCTTTGTTCGTGTTCTTACTAAAAGCTGAGCCTCTTCCCTTCTTTTATGCCTCCAGGATTGTGTGCAGGCAGCACCTGTGCTTGAGCTAAGCCCAGTCCTGACCTTGAGTGTTGTGCCCATCAGCCTCTGGGAAGTGTTTCCTCCTTCCTTTTCTCCGTGGAGTGAACGTCACTGTCCCGCTGTCCATAAAGGAGCAGCGATGCACACGTGGAGTGTTCCTGTGGCTGCAAACAGAGCAAAGAATGTATCATCTTTCTCTGGCAGCCTGGGTGCGTTTCCTATAGGAAATGTTCTCCTGCTTTTGGTCACAAAGGATAAAGCACTGTCAGTGGAAGTAGCCACAGCTGGGCAAGCACCCTCCATGCGCTGTAGGAATAAGGGGCACATCTCAATCTTGCAACAGCAAGCGCAGCACCAGTGTTAGGTGGTCACAGGACCACGTTCCCTGGCCTGAATTTCCTTGTTCTGTGTGAGTGCCACTGCTTTCTCTTCATGCAGTGCAGGTACACTGAGGTGAGTGCCCAAATGGTCCCTGCATCGGGATACCCTGTCACTGCACAGGCTTTTTGTGTCCATGGCATAGTTGATGTAATGACTGGTCATAAACAGGCAAGTTTTAAATGTTCTTCTCCAAATAAATAGTGTCAGTTGTTTTTCAGGCAGCAGTGCTCCCCCTGATCTGCTAAAGCCTGTTCAGGAACTGAAAGCTTGCCTTGCTTTCAAAGGACAGGCTCCTTCCCCACGGTTGTGTTTAGGTTACGTGTGCCAGTGACAGTGGAGCTGCTGGTCCTGGGAGCAGCCATTTTGCAGGAGCTCAGCAGCACTTGTTACCTGGCAACAGTATACGAAATTTCGGTTTTCCATACCAGTGAAAATTTCCAGCAAGGATTTGCTGAGACAGGCGGCTTTGCCTGGGGTGTGCTGATGTGTAAGAGCAGAGGCAGGGGGCTCCTCAGCTATTTACCCTGCTAGTGAAGTAGAAGAGTCTCCTTGACCCCCTGTTGCAACTGTCCCCTTCTAAAGCCACCAGGCAACTTGTGCCAGGCCAGATGCACAAAATAAGGGCACAAACACTCTTCAAAGCACAGCTGAAGCTCTGAACAAATGGTTGCTTTACACAAAACTTGAGTGCTGTAAACTTCCATGTGATTGTTCGACAAAGAGAAAAATTTGGGAATCCTGCAGGCACAACTGCACGGTTTCGTAGCAAAGTTACTTGAACACCTGGACTTTGAGGTCAGGTCTCACAGTCAGAAGCAAGTTCTGGAAAGTAACAAGTGTATTATTTCCAGCCAGCCCCAAATATGGCAGCTGATCAGTGTATTGCTGGACTTCAGAGGTCTCTTTGCAGGCCTGAGGATTAGAAGTGGCCTGTGAAGAACCTTTTGGTCTGGCCCTTGATTCAGTGAACCTGAATTACCAGCTTAGTCTTTTTGATCCAAGACTGTTTGCTCCTTGAGCCTGGTAAGTTCCTTGTACCTGTTCTTTGGTGTTTCTCTGATCTTCTGGGATTGCTTGTGTAAGGAAAGCTACGACTTCACTCAGATGTGTGGGGGTTTCTCACATGGGAGATCCCTTACACATCCTTCTTGGAGAATACTTTTCCCAACCAATTCAGTATATTCTAGCTAGCAGACCAGTAAAGGCTGACAAAAAGCAGCAGTGTTATTTCTTTTAAATGAATGTTGGGCCCAGCTGGTGATGCTTTTCCCCAGGTTCGGTGAATGAGAACCAGAGACCGTCGAATTCGTACAACGGAGACCTGAATGGGCTGCTGGTGTCTGATCCCCTTGGCAGCGGAGATGGACCTTCCCTGGCCAAGCCAGTGCATCGCAGCATCTCTCTAGGAGCCCTGCAGGAGAAACAAGTCATGTAAGTTTTGTCAAAGAAATGCTGAGAGCAAATAGAAAACAGCTAAAATTCAGTTTTGGTGAGCCAGGATGCTTATGCTGGGCATCTGACAAGGAGCTTTACGTTGAGTTCAGGTGGCAGTTGTGAGTCAGTGCTCTTGGTCAGAGCTTTTGTAGCTTTTGTGAGGCTGATGCATGGAGTGTGCCATCCTTGCAGCTCCAAACTGAAGAATATCAGCAGAGTTGTTTAGAGAAGGGGAAACAGGACTGGTTACGTGGTGGAAATTGCAGGTCAGGGTGGAAGTAAATCAGCAGGGCTCCGGTTGAAACTTGGTATTCTCCTGTAGATTTCCAGCTGGACTCCTTCAGGGACCCCAGTCACCTGAGGGGTTACAGAGCTCGTGTAAGTAGCTTTTGCTTGTGTTCTCTGGGCATAGTTTTGAGAGAGGATGATGCCATGAGAACCATGAGCAGCGTGCACTGTTTTGTTGATGAGGTTCAACTGGTTTGCTTTGGTTTCTTTGCACCTTCCAGTGTTGGGTCAAGGCTCCTTTAACCAAATGTAGGTCTGTGCTCCAGTCAAAAAGCCTGGAGGTTTTTAAGCTGAACAAAGCAGGTGTTTGGCTCTCTCAAACCCATGACACACAGGGAAGGGAGTCTGTTGAAAGGAGTTTCTCTTTTCAGTTGTTCGGCTCAAACCTCGTAGATGCTCAGATACTGCTCTGTTGCTGTTAAAATTATGAATTTAACATAAAATATTAAATGTTCTGTACCTGTCAGTCCTGTCTGATTTTTTTTTCCCCCTCTTTATTTTTCTTAAAAGCTGCCTTTCTGGTGATGACAGCTCCACTTGCTTAGTGATATCAGCAAAAGACGTGGAGATAGTGGCCAGCAGTGATTCCAGCATCACCAGTAAGGCCAGAGGGAGTAACAAGGTAAGGAGCAAGACAAAACATAGTCTGTCTCTTAGTGACATCATTTCATGCTTGCATATTTTTAAACAGAAATTAATATCTTCTTTCTCGTGCTATAGGAGCTTGTAATTAGGTAGAAGTTTGTCAAAGAGTTTAACAAGGGAGAAAAAAGCTGGAGCAGTATCTTGTAGTAGATTGTTCCTGTTATTCCGGAGTCTGGCCAAGTTATCTTCTAATTTTCAGGAATAAGTCCATGATCAAAGCTGTAGGTTCCTGGGAACATGTCCTTTCTTCACAAACAAGCTTTTTCTGCTGACTGTTTCGTCCCTGGACCCTGAAGGGAGTATTTCCCTTGCTGGTTTGCTGGTGTCAGTCATGCTGAGGGCTCTGGCCAGCAGGTCAGAGCTGCAAGAACCAATATGCTGAGATTAGAACTAGTGCTAAGCAGAGTACTAATCCATACTCAGAACAAATGCTCATAACTAGGAGAGAGAACTCTGGTCTTGATCCTCTCAGCCCTTTCCCATATTGTTCCTTAATTTTCCATTGTGTGTTTTTTCATCTTCCATTCCATTTGTTCCTTAGTGTGCAGTGAATTAAGGGACCACAAAGATAATAAATTAATACTGCACCATGTTAACTGTTTTTCATAGATAATACTGAAGATAAAAGTGAAAGGCAGGATCACTGGCATAACTTCCATAGTAGCTCCTGATTCTTTGCTCAGTGACAATGGTTATCTGTGCTGGTTTGGGACTGAGAGTCCTGGTTGCTGGCTGGTCTTAAACCATGACAGTATCAAATTAAGCATTATAGGTCTTCCCTAGAGGAAATTGTATGTTTGACAGGTTTGTTCCAAGAAAGAGTTAATTCCAGACATTTCTCATGTTTTGTTTTCTTTCTTCTGAGCAGGTGAAAATACAACCTGTTGCTAGATATGACTGGGAGCAGAAATACTATTATGGCAATCTGATAGCGGTTTCAAACTCTTACCTGGCTTATGCAATTAGAGGTGAGATACCTTCTTGTCTTGGACATGATTTGTATTCTTTTGCATCTGTGTATCTCTAAAAGAGGCAAAGTTTGCATCAGAGGAATGTAACTGGCAATAATTGAAACATACCTTGCAATCCCCAGGTCAGGGTGCTGTCATAGAGGGAATATAAATGAAGGTGAAGAGAAGAGTTGGTTATGCAGCAGAGTTAGAAATAAAAGAACTTGGTGGGGATGGAGGAAAAGTTGAGGGACTACACTGGTTTCACTGGACAGCTGATGTTCAGATTCCTCCTCTAATTAAGTATTTCTGCAGCAAACAAGCTTCAGAAACTAAGCTAAGCACAGAAACAGCCCCGTGGTAATTTGAGCAGATAAATGTTTGTGATGGATTTGCTTGCATAAATTTAGAATTGAGTTTAAGGCTAAATTTAGAGGATCCAAAGAGCAAGGCAGACACAGTGTTTTGTGCAGGAGGGAGAGAAAAGCAGAACAACAACACAGGGAAAGATTGTTTCACAACATATAGGAAAGAGAGTGACAGGATGAGAGCAAATGGCCTCAAGCTGTGCCAGGGGAGTTTAGATTGGATATTAGTAAATTTTTTTTTCTCTGAAAGGGTTGTAAAGCATTAGAACAGACTGCCCAGGGAGGTGGTAGAGTCACCATCCCTTGAAGCATTCAAAAAACCTGTAGATATGGATCTTGGGGATGTGGTTTAGTGGTGAACATGGTGGTGATGCAAGGTTGATGGTTGGACTTACTGATCTTAAAGGTCTTTTCCAACCCTAACAATTCTATGAAATGAACACTTAGTCATCTGCAGTATCTCTTTCTGCTATCACATAAGTACAGAGTGTGTGAGGCTCCATCAGCTCTTTCTTCTTAGTTCCAGCACCCATAGGTTTGTCTGATCTTTTAAGAAATCTCCTACTCTGCTCTTATATTTTTTTCCTAGCTGAGGTTATTTTAGAGTAGCTTAAGGATGTCCCACTGTTTTTTTTTTAAATGTTAAAGCTTGGGTGCAGTAGCACTGTGGGAAGCTGAGTGGTCTGCTGGGACTGGCATGGGCAGCAAGAACTGGAAGCACCATGATCTCCATAAGACTACCTGCTTCATAGTGATATGTGTCTGAAAAGGGAAAGCTGGAAACTTTGCTTGGTGTACACATGTTCTGAAACACATTCTTTTCAGTCATGCAAGCCAAAAAGCAGTGCTTTTTGCCAGGTGGATGTTTATGCTTTTTTACATTCCCCTTGCAAAACATATATCTGAGCTACCTGCCTGTCGGTGACTCCTGAAAATTAAATTGCAAATAAAATTAATTCACTGTCACTGGAGGTCAGCCTTGGAGGTTTGGCGAGCTCGGGGTGATAGTCCTGTGAATTATGAGAAGCCTATAGAATTATGAGGGATTTATGAGAGTTATGCAGGGAAACCAGAGACATAAATGGTGACTTCTCCCTCTGTCCTTCCTGCAGCTGCCAGCAATGGCTCGGCGATGGTGCGGGTGCTGAGCGTCAGCACCGCGGAGCGGACCTTGCTGAAGGGGTTCACTGGTGGTGTGGCAGACCTGGCTTTTGCCCACCTCAACTCCAACCAGCTGGCGTGCCTGGACGAGGCTGGCAACCTCTTTGTCTGGCGCCTGGCCATGGATAAAGAAAAAATCCAGTATCCTGCACAAATAGGCCTCGTGCGGGTCTGTGTGCCACGGTCAGATGCCAACGCAGCCTCGCATCACAGTTTGGTTTGTAGCCTTTGCAGAACAGCAGTGGGGAGGTCGATAGTTCTGCCCCTTCCAGAGTATCAGATCAGTCAACTTTTGTCTGTATTCAGCACAATTGTCACTTGAAATTGCATGTACCTTGAAATTCTAGCACATCAGCGCTCCTGGTCCAGGCAAAAGCAGGCAGTGAGAAGTGTCAGTCTGTACTGGCTGGCCTTGCACGTGGGCACTGTCACCTCGACTCTGTGACAGAGGTTTGTCTTGTCTGGTTCTAGCTTTTTTCCTGAATTACTTCTCTGAGGAAGAGCATGTAATACTTCCCTCCCACTTACTATCCTTCTAAACATGTCATCCTTTTTTTGGTGGTCCTGAAACTTATTTTCAGTGTTCATTGCCCTGAATATTTTCCTTTTAATTGCTAGGAGTGACTGGTTAGTACTTTTGGGAAGCACATGAGATCTGTTAAGTTGTAGATTCTTAATTTTAATTATGTACCATCATTCCAAAAACAACTGGAGCAAAGGTGGTTGTAGTTAAGATCTGATTTGTAGTGATGGACTAGAGCACTCAGCTGGGGGCAACATGGCAGCTCCCCTGTCTCTCTGTGGTAGTGTTGCAATGCTGAGACAAGTCATTTAATCATCAGGAGTCCTGTGGATGCACGTTCACATGTGGCTGTGTGCCCCTGTTGTGCTTAACCTGTCACTGTCTGCAGCCTGCAAGAGAAGATTGTGAGAATCCATGAACTTTCATAAGCTTAAGCTCTTCTACCAGTGAGGAAATGCTAGCTTGGCTGCTTTCTCAGCAGAATCCTTCTACCTGGTTTCTTTTGGAATCAATGGTCCGAAAAATCTTGAGGTTTGATAGCATTTAACAGAGGACCAAGCCTGGGCAGGTTATTGCTGGGCATTGGTAACACAGCCAGAAGGTTACATTTCTTAACCCTGGTGATCAGAGAGGAGATCTTGGTGAACATCAAGCGACCTGACAACACCCCACTGAACACCTTCCGAAGAATCATCTGGTGCCCTTTCATCCCGGATGATAACGAGGAGAGCGGGGAAGAGGGAAGTCAGACGTTGGCGCTGTTGCATGAGGACAGGGTAAGGAACCCTACCTTTGAAACGCTGTCCCTAATTATTAGGGGAGGAAGAGAATTTAATGGGGGAAAGAGCTGGTTTGGTTAGAGCTGTAAAGGTTCCCACCATGGGGAATCCCCCTGTAGTGAGATGTGGGATTGCTCTCTTCCGAGGAGAGGTCATGCTGATCATTCTCTGGGCCTTGGGAGAATGGACAGAATAACCTCTGCTCACCATCAAATAGCAAGGACCACTAAAAACAGTGTGGAGGGCAAGAGGCATCACTCATCTGTTCAGGCTGAGCCAGTACCTGGGGTGGGTTGGTGGGCAGCAGCTACAACTGCCGAGAGCAGAGCAATTCCCTGTACTTGTGTACAGCTGGGTGCCAGGAAAGCATCCAGTGGCCCAACTGAGTGGAAACAGGAAGGTTTATGTCACATACTAACCATTGGGTTGGTACATCAGGATATAAGATAAGGATCCGGGAACAGACCAGTGGTTGTAAAACTAAACCTGTGTGCCTCCATGTTTGTTTTCCAGGCAGAGGTGTGGGATCTGGACATCATCCGAACAAACAACAGCTCCTGGCCGGTGGAAGTGCCCGATATCAAAGAAGGCTTCATCGTGGTGAAAGGCCACAGCACGGTACAAACCTGTTTTGTTTTCTTTACTGCCATCACATAGGTGATTGCAAGCAATCACTGAGGTTTTCTTTGGGTTATAGTGTCTCAGTTCTTAGGACAGTTGGCTGTAAAAAAAACAGTTGTGAAACAATTGTGATTGTGAAAAGCCAGAAGATCCCAAACCAAAATGAACTCTGTTTGTAACATGAATAACAGAACAGTGGCAGCACAATCCGTTGTACTTGAATTTGAAATTTCTGTCAAATAAAAAAAGTATAAAATTGTCTCTTTTCCCCCTCTGTGTAGTGCTTGAGCGAGGGAGCACTTTCTCCAGATGGAACTGTGTTGGCCACTGCAAGCCATGATGGTTTTGTAAAATTCTGGCAGATCTATATTGAGGGACAAGACGAGCCAAGGTAAGGAGAACTGGAAAATAAAGGATTCTTGAAGCAGCAGCATTTTCTCTGGGAGAATTCTCAGGACATTATAAAAATACGGGATAAATGTTTGTAAAGTAATTTGTTGCTGAAGAATGGTATCACTGAGCATCATAGGCTTATGGAAAAAGCAGAGAGCTGGGTCTGGAAACAGGAGTTCTGTGCTTTGCACTGTCCTTGTAAATGCAGGAAGCTGCTCTGAGCTGTTCCTCTCAATGTTGACTTCTTTTTGTACTGTACCCTTGATAAGGCACCAGACCAAATGGCAACATGGGATTTTGTTTGTTCATTGGTCACAGTATATGCCTGCATGGGCTGTGATCTCCTTGTTTTATATAAGCCTGTAAAGAGCTACAAGTCAGTAATGCTTGGTGGGTGCTGACTTAGTGCCATCTGAGGAGTTGTGTGTTCAGACCCTGCTTCTTCCTCATTTAACCACTCCCTGCACACTTGGATGTTTTCTCTGATTCTTTCCCAGGTGTCTTCACGAGTGGAAACCCCATGATGGCAGACCTCTTTCCTGCCTGCTCTTTTGTGACAACCATAAAAAACAGGACCCAGAGTAAGTCCACAATCCTGTACTTGGAGTATTAAAGTTCAGCAGCATCTTCTAACTCTGCCTTTGTTCCTTGTAACTGAATCATACTTGTAAAAATTTAGCTTGGTAGCAGAAGCAAGTCGTGTCCTCTTTGTAGTCAGTTTTCTAGTGATGGAGAAATAAATAAGGATCTGAAGCACAGCCTGAAGTGACCTTATTCCTAGTGCCAATTCCATGGAAACAATGAAAATTCTAAATTGATGAATCCTCTCAGGTTTGTGGTATGGTCAGTCTTAACTGGCCTGTTAATCTTCTGAAATTCTACTGCAGCTGATGAAAATACAGCTTTTATTTTTATTCTTTCTTCAGTCAGTTGTGGCCTTAAGGTTCTTGAGAACTATAGTGGTTTCTAATCTTCATCTTCTGGGAACTTTAAGACACAGTTGGGCAAAATCAGCTATGGGCTTGTGAGGAGCTTTTCTGTAAAATGTCCTTATGGGAAGGATCAGATCTTCTTTAAGAGAACTTGGATGTGTTGTACCTGCAGGGTTCCCTTCTGGAGGTTTCTCATCACAGGAGCTGATCAGAACAGAGAACTGAAGATGTGGTGCACTGTGTCCTGGACCTGCCTGCAGACTGTCCGGTACGTGTTGAGGCGCTGACTCTCCTGAAGGGGTGGATTTGGGATCGTTACAAAGCTTTTAATTTTCAGGTATACTTACTTTGCAAAGGTGATTCTTGATCTCTGATGGAGACTCTGATGAGACTCTAGCCCCATTTTGAGCCTCCTCCTTTGCCATTCTGACCTGTCATTGAAAGCTCTCAGGGCTGTGCCACTGTCAGGTCAAGCTTTGGCAAGGCCATGAAGTTGATCCTTTTATCCTGGGTGTTACTGAGACCTGTTGTCTTTGCCTTGTTCTGTAGACCTGTAGCATGAGGAGAGGCATTCCAAAACTGCACACCTTGAATGTTTGGGGTTTTTTAATTCTTGATATTCAATAGCCAATCTAGATCTTTTCCTATTAATACTTTGTTTTCATTTAAATGCATGAGGAGCTGCTATATTGATAGAACTTAAGCAGTTTTCCATGGCTTATTTGCTGAGCCATGTGGGTCCAGAAGTTCAAATTGTGTTTTAGTCCATCCCTTCACTCAGCTTATGGTCCCTGATTTTATTTTTGTGATGGTGGATCACGGCCTGTCTGATCACACACATGCTTAAGGCCACTTCTGATTTGCCCTCTTAAAGTGAGATGAATATGACATACAGCTGAGTGCTGCTTTTTCCACCTTATACTACAGAAGGTCCAAAACCTGTGACAGGGTTATTTTGATTTGGTGGATTTTTGTTTTTAAATCTGTAGCGTTGACTGTCATACTCCTATGAATGTGGAACATGTTAAGTAACAACAAACTGTCACCTTTCATTTAAATGTCCAGGATCCATAACTAGATCCTACTGTGTGATCTCCCTGCTGCTCTCTTAGCTGAAATCAGCACTGATTTCAGCAGTGGTGTTTGTGTTCTAGCAGGTGGTTGCACTGTAGTATGGCTGTAAACTCCTCAAGATATTGTTAAGGTTTTTTTTTAACTATGCAGTTTCATAGCACTCATTCTGATCATCTGATCTACCTTACTTTCTGTACCCCTTCCCTCTTGTCTGTGGATCTAGCTTTTCTCCTGACATCTTCAGCTCCATGAGTACTCCTCCCAGCCTGAAAGTCTGTCTGGACCTCTCTGCTGAATATCTGATACTGAGCGATGTGCGGAGGAAAGTAAGTGGTTCCTTTCATTGCTGGCTGTGTGAGTTACGGTGACTGAAGGAGAATTGGCCTTCTGTGTGACTGCTGCTGCTGCCTAGGTTGGGATTTGCATGTTAGTGGTTGAAAATGCAGAGGTTGGTCTCAGCTATTTTGTCATAAACTGACAAAAGGTAACAATTCAGCTGATTAATCCTGGGAATCCTTGGGGATTATTTCTCACCCTCTATAAAACTCTCATTTGGAGATACCTGTGTCTGGCACAGTAGGATTGAGTTCCTGATCGACATTGACTCAGATAAGAGTGTGGTTCCCTGGGTTCAAATTTCAACAGCCCAGGCTTTATTTCTCCCATTATTTTCCTTGTTCCAAATCTAGTTCAGATGTTTGGCTTTGGAGCCCTCACACATACACTGCTCTGGAAGCCCAGTGACTTACCCCTTCTGATTCTTCCAGGTCTTGTACGTGATGGAGCTGATGCAGAACCAAGAGGAGGGCAAGGCTTATTTCAGCTCCATCTCCGAGTTCCTCCTTACCCACCCAGTGCTGAGCTTTGGCATCCAGGCCGTGAGCCGCTGCCGGTTGAGGCACACGGAGGTGCTCCCAGCAGAGGAGGAGAACGACAACTTGAGTGTAGGTAAGTGACAAAGAAAACTTGGTTTCTGTGTGATCAGGATTTCTTTGATAAAGAGAATCTGTGTCGTGCTGGTTGTCTGCTGCTTGTTCATCCTGCTGTGATGTTTTTGTAGTACTTTGTAGTTACCATCCAACTTCACTTTTTACCTTTGTCACCCTTCCAGAAGGTTCTCCGGGCACTGGGGCTGTTGAATCAGCAGCAGGCGTGCTGATCAAACTCTTCTGTGTGCACACCAAGTGAGTATGTGTGGCAGCTCCCATGGGCAGCTGTCTGTGGTTGTCCTAACCCTGCACTGACCTGAAGAACTTTAACTTACTTAAATCCTTTTGCTCATAACAAAAGCTACTTGGACCCATAGAAACTTCTAGTTGTGGGGTGTATGGCCTTTACCAGGAGGGAGCCCTGAATGATGCTGTGGCAAGCTAGTGTTTTTGTGGCCGTGAGTACACAGTGGCTTAAGAGTTGTGCTCATGTACAAATCCTGGAAAAGGTCTCTCAAATACCCTGCGTGACGTGGCTCAGTGAGGATCAGCTTCTGCTCCTTCTGTGGCAGGCAGAAAACACTGAAGCATTTTCCAAGGGAATCAGTTCAGTGAAGAGAAATCTTCAGAGGCTTCTCTTGATGATTCATAAGCTGATCAGAGATGCCTGTTTCTTTTCAGGGCCCTACAGGATGTGCAGATTAGATTCCAGCCTCTTCATAGCCCTGACACGAGTGCACCCATGCCTTCCCATGGCTCCCATGAAGAATTTGGTGAGCATGTGTGTTAAATTGATCTTCAGTGTTGCTGAGCCTTTGAGGGTTGTTGGCAGGGGGCAGCAGAAGGGCAGTTTTGGGTGTCTCTTTGTACTAGAGTGGTGTAATTAAATAAAGGGTTCTGAATATGGACTAGCAGTGAAGCAGGAAGTTGGTTAGATCCCAGTGTGAGTCTGGAGCTTGGGATATGTTAGACCAGGAGTGCTAATGCTTTGTGCATGCTTGAGTTCACCTTCCTAGGTGATTTGGCACTTGTGCAGGAAACTTGAGGTTTGTCTCTTGTCAGGTGGAAGAGATTGGAGTGACAGCAGAGCTCTGGGAGTAGAGGGGTCTGGGCTGTCTGTGGTGTGCTCTTTCAGCTCATTCACCATTCTGGGATGTGGCTGTTAAACTGGGCTTGCATTTAGGGAAGAAAGGAAGCCTGGATATTTTATTATCAAAGCCTGATAAAATCCACTCCAGCATATGAAGAGTAAGCATAACACAGGATTTACTTTGCCCTAAGCTTTGATTGGGATGTTGTGGGGTTTTTGCTTGTTCTTTTTGGAATCGAGCACGGCGTGCAATGGCAGAAGTTCATACTTTGTGGAATTAAAGCTTTAGTTTTGGGGGGAAGTTCCTGTAAATCGGTTTGTCTCTTTCCCTTGGAAGCCTTTCCAGACCATATGGCTGATCTGAGCACAGAAGGGCTGGGATCTGAAAAAGAATCAGTGCACGGCTCTCAACCAGACCTGCGGCGTATTGCTGACCTGCCTGTGCCAGCAGACTTCCTTTCCCTCTCAAACGATGCCAAGCCCAAGCTGATGACTCCAGATGCATTCATGACACCAAGTACTTCTCTTCAACAGGTAACCAGAGATCAACACTGTTATGGTGGTGCAAGGGATGGGGCTGGATTTTGGTACTTCTGGGCACTCTTTCTAGGCTGTAATGACTCTGGTGGGCTCTGCTGGCTGAATGCAGAGCACACAGGAAACTCTCTCTGCGTGTAACCAGACTGAGTAGAGGCATGTTGGCACATCTGAAATGCTAAGCTGGCCTAAGCTTGTGTTGCAAGTGCTGTTTAGGTGCAGAACTGCTGATGTAGCTGTGCTGTGTGGAAATACGGGTTTGCTAAAAGCTGTATCTAAGCTGGGAGACTGCTCTTACTGTTTACACATGTTGTTTGGGGTTATGATATAACTGTAATGGAAGAAAATATGCCTGCACATCCTGTGGAAATGCACATCTGAAATGATCAGGTTTGGGGCTGTTCAGACTCGTGAGACCCCACGTGGAGTACCCCCACTCTCTGCCATAAGCCCTCTGCCTCGGCACTGGTGAGCTCACACCAGAATGCCACTTTGTTTGGGGGGAGCAGTTCCTCAATAAAAGCAGCCATGGTTCGTGTGATGAGGATGTTTTGGGACTTGCCTTCAACCAGCACCTGAGCACCTTAGCAGTGCTCAGACTTATTTTTTTTCTATGCTCTCTTCACCAAAGACTCTTCAGGTGTTTTTCTGGAGCCAGCATTCTCAGGTTCAGTTCTGCTGTTGGGCTCTGTCCCCTCCTGACCACTGTGTATTTCCTTACAGATCACTGTCTCTCCAGGCAGCAGTGCCAGTTCCCTGACTGCAGTCACAGCCATGAGTAGCACTTCTGTCACGGATGCTTCTATGCCCAGGTAATTAGCACGTGTATTAAACAATCCATCTGCAGCTGAACCAGTCCAGGCCTTCAGGGTGGCACAGAGCTGTAGCTGTAGGAGAGGACACTGTAACCAAAGTCAGAAACTGGCCTGAGTCCCAACATCCCTATATGGGCAGCTGTTTGCACCCCTAATGCAGCTTGGAGCATGCCTGCTGTCATCCCAGGGGCCAGTAAGAGTGTGTCATGTGTGCCTCGTAGGGATTCTGTTATTGCATCTCAGTTTTGTTGCTTTACATGCTTCTCCCAACGGGCTGTCATTGTTTACAGGTAAGAGAACACTGCAGCCACCAAGGAGAGGGAGAGAATTGGGACTGGTAGGAAAATCTTACCAGTGTCACAGTGGGTTGGGCTGCATAACAGGCAAGAACTTCACTTCTAGGGGCTGAGAAAAGGGGAGAGATCTATCTTGTAGGGTATTTTTTTCTCCCTGAACTCTGTATCATGTGCACTGAAGATACAACTGGTCCATTCTCTCACTGACTCCTCAATTTCTAAGATATTGCAGTGCCCCTCTTTATTTTTTCTTTTTCTGTTTCCACCTGGTGTCTCTTTGGGCTCTGTGGGGCCTAGGAGATGAAGGTGCTTGTTGAAAGGGAGGAGCTGATGGTGATGGAAAGAGCAAGGGCTCCTCCATGGACCTGCGTATCCCATCTCCTCACCTGGAGTGTTTGATTCAGTTCTGTATCATTTGTTTGGCCTGCTTGATTTGTTGGTGTCTCTGTTTCAGCAGACCATCAGAAGACTTGGCTGTGAGCCCCAAGATGCAGCTGGACACCAGCCTCACGCTGAGTAGCAGTAGCAGCAGTCTCCAGACCAGTCCTAGGAGTCATTCAGTTCTTATCCCAGGCCTCCCTGACAAGCTAGCACCAAAGGCACCTGTTCCAGTAAGGCTCCAAATGCTGCTCCCTTCCTTCTCATGGGCCAAGGGACCACAGCAAGTGCCTGTACAAGCTGCACTTACTCAGCCTGGAGAAGAGAAGGCTCCAGGGAGACCTCATTGTGGCCCTTCTGTGCTTAAAGGGGTTTATAAAAGAGATGAAGAGTGACTTTTTACACAGGCAGATAGTGATAGGACAAGGGGCAGTGGTTTTGAACTAGAAGAGAGTAGATTTACTTTGGGTCTTAGGAGTAAATTCTTTATTCAGAGAGTGGTGAGGCACTGGAACAGACTTCCCAGAACGGTTGTGGCTGCCCCATCCCTGGAAATGTTCCAGGCCAGGTTGGATGGGGATTTTATTTTAGCAACCTGGTCTAGTGGAAGGCATCCCTGGCTGATGCAATGGGATTGGGATGAGATGATCTGTAAGGTCCCTTCCAACCCAAACCTTTCTAGGATTCTGTGAAATTACATTTATTTGGATATTAATAGGGACAGTGTCTGCCCTTTTGAAAACACAGCTGCTGGCACAGACCTGCAGCCCAGTTTACTTACCTACATTAATAGAACTTGCCCTTGTGTAAGAACAGCATGTTTCTGACACTAGAGACAGCTCTAGCTTGTGCTGTCACTGTCACAGTAGCTGGACATGGTCAGCCTTTGTGTTAGGAGACAGTGCTACCTGGAAGGGTTTATTCCTGCTGATTGGTCTGGTGAGTCTGAAATAGCCATTTCCTATCCCTAAATTTCCATTTCCAGGCGTTGTGTAAAATGGATCATGACCAAAGCTTGAAACTGAAATAAGTTTTCAGTCCAGGAGATGTTCAGTGTTAAAACTAACATTTTGCATCACAAAATGGAGCAGAGCAGGGAGGTGGAACTGGTGTTGCATTTTCTTTTGAAAGTGGGTTCAAACTAGCATAGGTTTAAGTATTGTTAGCCCAGCTGAGAGTCCATTACAAGTCCTGGGACCCCTTTCCATCTGACGAAGGAGTGGGAGCCAGGGATCACATGAGGAGAGGATCCAGTGAGCTGATTCCAGAGGCGGTTGGTGTAAGGTACCGGGGGTTCTTGGGGTGTCCTTGCATTACCCTGAAGGCTCTTGTTTAATTTCTGTCTTCAGGTCGCTCCAGGAAACTCCTCTCTAGCGCTGGAATTGCAGGAAGTGGAGCCCTTGGTGGTGCCTCAGGCTTCTCCCACCCGCGAGCGCTCGCCAGACGTCATTTCCTCGGCTTCCACAGCCATGTCCCAGGATATCCCAGAGATTGCTTCCGAGACCCTGCAACGCAGCTTCGCGGCGGCTCCCTCGGGGCTCCCTGGGGAGGTGCTGGAGCCCGGTCACCACGCTGACAGCATGGCCTCCGCTGCCTCAGCCCTGCATTTGCTGTCTCCCAGGAACAGGCACAATTCCGAGCACAGCCACCACTCTTTGGACATGCCTCCAGTGGAGGTGGACAGACTGAATGCTCCATCATTACTGGAGACTGCTTTAACTCAGGAAAACGCGGCTTCTGACAGTGTTGTGAGCCAGCCATGGCCAGCAGCTCCTGACATAACCAGAGAAACCAGGAACAGCATGGCAGACAGGTAATCCCTTGGGTTTGTCTGGCTTAGGGCAATTTCTTTGTCAAATTGCCAGCTTGGTGAAAAGGCCTTATGTTGTGATTAACTCAGAGCAGTTCTTCATCCCTCTTTCCCTTAAAGGATCTGATGAGTCAGCCCTCCTCTGTCTGTATGCTATGCCCTGAACTTCCTAGGCCAGCTCTAACCATTTTTGCTCACTGATACCTTTTGCAGCATAAATGATCTCTGTTAAGAAGGTGGAAAGTCTACTTCATTGGCCTTCATGTTTGCCTGGAGACTTGAGATAGGATTTTTTTTTGCACTCTGGAAATCAAACTAGTACAAGGTAAATTCTGCCCCAGGTGATGCATTCCTGCAGGCTTTTGTTGAATCAACTGGCATGTAACTGACAGGTTTGGTTATAGGTTAATTGTGTATCTCTCTTCTAGGATTGGCTCTGTGCAGTTAGTGTTATAAATAAAGTACTTTAGCAGTCAGAAAGTGAATGTCAGTGTCTCCATGGAGCAGAAATGCAGAGTGGTGCAACATCACTTAGCCTGCTTACCAGGAACAGGTTGTTCTGCTGGAGCAGTGCTGGGATTCATTATAGAATTAGTGTCCATGTCTTGTAGTGGGATGGGAACAGCATCTAACATCTCTAGAGTGTCTAGGCCAGGGCTACATGCACTTCACAGCCTGAAAATACTTTCCTTTTGAGCAGGAGTAGCAGGCTGTGAGGTCAGTGTTGTCCCTCAGGTAATCCTGGACTGTTCCCTGATCAGAATTGTAAGAGAAAGGCCTCACCTTGTGCTTCCATACCTGAGGATGCTGCTTCAGAAAACAGTCCCAACTCTAATGGCTCTGGGAGGACACCAAGATTGTGTCTGTACACAATGTTTTCACTTTTACTCATAATATGAACTTGAGAAAATACTTTTATAGGATTTTGCAACTCCCGTCAATCCCACTCTGTCTTTTAATTCTTCAGGACTTCTCGTATCAGAATGTCAGATCACCTGTCTCTGAGAGATTTTACAAGTGCTCACTTCTGTTTAAAGGTCATCCTGCAAACTGGATTCAGGCAGACCCAGCTTACAGCCTAGAAGCACTTGCAGTTTCCTTTCAAAAGTGAAACTTGAACTGGATCCCCTCTTACAATTCTGTTTGTCTGCTAGAGCTGACTCATCAAATTCACACACTTTGTTAGACACTTGAAAGAACTGAGAAGCACTGATGATTTTTGCTCCAGTGATCAGTATTGCTTGAGGAAAAACAAACCCAAGATGATGCCATTCACAGAAGTGTGCTGTGCTACCAGGTTTGGGTAGTGTCCTACTTGTCTTGAATGAATGTCTGTTGGGAAATTGTTCTTAGTTAGTACTGGAAGCATAGCTGAGCTGCTTCCCCTTCTTAAGGCCACCAGAAAAGCACATGGAGAAGTTCAAATGCTCAGTGCCTCTAAACAACACCTGCTGCTTTCTGGATCTGTGAGATCCGTGTGCTCTTGTTTTTCGTTGCAGACTTTCTATCAGGATCTCTCATGAGACGTGGAGAGAGAAAATATCCAAGCTGAAAGAGACTATCATGATGGTATTTTCCTTTTTTTTTTTCCCCTCTAGCCCAAGGGATGAGGTTGAAGAAAAGCACAAGAGCTCTTCGTACCACCGACACAGCTACCACCTGCTGCAGCATGACAGCCAGGATGCCAGTGCAGAGCAAAGGTACCAGAGTGCTCAGCCCCCTCTCTCACCCTGCATGGACTCAGTTCAGGCTGCATTTGTGCTTCTGTCTTCAGCAAGCCTTCACATGTGGGGTGAATGCCTCTGCTTTGTCTCCTGACTTAATGTGTGTGTGCAGCCCAGCTTCTGGAGTGTTCTGATCTCGGGATTGGCCTCTGTGCACTCTCCAGTTTGCTTCTGTAGGGAAGGGTTTGATTGTGCTGCTTCTAAGAGCATGGACCAAGCTTGATTTAATTACCAGTAAAAACTTACTAAGGCATCAGTTTCCAAACACTGTCCCTTAGATAACATAGCAAGGGGGCCTCAGGAATTAGTTTCTTGCTTTTGACATCTTTCACAAGCCCCCCTAAAGCTCTGTGGGCATATTCTGTGTGCCTGACATGCTCAGCCCTCTTTGACAGCTGAGGGTTAATTTGTAATCCACACTTTAATTCAGACTGAAATGTGCAGCCTGTATTGGAGAGCTGGTCAGCAGGTGAAAGTCTCCAAGGTACTGAGGATCACAGACTTCTTAGGCTCACCTAATTCTCCTCTGTTCCTGCAATGCTTTCTACGTTCAGTGCCTGTTGTCTATAAAGCTGTAAGGATGTGCTGTGAGTGGGTTCCCTGCTAGGCCATCCTAGGGTTTGTGTGTGTGTGCAGCAAGGACAGGCATCGTTCCACCACGCTGCCTGAGCCACGGCTGTCCCTAATGCAGGGACCCTTCAAGCCTTGCTACACAGCACTCGAGCTCAGCCTGAGCAGACCTGGATCAAAGCAGAGCAGCCTGTGCTGAGCTCTAGAGGTGTCTCTGTTCAAGATCAGGGTGGGGGTGTCCTTAGCTGTGTGACTCTGGCCATGTGCGGATGAAGAGCCACGTGTGCATCCCCTCGCTCGGCAAAGACAGCGCTGTCTGGTACTGCAAGTGATGGGTGTCCTCTCCCTGCTGTTCCCTCACAGTGACCATGATGATGAAGTTGCAAGCTTGGCTTCTACATCAGGTGGATTTGGTGCCAAAGCATCTGCGCAGAGGCTGCCTGTGAAGGACTGGAAAGTCAAGGCATCCCCCCGGGCTTCCCCCAAGCTAAAGCGGAAGGGCAAGAAGGATGACGGGTACGCTGGGCTTGCCAGAGTACAGGTGGCTGTGGGGCCTGCTGTGCAGGGCCACAGCCTGTTGTAGCCATTATGGTCTGAGGCTGGGCAGCAGCCAAGTGGTCCCAACCCTCACCCCACTGTGCAAAGGGCAGTAACTCCACAGAAAGTGTTGCTGGTTACTCCGACACTGCCACTGATCCCCACTCAGGGGCATGGGAATAAGTTCTGCACTGTCTTTCCAGCTGGGACTCAAAATCCAAAATATAGCCTGGGCCTCAGAAGAATGTGTGGGAAGTAAACTGGAAGTTGTGGGGGGACAGTTGATTCTTTTGCTTGTTTCAGTGAAGGCTTCATTGGAGCTGTGATGCTGGGAATATCACAGTGGCCTCCACTTCTAATTGGCTTCTGAACACTGGCACAGTGCCCTTGGTCAACAATATCTATCATTTGTTACCTGCTTACTGCTTTTGTGTGTTTCTAAACATGCTCATATCAATGTCCTGTAAGTGAAAATTGATGACTGGAAAGGTCTGCCCATGGCAGTTTAGACCAAATCTGTCTGAATTAGTGTGAAAAGAGCAGAACAGCTCCTGCACAGGGCTCTCTCCTTGTGTTCCCACAGCTCCATAATTTGGATCTCCAGCTGTGCAGAGAGCAGCAAAGATGGGCTGTGGCATTAAGCTTCTGGCTGTGGTTCTGCACAGTGACACCCAGAAGTTCTTGGCTTCTAAAATTACTTTCATTTTTCCTTGGTCCCTTTAAAGTTGCTTAGTGGATGCTGCCTGGGAACCACAAATGTTTACTTTCCTTCAAAGATCTGTGACTTTAATAGAGACATGCAGTATTAGTGGATCAGTTCAATGTTTTTCTTTAGTCTGCTGTATAAGCTGGAGTGCATCACTAGGTCCTTCAGCTTGAGAGCAGGTATCACTATAGATGATTTGAGGCTGATTAATTCTAAATTTTAACAAATGTGTACTTGTTTTTTCTTTGGTGTAAAATATAAGACCTTTAAAAGCTTTTTAGGAAGGTCTTCCCTGGCTTCAAATTTAGACAAAATTGAAAAATCAGTGTGTACTGTTCTTTGTAACAGTCCTCATTAACAACTGGCTAAAGTCTTCTCCCTGCAAAGGGACCACTCTGTAAGGAACTTCAGAGTGTAAGGAACAGTTCAAGAGTCACAGTGCTGCAGGGGCTGGGATTTCATCACCTTCCCCTCACTCTCCATGTTACACTAAGGCAAAACAGAAATATGAGCTGGAGTGTAAAATCTAAAGCAACCATAAAATGTGTGATCTGTTTTGGCAGAAGACTTGGATAATGAGAGAAGTTAATTGACATAACTGGGTTACTACTCTTTCTCTTTTTATTTTCAGGGATGTGAACCAGTCACCAAGATCTTCTAACAACCAGGTGAGTCAGAGCTGCTCTGTGTGATGCTCCAGCTCTGTTTACTGTTTTACTGAAGACCTTAGAGAAAGTTCATCCCAGTTCCTTGAAAAGTATCATGAGTTGTGCCCCAGCACATTGAGGTGGGGCTGCACTTGGGCTTGGCATTGCTCTGTGCTGCCACACAGCAGAGGAGGAGCTGCTCTGTGCTCTGCAGACTGATGACTTCCTTCTCACCTTTGCCTGTGCCTGCACTGGGAGCAAGACAAGCTGTTCCCAAGCAAAGGAAGGGTTGCAGTTGGACTGGCCTGTACACATACCTGCCCTTGATGTGTGTGCCTTCTTTAGCTATTTTGAGCATGTGAAGAGACAGCAAACTATAGATTTATACTTCTCCAGTTGTTTGGTTATTCATAAGTAAGTGAAAGAGCTGAAGAAGTGCTCTAAGGAACCTCCTTGTTGTCCTGATTGCACAACCCTTTCATAAGTGTTTGAGGTCATTATTTCCATTTGGAGGCCTGAACACACTCTCAGTACCTGGCTAGAAGTGAATAAAATCTGTTTTCTTCTGTGTTCTTTTAGATGCCAGAGTTTTGAAGGGAGTCTCAAATCTGAACAGTTGATAGTCTAGGCAACCATTTATTAATTCCATGCAGGAACCTGGCTTTATCAGTTTATGCCCTGGGACAAAAGTTCCTAGAAACAGGCTGGCCCTGGTTTCTGCATTATATGTTAAACACCAGTTCCAGGAACAGGGGCTGACTCAGTATTGAGCAAAAAGTTCAACTGATCTCTGATCCTGTTGGAAATGAGTGCTTGTCCTCTCCACACTCAGGTGACAGCAGAGTTCCAGGATGAGCTGATGTGCATTCTGAGGAGCCAACAGCGGGAGCTCTCCGACCTGCGGCAGAACCAGATGGAGCTGCTGCAGAGACTCACCAACCACCTCGATGCCATTCAGAGCTCCCTCATGGGCCACATGGAGAGGGTGGTTGACTCCCAGCAGGAGCAGGAGCGTATCCTTGTTTGCAAATGTTGCGTGGCAGCTGAGTGGAAGGCTGCAAGGCAGACTAGAGCCATGAGGAAGGCAAAGGAAGTTCGGGGATCTTGGGAGCGTGTGGCCATAGGTGCAGTACGATTATCTTGCTGCAGTATAACTATTTCAGTCCATCTCAGTCCCTTTCTAAGGGCAAGAAGCTCAGAAATACAGCAGAGAAGAACTGACACTCTCTCCATTCCACTTAGTCTTAGTTATCCATTAAACCATAAGTGCTGCAGTGCTGGTGTAGACCAGAGGTGCACCTAATACATTATCTGAGCTCAGGCAGCGGCCACTTGCACAAGAGTAATTATGGGATGATCCTTTCCTTCCTTTCCTCCTTAAGGCAAGTCAGTACTTGCACCAGAAATAGCATCTGACTGCCATACTGCATGGCTGGATATAGAATTGTCTTGTCTGCACACATTTGTACATCTGGTGGTCTACAGGTCCCTTGTGTGTTTCTGTAAAGTATTTTCTTTTGGTGCCTTCAAACCTGGGATCCAATTATTTTTATTGTATTGTGAGTAGCTGGTGTCCTGTGCACCTTTTGCTGCACTGAATGTTCCCCAAATGAGCAGCTCTAGCCCATATCAGGTCTGACACCACTCTTAACTTCTATGACTGCAGTCTTCTCTATTAAATAGTTTTGGATTTTCCTTTTTTGACCATCAGGCTGATGTTCATAGATAGTTTAAATAGCTTTCTACTGAATTTCAGTGTCTAGAGCTGTACTGTAACACTAGAATAGTTTTTTCCTTTCTGCACAACTTCATGTCTGCACTGAGTTTTGTCAGCAATTGAATTGGCATTTCATTGTTTGTTTTGTAGGGGTTTATTTGTTTGTTTAAGCTGTATTTGTGTGTTGGCTCCTTTAGAGAGCTTAGGTGCTTCATGAAGTATGAGTAGCCTGAAGCCTGGATCTGCTTCCATGCACTTATGTCCACTAATTCCATCCTGTAGAAATATTTTTACCAATTTGCTTTTTATGGATATTGGACTTGTTAATTTCTGTAGTGTCCTAGTTTTGGCTCAGATGGAGTTAGTTTTCTTCACAGCAGCTCACATGTGTTAACTTTTGGATTTGTGACCAAAACAACATTGATAACACACTGCTGTTTTTGCTGTTGCTAAACCCTGTCAAGGCCTTCTCAACTAGGTTAATCCACAATAGGTAGGGAACACTAGTGTTGAGCTTCTTTTAGCTGTTTGAATTTTCTACCACATCTTCCAGAGCTCTTCTCTCACCCTGATAGTTTAAGAGCACCCTGTTTATAGGAACACAGCGGTCATGTTATTAGACCACCTCTTTCACTAGAGCTGCAAGTTTGCTCTCACTGACTGAGCCCCAAGTGGTGAGGCTACTGTACATCTTCCTGGATAGGAGTGTTGTGGGTAGAGAGGAAATCCATTGTTTGTGCTCCTTAACATGTGTTCTCCTCAGAGAGAAGACTAGACCGAGTGCTGACGGAAGGGCAGCAGCGCAATGGGCAGCTCCAGGAGCATCTGTCTCAGCAGCTCTCTCAGTCCCTGTCCACAGCTGTGTGCAACCGTCTGGAGAGGACCATTCGTGATGAGATGAAGAAGAGTGTGCCCCAGTGTGAGTGTTGGTGCCTGGGTTTGGGAGGTGAATCCCTAGTTAGCTCCAGAGGGATGGAAAACACTCTGCCCAAGAGTTGGCACTATATGAAGTGGGGTTGCATGAAGAATAGTCACTGCACATCAAACTGTTGTGGGCCCCTCTGTAATCTGAGAAGAGGAGCTGTGGTTTAGGAGGAGTGTGAGACTCCCAGAGGGAATGCCTTTCCAGAGAGTGTGGTCTGACCTTCCGTTATAAATCTGTAAAGCCTCTGGAGTCTGTTCAGTGGAGGAAGGTGAAAGATACTAATGAGTTTGGAAATGTTGAGACTTGGCTGGAGCAAACTTCAGCTTGTCTTTGCCCTTCCTTGATGCACTGGCACCATCCATGTAAAGAAATGTTCCAAAAAATGCTGGTGGAAAGCCTTCAGCCAGTAGCTGCCTGAAGCAGGGCTACCTGCTATTCCAGACCAGGTCAGCTGTGACTTTGTCACACCAAGTCTTGAAAACCTTCAAGGCTGGAGATTCCATAGCCTCTCTGGTGACTTCCAGAGCTGTGCCACCTTCCTAGCAAAAAGTTTTTCCAAATGTCCAACCTTAGCTTCCCAACCAAAGTTTGTGACCGTTGTCCCTCACTGTGTTATATCCAAGAATGGTTTGATTCCATTTTCTTTTTTGGGTTTTGAAGTGTGACTTAAGGCTTAAAACTGCAACTTTGTCTTGTTTGTGTTGTGTGTAGGCATTTCCAAGAGCATGGACCCTACTGTCAGCCAGCTGAGTAACACCGTTGCTGCCAAGCTCACTGCTGTTGAGGGGACACTGAAAGAGAGTATCACCAAGCTAGTGAAATCAAAGGTAAGGAGAACCAGACCAGCTTTTCCTGGGGACACTGAGTTGTCACCTGCCTGGGTAGCAACTTCTTCTACCTTTTCCCCTCACCTCTGTCTCCAGGTAATGCCAGTTTAGCTGCCAGTGGTCTCATTTCTCTTTCCTGGTCTCATTAGGAGAACAAGCTCGTTGTATGCTCCCCTGCCCGCTTTGCTTCATTAACACATTTTTTCATTTACCAGGTTGTTCATTTTCTACTAGAGTAGAGATTCTCACCACAGCAGTGGCTTTTAAGGCCAACTCAATCGGGCAGGTGGTGAAAGTTTGACTGTCTCCATTCTGTTCTCCATTTCTATGTTATTTAGGGAGCACAAGCTTCTTGCTTACCTGGTTTGTGGGAGGGAAGGAGGAGAAGGGGAAAGGAGCTGTGCCTGTCTGTGCCATCTTCCCTTGCTCTGCAGCAGAACTGCAGGGAAATGGTGATGTTCTTGGGCAGCCCTTCAGCAGGCAGATGTGGTCATGGTGTGGTCAGATGTGGCCATGGTGCAGCCTGGTCAGTGGGAAGAGCTGAGGGAACGCACACTCCTGAAACTGGGCTGTCTTTGTCTGGTGTGGGGGTGTTGCAGGGACCTACAGTGTTTGTTCACATCCTTAGTCTGCATCAGGCTTCTCTTAATCTTCTGGCATCTTCTGTGTGTGCTTGTAAGAACCTTACAGATACTGTTGTGAGGGCGACGGCCGACACCCTGCAGGGGCCGATCCAGTCGGCGTACAGGGAAGCATTCCAGAGTGTTGTGCTGCCGGCCTTTGAGAAGAGCTGCCAGTCCATGTTCCAGCAAATCAATGACACCTTCAAGCAGGGCACACAGGAATGTAAGTGGGTTTTCTTCTTCAAGTTTTCTCTGCACAGTCTATTTGCATTAGTGTCTGGCAACACGCTGACCTTAGGCCTTTGCCCATCCCTGTGCTCCATTTCACACTTGGGAAGCAGAAAAAGTGAGGAGGTTTTTGTGGGTGGTGCTGTAGGAACAGAGATTCACCTCTGGTCTTTGTAGCCCATGTAGTGAAACATTTGGCCACGTTCTGTGAATCTGTGACTTCTGTTACTGAGTTGTAAAGCCCAGCTGTAGGATGACCCCATCCCGGTGTCAGGAAGATGATGAAGGGAGAGAGTAGCAGTTCTGCAGCTAGACCCTCATCTCAGAGGGATAATGGATTGGAGAAGGCTTAGAGAAAGGTACAGGGATGACCAGAGGTTAAATAATGGCTGAACAGTGTAGACATATTCAGACTGGAAACAAGAAGAATATACCCTTAAGTAAGAAAAGACTATACACTGATGCACTGGAGAAGATCTTTCATGTTCTCGGGCTTGGGATCGAGGTCATTGGCCTTCTGGGAGGCCAGGCAGGTATTATTCTGCAGAGCTGGTTTCTGAGGGGGCCTGAAAGTGTCCAGTAACTTCTGTTGGCCATAGAGCTGCAGAGTGTCTCCAGCTGCTGTCTCCAGCTCCTCTTCCTCACAAGTATCCCACAAGTAATAGAGTTTTATGTTCTTCTCCCTTTTGATCAGACCAGTTCATAAAGTACTTTCAAATACAGCTCTTTAATCTCTGCAGGCATGATTTCTTTTTTGTCAGGAATGTTCCTCCTCTTTCTTCATTAGCATTGAAGTAACACAGATCACAATTCACACTGTGTATGAAACAAAACACCCTCACTCCCACCTTTATCTCCCCTGAACAAAGAACACCCGTAAAAATCTGTTGTAAGAGAACTCACTGCTTTGTTGCTGTGTTGTGTGATCCTACGTGGTGGGGAGGCTGGGAACAGGGTTTCTAGGTTAGTGTAACACAGCCCAAAGCAAGGCTTGTGTGTTCTGCCCTCTCCTGTGCTCACACCCTGGCACAGGAATTGTTCCTGCTGCAGCACGTGCAGGATTTCTGCCCTGATCATCTCCACAGGTTACAGATGGCACAAACATCTCCCCCTCTGCTTGTTGCAGATATCCAGCAGCTCGAGACTCACTTGAAGAACAAGAAGGTACGAGAACAGGAGGTCCGGGACCCGCTGCTGAATCAGCTTCGACAGCTCATCAGCACCTTCCAGAGCACCACGGAGCAGCTGGCATCCACCGTGGCAGCCAGTGTCCACGCCGAGGTGCAGCACCAGCTGCACATCATCGTGGGCAAGTAAGTTGGCAGCTGGGCTCGTGGAAGGAAATGCTGGTGACAGGTACATGCACTTGTCACGAGCACCTCTCCCTGCTCCGCTGTGGAAACAAGCCGTTTGCCCCCCATGGGTCCTGTGGGGCTGCTCGTTGGCACGGTAAGGTAAAACACGTGGGCTGGTGGAATTGTTGCCCTCATAAGGTTTCTGACAACGAGCTGTATAGCTGGGAGGTCAGGGCCTGCTTTTCCCAAGATCCCATGTGCATGTTGGAGGACAGAAGGACCTAAGGCAGCCCCAAAGGCCGCTCAAGTCTGAACACTTCCTGAAGATCATTTCAGAAAAGTCTCTTGAAGGCTTTTCTTTACTCTGTGTCCTCAGGCATAGAGTTTCTGCAGGCTACTCTCTCTCCTCCCAGCAGCTCTGCAGCAATTTGTGCTTGTCCCTCCCGGTTCCAGGATGTGATCCCGGCGGTGCCTCCAGCACGTTCATGCTGTGAGGCTGGTGGCAGGTTGCCAGGTGTTAAAATTGGCTGGTGGTCACCTGCAGGGCAGAACACCCCAATTTGAGGCCACTAGAACATACATCAGAGCACAATGGGGTCGTCCATGCAGGCCAGAGTTGCCATGAAGGCCACCCAAATAAATCCTGGTCTTGTTGCATGGGCTGTGCTTGCTCCCAGGGAGGTCCTGCAATTCTACCTGCAGGACAGCAGGTTTGATGACTTGTGCCCTTCGTAAGAGGGGAGAATCCAGCCCTTGTGGGGGAAAGGTGCAGAGCCTGCACTGTGAAGTGCTCTTCTGCGGAGAGGTCACCAGCACAGTGTGTGTTTTCATTCCAAAGGTGTCATCTGCACGCCAGGAACTGCATCTGATGGATCTGATGCAGGAACCTGGGCCCGTTCGGGGATGACCCCACGGCTCAGTCACCTTGCTTGTAAGCCAGAAACATTAAAGATTTAAAACGTGAAACGAGAGACTTAGTTCCCTGAAACATCACTTTCCTCCTGCACAGAGTCCCAGCATCTTGCATGCACACCCTGGGACATGGTGGTGTTGGCCACAGAGTTCTGATGCCTGTGCCTCAGAGTTACTTGTTTGAACCCTTTGGGAGCCACACTACAAAAAGCAAACCAGCCTGTGCTTTCTCGCTGGTACCAGCTTTGTGCAGTGTTGTCCCTCAGCTCTCCGTTCTCCAAGACACCCATGGGTTTTGTTCTGGTTTGGTTTTTTTAGCATGCAGGAGTCTATTTTGGCCCAGGTGCAGAGAGTGGTTAAAGGAGAAGTGAGCCTGGCTATGAAGGAGCAGCAGGCAGCTGTCACCTCCAGCATCGTCCAGGCGATGCGCTCGGCAGCCGGGACGCCCATCCCCTCTACTCACTTGGATTTCCAGTCCCAGCAGACTCACATCCTTCAGCTGCTCCAGCAGGGACACCTCAACCAAGCTTTCCAGCAGGTACCTCATTTTTCTGGCAGTCAGTCGCTGCTTGCTGGGGAATGGGGAGGAAAAGGGGCTCCGTAGGGTGGGGATATAGTTCCACTCAGCCTACACAGGAGTTGACTGAAAAGACCTGTGGCAGTGGACTGCTTGAGTTGCTCTCATGCAGATGGAACCAGAGCCATGCAGGTTCCACAGTTTGGTAACAGTGAAGTTCCTTCATCCCTGCCCGTGCCCTGTCAGGACAGTGGCAGCACTCCAGCGAACCGGCGTGTTTTGCCATCGTGGTGGCACTTGGTGCACCCCTGAGGAGCAGCAGCTTCATAAGCCTCTCCAGGCAGATCTACCAGCTGGGGCCTGGCCCTGCCTTTGCCTTTGGCTGTGTAGGCAGATGTGTTTGAGCTGCTGCAGGCAAACTCCTCTGTGAATGATAACACTGCCATGCCTGTGGGCTGACAGGGGCTGCAAGCATGGCCCTCTCCATGCTGCTGACAGTAACCCACTCCCCTCTGTCTGGCTGTGCCCTGTTCAGCTTGGAACAGACACAAGTATCCTTAGAGCATAGACCAGGAGCCTAAACATGGCCCTGCTGGCATGTACAACACAGGAGCAGAGTTTGCTCCCAGAGGAGGCTGTTGAGCCATTTAGTGCCTCAGGGCAGAGGGCAGGTCCCGTGTCCCTCATCTGCCTGTTGGTTCCTCTGCATTTGTAGCTGTGTCTTCCTTGCAGGCTCTAACAGCAGCTGATCTCAACCTGGTTCTGTATGTTTGTGAGACTGTGGATACTCAGCAAGTATTTGGACAGCATCCCTGCCCTCTGTCCCAGCCTGTGCTGCTCTCCCTCATCCAGCAGCTCTCCTCGGATTTGGGGACTCGTACAGAACTGAAGTTGAAGTGAGTATGATCAGAGCATCGGGTTCTGTTTCTGGCACTGGCTTTAAATTCACTGCCTGGAAGTGAAAGGTGGTGCTTCAACAAAAGTTGGAGCTTCTGTAGCCTGTTACTGGCATGTTTACAACCAGGAACTTGGAAAAATGTGCCAGCATTGCCACGGAAAGCTTTGCTGCCCAGAGGGAGTAGTGCAAGGAGTACCCAGCTGTAGGTGCCGGTACCTCCGGGATCGCAGCCTGTAAATATTTGCAGTCTGTGCAGTGATCCCCTTTCCCTGAGGAACGATTCCTCTGGGGAGGCAAAAATAGGGACAGTGCCATGTTCCCTGGATAGTATAGTATCCAGAGCAGCTTTGCTCTGTCCTCAATTCTTAACCTGTCACTGGACTTTGTGTTGGCAGTTTCTCATCGTGACTCCCAGAAAGGCTCAGTGGGAGGTGGCAGCAGGAGCTACTCCAATAGTGTCTGGTAGATGTTCCAAGCAAAGCTTGTGTGACAAAATAGTGACTGTGCTGATACTTGCCATGAACATTTTTAGTAAGTGAGTCAAAACCCTGTTATCTGCCCTAAAAAACTAACTTGTTAAGGTTCCTACAGGTTTTGACATGGCTTGGATGGAAAAATGAGTTGAGTTAAAAACTTGATTTAATAGAGATAAAGCAAGCCAGAAAAACTGAAAAGAGATTCAAGTTGCAGTCAAGTTGGTAACTGGGGCTAAAGCTGTTGCTGTGAAGTTTAAACTGGTCTGTTAGTGGAAACCTTCTGCAGTGACCACATTCCCTTACTGAGGCTGTGGTTTGAAAGCTGATGGCTCTGAGCTTCAGAGAGGCTTATTGGTAAAAGTCTTGCTCTTCCCCCACTTCTTCTTGGATAGACCTTAAAAATAACCCTACACGAACTGAGCCTTGCTGCTGAGGGGTTTTGCTGTCTAATGAGTGACTAATTCTGCATGCACTGTAAAGGCATCAAAGAAAATATCTACTGAGAGCCACCTCCAGCACCGTGGGGAGTTCTTGCTGTTTCTCCTTCTTTGGTTCCAGCAGCCAGGTTGTGTAGCAGGTGGGGCAGGCTGGGAGCTGTAGGCTGCCCTTAAATGTCAAGGAAGGGATAGGTGGACTCTGCTGTGAGTCAGGAAATAAATTTTGAACATACTGCAAAGTTTGGGTGGGTGGGGAGCAGAACTGTGCATTTTCAATGCTAAAATGAACCGAGTAGGGTTGGGATCTCTTGTTGGGTTTGGTTCTAACCTTGCTCTCTCTCCTTCAGTTACTTGGAGGACGCAGTGATGCACCTGGACCAAAGTGACCCCATCACCCGAGACCACATGGGGTCAGTCATGAACCAGGTGCGGCAGAAGCTCTTCCAGTTCCTCCAGGTGGAACCTCACAACCCTCTGGGCAAGTCTGCACGTCGCCTCATGATCATGCTCCAGGGCCTGGTCACCCCCAGCATGACCTAGGAGGACCTGGCTGCCTCGTGGGCTGCTCCACCCAAGCCCACCCAGCAGATCAGTAGTTACAAACGACGTATGGCTTGTGTTAAGAGCTCTTGCCAGGAAATCTATTGACACACGTGTGATGTCTCTAAGGCGAACGCCGTCTGTGTATAGTTCCAAATAGTCACTGAACGTTCACTTGGCTTCTTTTTCCTAAATAGCCTCTTTTTGAGAGAGTTAAATCTCTCGTTCACCTGCCCATCCGTCCCCGAGGCCTGGCTGGCAGTCCCAGTTGCACGCAGCAGAAGCCGATGGATTTTCTTACCCCTTTCAAAGTTTGGAGTCTGCTGCCATCAGCAAAGGAGAAGGGAGGTGTGTGCTGAGCCCCGAGCACGGGGGCTGCCGGGGACACGTGCTCCTGGCTGACCAGAAACCTGCACCCACATCTTAGTGAAGGGCTCAAACTCCTCCTCCCCGCGGGGCCGAGGCGCAGGACCAGCTGAGCGGGAGCGGTTAGTTCAGGTGTGTTAGTTAGTTCTTAGTTACTCCAAAGTTGGTTGACTCCAGATCCCCAGTGGGGGGTCTGGCCCACCCGAGGCAGGGTTGGGCAGGGGGTGCTGCCTCTGGAGTGCCCCGAGGGGAGGCTCTGGGTTGGGGTGCTCAGGCAGCAGCGAGCTGCCAGAGCCCCGGGGGGGCCACTGGTTCTGTTGTGCATTGGAGCATGTCTATGTTTCAGGCATTAGTTTTGGTTCTTACGCCAAGGTTTTTCTTTTTATCTAAATTTTGAAGTTTTTTTGTTGTTTGGGGGTTTTTTTTGTTTGTTTGAGTTTTTTTGTTTTGTTTTTCTTTTTTTTTTTTTTGAAATAACATTAAGAACAATTCAATAAAAAACTTTTTGAGAAAAAAAAAAAAGTGGGGACCTTCTTCTGCTGTGTGATGGAGGGAAGACTGCATGGCCTTTGAGGATATCAAACCATCTCCAGGCTTGAGCCTAGGCCAGGGTGCCCTCTCTCTTCCCAGATTTTCTCCTGAGTCTCTCTTCCAGCTTTCCAGGCGGGCCCAGCCATCTCTGCTTCCTGGGAGAGCCAGGAGGTGGTGGTGGGCTGCCAGCTGTGGGAAGTGGACACTAATTCTCCTTTTCACAGCAAAAATGTCTCCTGCTGCTCCTCCCTCCCAGAAAAGAGAAGAAAATACTCTGGGGAGACCTTAGAGCACCTTCCAATATCTGAAGGGGCTCCGAGAGAGCTGGAGAGGGACCTTGGACAAGGACATGGAGTGACAGGACAGGGGGGAATGGCTTCAAACTGACAGAGGGCAGGGTTAGATTGGATATTAGGAAGAAATCCTCCCCTGTGAGAGTGGTGAGGTACTGCCGCAGGTTGCCCAGAGAAGCTGCCCCATCCCTGGAAGTGTCCAAAGCCAGGTTGTGGCTTAGAGCGACCTGGTCTAGTGGAAGGTGTCCCTGCCCATGGCAAGGGGTTGGAACGAGGTGGTCTTTCAAGTCCCTTCTGACGCCAGCCGTTCCGTGATGAACTGCAAGGAGCGGGGTCCAGCCCCGGGGGCTCCTCCGCCCCTCGGCAGGGCGGGCTCAGCCGGTGCCGGGGGCTGGTCCCGGGGCGGTGCCGGGGGCGGGGAGCGGGGCCGGGGCTGCGGGCGGCGGGCGCGGAGCACTCGGCGGCGGCGGCGCGGGGTCCGCACCATGGGCGGCGGCTGCTGGCGGCTGCTCGGCGTCGTGTGCCCGCTGCTCCTGCACCTCGGTGAGTGCCGCGGGGCCGGGCTGCGGGGCGGACACTGCCGGGGCTGGGGGGGTGCTGGCGGGTGGGAGCGGGACCCCCGGCCGCCTCCGGCTCTGGTGCCCCCTGTAGCTGCGGGGAGCGGGGCTGCCCGGCTGTCCCGCGGCTCAGCGATCCACCCACCCTTGTCCCGTGTCCTGCGATGCTCCGACCCGGCTTTGCAGCGCTGTCCGGGGTCCCCCTGCTCCGGTTCTCCAGTCCCGAACTAGCCCCGTGTGCTCACCCCATGTTCCTACTGGCTTTCCCTGCTGCCCTCCGTCACCATGACCGCTGGGGAAGGGTCATCCAGCAGGTCCTGCACCTCACCGGCACCAGCGCGTCCCCTCCACACTCTCCCGCTCCTCCGTGAGCCGAGGGAGGACGCGGGGCAAAGCGGTACCCAGTGACATCCCTGCCCTGAAGAGGGAGGGAGGGCTGGGGTTAACCTGGTCCGGCCGCACGGAGGGTGGACGGCAGGGTCCACCGAGCTTCGGGAGGATTTCGGGCTCAGAGGGTGGGTGATTCCGATCCTTCCCCAGGAGCAGGATGGCTGCGTCGGCACCCGCTTGGGAGCCAGCGATGCTCTGCAGCGCCCTGGGAAACTTCTTCCCTGCGTTTCCCTCGGGCTTTCTCCCTGACGGAGCCGGGGGGCAGGTTTTTCCCTGTGGTTTTGCAGCGGGGTAGTGGAGATGATTTAGCCTCCTGGTTTCTTCTTCCTTGCCTGCCCTGCCCAGCCTTTTGCCGAGGGAGCTGGGCAGAGGGAAGGGCTCGTGCCGGGAATTAGAGGAGCCCAGAGGAGCAGGGACCAGCCGGCTGAGGGTAGGCATCTGCTGGTGTCCCTGGGCTGGTGGGAGATGTGCTTGGCTGGGTCAAAAGAGGAGCAATGGGTCCCACTTTATCGATACCTGCTCTGTTTGTGCCCCACGTGTCTGACATCAGAGACTGTCCTCGGTGATGTGCTCGGGGGTTCTCATCACAAACACGTGCTGTGCCCCATGATGGGCTGTCAGGCTTGTTGGTCTCGGCCACAGGTGCTTTGCTCAGGACCTTGTTCCAGGGGCGCAGGCATGGGATGCCAGCAGCCAGGCACACGGCTCCCTGGAGACATCCTGGCTGCCTCAGCAGCCACCGGGCAACTTTCAGCTCCTTCTGGGGTCACCTTCCCACAGGGGTCCCCAGCAGGACTGTCCTCAGTTGGAGACCTCCCTGGCACACACTCATGGCACTTCCAAAAGTCTCGCAACTCCCGTGAACTGGCTCAGGGAACCCACATCTCTCTAGCCCCTTTTCCTTCCCCCCTTCTCCTTCCCTTTCCATTTTCCCTTTCCTCTTTCTCCTTTCCACTTTCCCATTTCCATTCCCCCTTCCCCTTCCTCTTCCCTCCCTTTTCCTTCCCTTTTCCCCTTCCCCTTCCATTCTCTCTTTCCTTTCCCCTTTCCCTTCCTCTTCCTTCTCCGTCTCCCCTTCCCCCTTTCCACTTTCCTTTTCCTTTCCTCTTTCCCCCTCTCTCCCCCTGCAGTCGGAGCAGGGACTCCAGCTTGCTGAGCCTTTGCTTTGTTTGCTGATTTTTTTTTTTCCCGTTGTAGTCACAAATTAATCTTTGCTGTCAGGGGATAAAGGCCGGGACAGATGGCTCCGAGGAGAGCCGGGGAGGCCCGAGGCGACGCGGCCGGCAGGAGCCCCGTGGCTAATGGCAGCATCGCTGCGGGGTCATCACATTGTGCCGCGCCGGGTCCCGGGCCAGGAGCGAAGGTTCGCTACGAGCGCCCAGGGAGGGGGTGCCGGGGGGTCCAGGGGGATGCAGAAGCCCCTCGCCACGTTTCAGAGCCCCGGTGTCACCCCCACCCCGTGCCACCCTCACCCCCAGCCACCCCCGAGCCGGGCAGGCGATGCTGTCGGGGGATCCGCGGGGGCTCAGCTCCGTCTCTCCTCTCTGTGCCCCCCCAGCCGCGAGCCAGGAGCCCGTGAGCATGGCCGGGCAGTGCGACACCATCTACAAGGGCTTCGCCGGCTGCCTCATCAGCCTGGGGGACAGCATGGCCCAGAGCGTCCGGCAGCAGCAGGAGGAGGGCGGCGAGGAGGCGCAGGAGCTGGACACCATCTGCAAGTGAGTGTCCCCGTCCCTGTGGGAGCCGCTGGGAGGCCGAGTGACCTGCCGCCAGCATCCCCCCCCACTCCTGCCCTCCTCCCCAGGTCCTGGGACGACTTCCACACCTGCGCCAGCGAGGTGCTGTCGAAATGCCCCGTGGAAGCGTCCGCGATCTGGGAGTCGCTGCGCCAGGAGTCCCGCAAGATCCAGTTCCAGGGGAACCTGCAGGAGCTGTGCAGCTCCCGGGGTCGCCTGGCCAGCGCCCGGGGCTCGCCTGCCGCTGAGACCAACCAGGCCACGCTGCGGGGCTCGGCCACTCCCCTGCACCCCCGTGTCCTGGCCCTGCTGGCCCTGCCGCTGCTGGTGGCCCGGCTCTAGCCCTGCCCACCCGGGGGTGCCCGGGTGACACCCGGGGTCGGTCCCCCCCGTGCTGGCCGGGAAGAGGTACCCACTGAGCCCACCCACCATCCCGGGCATCCCTCGCGGGGCACGGTCCTCTCCTGCAGCACTTCAGATGGATCTATATTTATATTAAAAGACACTTTTACATTTCTCCTGTCTCTCTGCCACGGGATGCCCCTCACACCCTTCCCAAGCTCCAGGAATTGGAGAGGAGATGCTCCCTGGATCAGTCGCCAAGCAGGGCCAGCAGGGAGGGTCGGTGGCTCTGTCCCCAGGAGCCCCAGGAGGGCTGTCCTGGGGATTCCCACTGCCCTGGTGTTCCCTGACAGCTGCTTTCAGGGCTGGGCATAGAAGATATTCCCTTTAGGGGTGAATCAAATGGTTTCTTCATTTTAAAGGTCACCTTAGGAAAGCACAGGACGTGTATTTCTCTTTTTGTCTTTTTTGCAGCTGATAGCTTGTCCTCTGATGGGCAACTCTGGTGACATTTTCTGTGAGGAATCCTATTTTCCAATCCTTTTATTTAACTCCTGCTGTATTCATGGTCATGAAGAAAACTGGGGTTTGCAGGGAAGAGAAGGGGGTTTTTTTTAGCCAAAGTGATAGAGGTGAAAAAACCCGGAACTGAAGCTTTCATCCAGGTCCCAGTGGGACTCGTTGAAGTTGAACCAAGGTGATGTGTGGGAGTTTAACTTGGTTAAACTTGTGTGCCCATCGGTGGAAGACACTGCAATTCCCATCCCTGTTAATGCTGAAAAGTTAAGATTTTTTTTCCCAGTTACTAAAACAACCCTTTGTGCAAACCCAGTCCCCCAGGCGTGGGCTGGCAAGGGGCCTCCCCACACTCCAGGACACAGCCATTGGCCCCCCCGCGCCCAAAGGGCCACTGGAATTGCAAATGGGCCACTCCAGCTGTTGCACAGATCCCGGGCTCCTCACTGGTGCAGACCCCAGCTCCCAGCAGTGATGATGGGTAGATCTGTTGGGCATGTGGGAAAAGATCTCGCTTGGGAAAGGTGAGAAAATCCTCTGGCCAGCACGAGTGCCACCATGCTGTGGATTGTGCCAGGCTCAGCCACGAGCAGGAGCAATGAGCTCCTACGTGCCTGCCGTGAGTAGCGAGTTGTTGCCGTTTCTGTGATTCCTGGGGTGACCTCAGGGCTGTCCCAAACACATTCCAGCAGCTGGGCACATGGTTTTGGCCCAGGGAAATGTTTTCCCGCTGGCCCGTGGCCGAAAGCCTTCAGTGTGTGAGTGAGGAGCTCAGTTACTGCTCTTTGTTGAGTCAGGGAAAATTATCATTTGTTTCATCGTTAAACCTCTTCCCGCGAGGTCCGGTCATGTGTGACCCCTGACCTCTGGGATGTCACCCTGGCTGCCCCGGTCCTGTGCCAGCCTCTGGGGCCAGGAAACACTGCCGGGGTTGTTGTGCTGTGGTGCATCCCTCAGGGCTGGGCAGTTGCTGTCAATCCCTCATCTTTATGGGCAGCCCCACATTTATTTCATGTTATTTATTTCATTACCAGCCTGGAGCTGACCTGGGGGGGACACAAAACATCTGAGCTCGCTGGGGGATGGTGGGACTGGCACCACATGGGACACGGGGCAAGACACCACCCCATCTCTCCTCACCCAGCAGCTGCCACTCCCCGTGTTTAACGCCAGCGCTGGGGGGATAATCCGCCGATTCTTCCCTTCCCTTCCCGACAATCCTGTGTTTAAGGGTGAATTAGTGCCGGATCCCGGCAGGGCGGCTAAGAGGATAAACGCCAGCCGGGAGCCTGCCACGCACCGCGCAGCGCCCGCCGGCACCTCCCTGGGGACGGGAGCGGTGGGATCACTGCTGGGGGGGCTCCCCAGCATCCTGCACTGGGAGGCAGCCGAGGAGATGGAGCACCACCAGTGCGGTGCTGTGACGTGCTGTCACCACAGCGGTGACACTCACGGTCAATAAACTGTGCTGCTTCCATCCCGCTGGGATCAAAGCCCGGGATCAAAGCCGCTGTCACCCACTGAATGCTCCAGGCGCCTCACTCTGCCTGTGGAAAGACACGCCATGCATGTCCCGTGTCCTGGAAGATGTCACACACGGTGTCACACACCCTTAACCATGTCACCGTGTGTCCTGAGCACCAGCGTGTGTCACGTGGCTCACACCCTTGGCACTGCTTCCACACGTGTCCTGCGGCTGGAAGGTGACACCAGAATATGTCACCACACAGTGCCTGCAGGCACTGATGGGTCTGGGGAATTGGAATTAGGATTTGAGGGTGCTGGGCTGGGGTGGGCCTGTTGGTCACCACTGCTTGGTGACACCCCACAGTGCAAGAGTCCTTAGCAAAGCACTGTCCAAACCCCACTGCCACCTGTGACACCTGATCCTCCTTCGAGAAGGTGCCTGCAGGGCTGAGGGTGGCAGTGTGACAGCAAGGATGGGCATGCCAACCATCCGAAAGCTCTTTGGGTGCTCCAGAACTGGGACGATGAGCTGGTGCCTGTCTTTCCATTGGGTCCAAGGGTTTGGGACAGCCCTGCAGCTGTGTCCTGTTGTGGGAAGGGACAACGTCCTCGTTCCTGCCCCCAGAACAAACAACTGGCTCCCTGCACACCGGCAGCATCTTAAGGCAACTGTCCAGGCTGAAACCTGCGGGTCTGGGGGACAGAGACTGGTGGACCCCAGCACTGGGAGCCTCTGGAGCACCTAGTGTGCTGTGAAAACCCCTAGTTCCGGTTATGAAACTCCGGTGACCTACTTTACACTCCCTGCTTTTGTTCCTAATTCCCAGATATGGCCGCTCTCCAGATTTTGCCCATCAAGGCAAATTAATTGGAGTAGATCCTAATTTGCTCTCTGCTATTCTTTGGGCAGAAGATTAAATGCTCTGCAGACATTATCTGCCTCTCTCTTCTCTGAGAGACAAACCTGAATTATTAAAAAAAAGAAAAAAAAAAAAAGGGATAAAGGCTGCCCGACTCCGGCTGAGTTGATGTTCGAATTCACTTTTTGTAATCGCAGAAGGGGCCGGGGAGGTTCCCACGTCCTGGGCAGCTGGAACCAGATGGTGACACTATTCTGGGCGGCTGTGTGAGTGAGATGGCACACGTGGCACAGCGACACGAGGGCCAACCTCCCAGCCACTCCGCCCGACGCCTCCACCACACCATGGCTGAATCCTCAACTCCTTTGCCCAGGGAAACTCCTCCCGGAGAAGGTGCCGGCCAGGGAATGACTCCTTGTCTGTGGGGATGCACTTGGGTTTTCCCAGCTGGAGGGGTCGGTGTGGGGGCCACCAGCAGAAGGGGGTGGCTCCTTGCCCTCCCACAGCCCCCAGTGCCACCGTTCCAGCCTGGTGTCCCCATGGAAGAGCCCACCCAGGCACCAGCAGAGCTGCCTCCTGCATCACCGGCACCCCGGGGGGAGAGGGAGCGTTGGAAGCCGTGAGTAGCTTGGAGGACGCTGTGTCACAGGCCTGGCCACTGCCTGAGCTTGCGTGGGGATTTCTGCTGAGCCAAATGTCCAACTCTCCGTAAGGAAACACCAAAAGTCAACCTCAATCCCTGCGGATCGCAGGCAGTGGGAACAGCTGAGCCGGAGTCACCTCTGCCGTGGGGGCTGTGCTCAGTCCCCCGCCTGGCACCCCATCTGCGCTCAGCTCTGGGGCTTTTTTATTCCCCAGAGAGGCATATGGAAAGTTGGATTTCTTTTTTAAGCAGCTTTAATTGAACATCCTCCCTCTCCGACCTCTGCTCAGCCTTCCCAGGACAACCTTGAGCTCTGGCCTGGCGTGGCCACTGAGGGATGGGATGAAGCAGTGCTGGAGGGAGCCCAGGCACCCAGAGCCCAGAGGGACAAGAGGCTGCAGGGCCTCCTCGGCGCTTGGGGCTTCGCAGCCCACAGCCAGTGTCCCCAAGGAGCAAGGTGCTTATCCTGGCGAGAAAACTCCCTGATGTAGCTTCAGGAATGGCTCTAGATGGATTCACAGGTTTCAGGGGCCAGTAGATGGTGATCTCAAAGCCAAACTGAGTGCCTGACCTGGCAGGCAGTGGATCATGTGGATGAGCAGACAGTTCCCAGCCTCATCCCTGGGTGCTTTGCCAGGCGGATGTCGGCTTTGTGCGGATGTCTGGTGTGATGTTGTCTTGGCTCCAGTGGGTCTCAGAGCACCACCGTGGCATAAATAATACAAGAGTGAGCTGCTCTGATTAAAGTTCTCAGAAGTCCGTGGTTCTGGCCCAAGAGTTGGATACGTGTTGGCTCTTTAACATTTTCCAGTGGTGATGGGCCTGGAAGTGCCTCATTTTGTGTTCTCATGGGGCTGGTCAGGAAACAAAGCTGTGAGGAAGCAGCTAATGGAAGATGCATCCCCTGAGGGAAACGCATCCTTGCAGAGCACTTATCCCTGTGGCCAAGGTGAGGCAGCCCACTGCTCTGCACCCAGCTGTAGCAGCTGGGATGAAGAGGAGAGGCACACGCTGGTGGCACCAAGCTGGGATGACCTTGAGAAACAGCCTAAAATAACAGGATCAACTTAAATAGGGACACATGCAAGGTTTTACAGGACAGACACAGGCTAAGCCACCTCCCGGGGACAGTGCAGAGGACGTGTGGCTGTGGAAACATCTCCAGAATGAAAAGGGGGGGAGTAAGAGGGCTGAAAACACACCAGCAGCACCATTACTGTGTGGGACAACAAGAACTGGGGAATTTTTCTTGCAGGGAATTTTTCTTGCAGGGAACTGTACAACTCACCAGATCTGTCAGGTCCCAAGCAGCCCCTTCTCAACCCTCACACATTTCCACGCCTTATTGGGAATTACGTGGAGAAGAAGCTGATGACAATAGCGTGCATCAGCAGGTACAACTTTTATTACATTATGACTTACTAATCATTTTAAACAGCCGAAGATCCCAGGAGCATTGAAATAAAACCAGCTATTTTTAAAAGCATGGTAGGAGTGTGAAAATAGCCCCACTCCACCCGAACCGCCTCGGGAATGACGTGACAGCCAGGCTGGAAAACAAGCCCGGCAGTGTCGTGTTTGTATCTTCCCCAGAGAAAGGAGAGCCGTCAGCATCCCTGCAAGGTGTCATCCCTCATCCCCCTGCTTTCAGGTCATCCAGGGCCAGGACGTGGAGTGTTTTGTTGGGTATGGGCAAAGGATATGAGGAAGAAAGCCCACAGGCAGTTGCCAAGCAAACTTTGAGGGTTTTGTGGCACTTCGTAGCTGAGGAAAAGAAAGGGGAAAGGAATGTGCCTCGTTATTCTGTTGTGCACAACAGCTAGCCCGCAGGGACCGGGTTTTCCCTGCCAAGGAAAAGGACCTTCCGGGCAATTCTCTTGCAAAGGGAGTGTTTTCTCAGAGCCCCGAAGCCCAGCGGGGAGCCCTCGGAGCTGCTCGGTGGGAGCAGCTCTCCCAGGCGCCCCTGGGCAGCTCTCAGAGCTGGGTTTGGCTCCGGAAAAGGAGGTGAGGAGCCATCCATCCTTGGGTAGTGCATCCCCATGGCCATCTCTCCAAGGCAGGAGCATGGGGAGGGGGAACACCATCCCTGGGGGTCCGTGGGGCTGAGTGGGTCCCAGGCCCTGTGGGGCTGAAGAGAGTCACAGTGTTGCAAAATGCAGAATATACCAAGATTGTCTTAAGTCAGGATGGTTTTTCATGTTTGATTTCCGTATACTTTGAAGCCTAATAAGCATGAAAGGAGACCTAATTGGTGGAAGTAGCAGAAGCCAGCATCCCTTACTCAAGGACATCCTGGATGTAGTAAATCAAGACGTTGACATATGTCTACATAGACATCACTAACTTGGCTAAAGTACTCCAGGTCCATGTATCTTAGGCCTGAACTATCTTCATTGTAATACTAAAAATCACGCCTGCAGCTCAAAAAGACCCTGCCAAGGTGAAGACCTTTCCCCTGAGCATGAGTAGAATTTACCTGGTTTATGTGATTTGTATGGAAATTACCAATCAACCCAACAGAGCGGCTGTGCTTGGGAATTTACTGCCTCTGAACTTTTGTGTGTGAATAATAACACGGCAAGTCCAGTGGGACATGCTGGATTTGTGGAATAGCCTCGAGCACCCGGGCTCAGCAGCTCTGAAATCAATAACCAGCGTCTCTCTCTCCAGTGTGTCAGGACCGGCTCGTTGCACACCGGGGAACACAGTTTTGTGGGTGACAGCAGGGCCAGGGGGGTGAGGGGGCCCCGGGGTCCATGAGGCTGAGGGGTTCCAAGGGCCCCGTGGGGCTGAGCGGTCCTGGGTCCCTGAGGGAGCTGAGGGGTCCCGGAGCCCTGATGGGCCCCAGATGGCACTGAGAGGGGGTCCCAGATCAGACTGGGGGTCCCAGAGCCCTGAGGAGCCCCAGATGGGGCTGAGGGGCCCCAGATGGCACTGAGGGGTCCCGTGTGCAGCTGGGTGTCCCAGACAGGGCTGGCGGGTCCCAGAGCCCTGAGGGTTCCCAGATGGCACTGAGGGGGCCCCAGGTCCTGGATGGGGCTGAGGGGGTCCCAAAGCCCGTGGGGTTGGGGGGTCCCGGAGCCCTGAGAGACCCCCGGGTCCTGTCCCTGCGGCCCCGCCAGGGGGCGGTAGAGCGGCCCCTCCCCGCGCGCCTCGGCCCCACCCCCCTGCGCCTCAGCCAATCGCCGCGCGCGGCGTCCCCGCCCCCTCGGGCGTCCCCGGCGCGCGGTGATGACGTTAAGAGGCGGTGCCGCGGCGCGGGCCGGAGCGGGCCCAGGTGAGTCCGGGCCCGGTGGCACCAGCGCTGGCACCGGCACCGCTCCTCCCTTCTCATCCCCCCTCTCTCCCTCCGCGCCGGCGGCCGTGCGTCCCGGGACGCGCGGTGGGCCCCGGCGCCTCAGCGCTGCCGCTGCCCGGAGCGCTGGGCCGCGGGAACGGGCGGGCCGGGGGGCGAGCCCTGCCTGCCCCTGGAGCGTCCCCGCAGCGCTTCCTGGGCCTGGAGCCGAGCCTGCCGCGGGACGAGCTCCCGCCACCGGCCCGGCCCTGGGTCCGTTTTCCAGGATGTGCGAGAAACGGCCTGGGTCAGGATGAGTGATGGAAAGTGGGAGTTGTGGAAATCTCGGGAAAAGCTGTGAAAACAGTCAAGAGTTCTGGGAATCGCGGTTGGTTTGGCCGAGCCTGGTCCGCCCCTGGCTCTGGCACAGCTGCCTGCGGTGCTGCAGCAGCCTCAGCCCCAGGTTTCCCCTGCAAAACCCACTGGAGGCTCCCGCTGGGAATGCCGCGTCTATGACGGGTTTATGCCAGTTTTGTGCCAAGTTTATGCCAGTTTTGTGTCAGCTTTATGCCAGGTTTGTGTCAGGCAGTAAGAGGCACATTTGTCCTGTGTTACTAAGACGTGGTGCTCTCAGGTGAGGTGGTCTCAGTGCTGCTGTGTTGGCACAGGTGTGGTTTGCAGGTTGCTGTGTTTGAGCTTTGATTAACACAGTTAAGAGCTGCTGTCTTCAGATTTCCAAACTGGCATCTCACAGAACAGCAACGTTAAAGAGCTTCAAGTTGTGATGTATTTACTTGAGGGTGGAAGGTGTGCTTGGCCTTGGGGGATCTAGGCAGGTGACTGACACCCCTTATCCACAGGGACCTCAGCCATTCCTTCCCTGATATTTTCAGTGGGAGGACACTTCTGAGCTGCCAAGAGCTGAGGTGTTTCCCTGCTGAGCTGTGAGGAGTGAGGTGCTGTGTGTCCAAGGGAAGAAGCATAAACCCCTCATTCCTTCCCCCCACTTCCAGCTGCAGCTGGATACAGCTGCACACACTCAAATGTGCTCTCTCCTCTCAGACAGTTTGGCACCTGACAAGTCTGTGATTTCCTGCCTGGAGTGGGCTTGTTATGCCCCATTTCTTTAATTCCTTTCCCCAGACTCGTGGTGATTGTTATACAGAGCGTTTCCACCTGCACCGATGTGGAGTTGGGCATTTTGGTGCTGACTCTGGTGTGCAGCTCTGGGGTTCTGTGGGCTTCCCTGGGACTCTTGGGTGTACACTGGTGTACACTGGAGTTGCTGCCAGATCTCAGTTAATGCCATTAGAGGATTTATATATGATGTTTTCATGTGTTTGGTCCTTCTCTTCAGTTTTATTTAGAGGCCCGACATTTCCCACAACTGCTTCTCTACAGGTTGAATTACTCTGTAATAACCTTGTTTGTGAATGCTCTCCCTCCATTTCTCTGTTAATATGCTTTAAGGCTTAATAATTCTGAGATAAACTGTCCGTGGGAGGAATGATTCAGGACCAGCCACAGCTCTTTATGTTTTGTCATGGTACTTTAATCTGAACAAACCCCCACTTCCAGGGCAGCACTTGGTGAAAGTCAGTTAAGCTTCCTGTGAAGTTGGTTCTTTATTCCTATTGCTTGTACCCTACCACAGGCATGTCTGTGATGACCTCAGGGTGCTGCCAGGAGAGCTTCCCTGAGAAGTTCTTTTGGTGATGTTTGATTTTAAAACTGAATCTTAACTGAAGCCTGGTTTTCTTTCCAGGTTGGATGCAGAGTCTAAGCTTCTTCCGGACGTCCCTTTAAAACATTTCTTGTTTCTCCACCTGATTCTCCTGATGGAAAACCAGCCAGGGTTCCTTTTCTGCTGTTCATGCTGAGGAGTTGGTTGGAGAGGTGGTGCCTGAGAGGAGATTCACCCGGTGATGGTAAGACCTCAGATCACATTTTGAGACTGATGGTTTTCTGTAGCCTCCTGCAAAGGCTCAGGCACCCATTGATGGGCTCTGAGCCAAAAGGTGCGAGTGTAAAACTGCCAGAGCCACAGGCAGCTTCCCCATCTCCTGGCCAGTGATACTGCTTTAATCAGCACATAAAGACTTGCCTACATGCACCTGATTTGGTTTTGTTTGAAATACAGTGTGATGAGCAAGAGCTCCTAGTCTGGAAGAGCTGGTGGAAATTCCACTTACTACACACAGCTCCATATGGAAAGCCAGAAGTGCCACTTGGTGCCTGAAGATATCAAATAAAGCAAAACTGAGTCAGGTTGTTGAAAGATGTCAAAGCCCACCTCGATTTCTCAGGGTTTGGAGAGTGAGGGACTTGCTGACTGAAGGCTGCTCTGGTTAAGTGAACATTTCCCCTTTAGCAGGGGCTGCAACAAGTTCAGTGGTAAAATTCACCTTAAAGCCAGCGTGCCTCTGGCTCCATATTCCCTTCCTGTGCCATTCCATTGATCCCCAGGAGCAAAGCAGTGAGAGGTTTAAGACACTGTACAAGATCAATATAAAGAAAGTCTTAAGCAGATTTGTTAAGTGAACAAGTTGCTGAGGTACTTTGTGGAGCTGCTAGTGAGGCATTTCAAAGCTCTTAAGGTTTGCAGTGGCTGCTGTTTTATGAAGTTGAGCAGTTGAAACAAAACAAAGGAAAGTGCTTGGCTCTTTCCTTAATTTGATTTTTTTATTAAGCAATTGTGGCCAGAAAAAAGACCTCCAGAAGTCTCGACCACTCTGTGAGTACGATTCAGTGCTCAGCTGGGAGCAGAACATGAACTGTGCTTAATAAAAAAAGATACTGTGTGATTTCCATGGACACATCCATGGTTCTGACCATGGCTGTGTTTGTAGGCACTGGCTTGTGATGAAAGCAGCAAAGCACTGTGTTTGGTCAATCCCAAATTCTTAGTTTGTGGTAGCATGGCCTACTTTTTTTTTTTTTTTCCCCATTTGAACCTTTACTACCTCGATTCCAATTTATTTGTTTCTCCTCGTTCTTTTCCTAAGGTTCAAATGTGGGAATTGTCCTGGATGTGGTTGCTGCTGATGCTCCCCTGGGAACATGCCTTGACAGGGAATTAACACCAGTCAGTGATGGGCTGTGGGACAAGCAAAGTGCTTCCCGAGCCCCCCAAAGATGTGCAGCTGGACCTGGTTAAAAAAGTTGAACCCTACACAGGCCACAGTGACATATACAAGCACTTCATCAGGGATGACTGTGGGGCTGTCATCAAGGCTGGCTCCCCCTCGCCTCCTCACCACGCCAACCCGTATCCCGGGAATGCCCTGCCCGCCCACCAGCCCGAGCCCCGCAAGAACAAAGTGGCCAAATACCGCGCCAAGTTCGACCCCAGAGTGACGGCCAAGTACGACATCAAGGCCCTGATCGGGAGGGGCAGCTTCAGCCGCGTGGTGCGGGTGGAGCACAAGGCCACCAAGCAGCCCTACGCCATCAAGATGATTGAGACCAAGTACCGGGAGGGCAGGGAGGTGTGCGAGTCGGAGCTCAGCGTCCTGCGCAGGGTCCGGCACACCAACATCATCCAGCTCATCGAGGTGTTCGAGACCCAGGACCGCGTGTACATGGTCATGGAGCTGGCGACGGGCGGGGAGCTCTTCGACAGGATCATCGCCAAGGGCTCCTTCACCGAGAGGGACGCCACACGTGTGCTGCAGATGGTGCTGGACGGCGTCAGGTACCTGCACACGCTGGGCATCACCCACCGGGACCTCAAGCCGGAGAACCTGCTGTACTACCACCCGGGCACGGACTCCAAAATCATGATCACGGACTTCGGGCTGGCGAGCGCTCGGAAGAAGGGGGACGACTGCCTGATGAAAACCACGTGCGGGACCCCGGAGTACATCGCCCCCGAGATCCTGGTCAGGAAGCCCTACACGAACTCCGTGGACATGTGGGCGCTGGGTGTGATCTCGTACATCCTGCTCAGCGGGACGATGCCCTTCGAGGACGACAACCGCACCCGCCTGTACCGGCAGATCCTGAAGGGGAAGTACAGCTACTCAGGCGAGGTGAGTGCGCTGAGGGGAAGTCAAGAAGTTCTCCCTAGGCTGGGTCTTCGTGATGTCAAGAAGCTGCTTGTCATGTGCAGGCTGGTGACGTTACCCAGGTTAACAAAATCTGTGATTCTGGCTTTTAAAATCCTTCCCCTTTTTCTGTCTGCTTTCCCAAACCGCTCACAGTGCAGCACAGTGAACTCCTTTAAAAAACTGAGTGTTAAGAAAGAGGAGACTCTTCATGCAGAACAGAACTGGGATGCTTGTGGGTGTCTGGCTGGGGGAACGTTGGCTGTGGTAAGCTGCTGTTTGAGGCTTTGCTGTAGAAACTTGTGCCAGGGTGTTTGAAATGTGGCATGTACATACCCAGTCTGATTCCTGATACAAATCCAAGAGGAGTATGAAAAATAGCTTTGCTGAAAGGCAGGGTTCTGGCAGGCAAGGGGCTCCTGGTTCCTCAGTCTGGAGACATGAGCATTTCAGAAATGGATCTGCATTGTCTTCTTGACAATGAGCTTGGTGTGTGATAAATTGAAGGGTCGAAGCATAGTTTTTGTAGATAACCATGCAAAGAGGACCCTTAGGAGATAATTCTTAGGCAGAAGATGGGTGCCCCTGCCCTCCCAGAGTCCCATCACTCCGGAGAACTTCCTTCTGATCATGGTGGGAGAGCTCAGTGACCAGCCAGCTCCTTCACCAGCACTATTATCAAGTGTAGCACAACCTCACTAGGAATCACACCTATAGAAAGTGGGGATCCAAATTTGCAAGTTGTCTTTCTGTTTATATCCATCACTGTATTAAAAATACTAAAAAATTAAGCTTTTATAACTTCTTTCTTTAATAAGTAGGAGAGTGTTGTTTAGATTCCTGAACACCATGACTTTGAGGTGAATCCCACTGGGAGAGTGTTAATGAGAGGCTAAATTTATGATTCTGAAACGACAGTAAAGTAACTGTCAAAAACCCAGAATAAATTAATGATGTTGTATTTTTAAGTGTGACAGGTATGTTGGCATTTTAATGACGGATGGAAGGAATCCAGCATGTTAAGTTTTTAACATATTAAGCTGCTTTAGGATTGTGGTATTAAAAAAAAAAAAATCAGTCACTCTCCAAAGGGTTATCAAAGGTGTCAGTAAGTCTTTTGTACTTTAAAGCTGTCAGGCCAGCTTGTGTTAATAGCTGGAATATCCAAATTAAATGAAGCAGAGGAATACTGGCATTTGCTTAGGAGGCCACCAAGGAGAGCCCAGATTTGACACCTTTGTGGCTCTTGTTAATTCTTTCCATGAGTGCTCCTTGAAGTCCCTGGTACACAGTGGAGACACAAGTGTGATGGATCATAAACTCCCAAATTTGGCAGGTTTTGGACTAATTATTGTATTACTTCCTTCAGAAACTATTCTATCAGCTGCTTCCTTGAACTCCCAATTTCAGCTGACTTTGGCAGCCTTTGCTTGTTTTGTTAATTTGCTGTGTTAATAGGCTTTGTTAACCAGCTGTGGAGTTTAAGCATGCAGTGGGGTTATCCTGATGCAGAAAGAGATGAATTACCAGCTGCACCATGTAACATCTGTGGGTCACACTGAACAGCAAAGTCCTGGTCACCTTGTAACCAGTAGATCTGCCAGATCTCTGTAGAGAGTGGCCCTCTGTGACCCCAAGAGGTTTCCTGAGCTGGTTTGGGCATGTCATGGTGTCTGCATAATTTGGTGTATTCCCTGTAATGTCTCTGCTCCTCAGCGCATGAGCTTGTGTGTAGTGACACTGAATGTTATGACTCACTCAACTTTGTCACTCGCTATTTTTACTTTTTTGCAGGTTTTTAAATTAAGTTTAGCATGTTACCTAACACAGGTTCTGCCTGTTCTTGTGAAATGGGGTAATCCTGGAGTCTTAGAATCTTAGAAGCAAGAGGTGGGATACTCATGTGACACCCAGTAAAATGGTGCTGATAATACTGAGTTGTTGAGGTTAAAAACAAATCTGAGGAAGCAGTGAGGGATCACAAAATAAATTGTCTGATGTTCAGTGTGGACAAACTTGAGCTGGTCCCATGGGAAGACGGGCAGTTTGAATTTTCTGTAAGTGATGGTGGGCCCTGAAGGTGCTTCTTGCTCTTCAGAAAAAACAATTTGAGGTTAAATACTGCTAAATATCATCTTGATACGTATGATCAAAAGCTAGTTGATACTAGGAGTGAGTGTTGCTGTTGCAGGTGTCCTTGCTGTGCCATGCCCTTGAATATGAAGTGCAGTTCTGCATCCTCTGGATAAAAACACAGAACTGAAAAGCATGTGTAGAAGGGCAGTGTGAATAACCAAAGGTATGGGCTGGCTTACATTTGAAGAACGAGTGAACAGACAGGGGCCCTTCCTCCAAAAAAAATCAACGTTTGAGGGGGGTCTCTGACCAAACTCAGTGCAGCCATAGGCAGTCTGGAGAGAGGGAATTGAGAGCAACGGTTTTGAAGGTTCCCTGGTGTCATTTACTTTGATGTCCACTGATCCTTGTACCAGGAGGGACTTATTTTGAGAAATTTTGTGGATTCATTGCAGCTGGGGCCACTGGATGCTCGTAGGTTGGATGTGCAGAGGTAGCACATGTGCCACAGAGAAAGCATTAGACTGTGTGTTGTGTGCCAGTGCACAAGCCTGAGGCATTTTGCTTGTTATCCCACTACAAATTAGACACTTTAGGGGGGTATTACGGATACTATGTGTGACATGAGTGGTTGTTTTGGAAAGCTGTCAGTGTTTTACTGCTTGGAAAGCAAATATGTGTCAGCCAGCAGCCCGTGTCTGCTGCTGGGATGCTTTCTGTTCCTCCTGAGCCAGGGAAAATGGATGCTTTAATTTACCAGTGTAATTAAGCCCATGCCCCTAAATTGCAGACGTAGCCAGGTATTGGCAGGAGATGCAGTAAAAAGGCTGCTCGTTTTGTGAATAAATTCTAGGAGAAAACAAAGTGAGCCAGAGATTTAGAGGTGTCTGGTGTGCTTCCCACAACCTTGCCAGCATTCTTAAAAGCCACCTCCTGGGCTTTTAAATGCTTCCGAATTTCTGGTGTTCACAGAAAATTGCCCTTTTTTTTTGTGTGTGTGTGTTACACAGGAAGATGTCAGAAATGAGGCTGTTGATAAGTTTGTCAGACTAATGGTAATGACAGGAGCCATAAGTCCTGGTTTCTTTGGAGCAGGAGTGGGCAGAATACTTGAGTGCATTGCAGAAAGTGTCTGCCTTGGATAGATGCAGAAGCAGAGGTTTCATGGGAGCCACTGCTTTTGTTGTCTGTAGTCTGAAGTTTGATGATGTGAAATGGAAGAGGAAATGTTAAAAGAAGCCTGTGAACTGCGGTGCCCAGAGCTGACAGCTTGAGTTCCAGGGGGGAAGGAGGAAGGTGTCTTCAAGCTGCACCAGGTCAGGCAGCAGCAGTGCCCTGGGTTTGCAGAGTCTCAGTGCTCAGTCCTGCTTTTTGAAAGGTCTGGCCTCAAAACCTGGTCAGGGAGGACAAAGCTGTATTGAGAGAGGAATAAAAGCCAAGATGCACGCTGACCTGAGAAGTAGCTCCATGTTCTTGGAAAAACAAGTCATCTCACATCCAGCTAATGTAATTGCTTTCTGCCTGGGACCCTCTTACCCCGGGCTCCTGTTCCTGGAGTGTGAGGTCTGTTTGAAGAGGCCATTAGCAGATCAATAGGAGAGGTCTCCCACAATAGGTTATTCAGGTACTGCTGACGTCACTGCACTGATTATCTCTCCTACCTTCTTCTGTACTTTTTGAACTCCTTGGAGTAATGGCTAGGGTGAGGAATGAAGGAAAGCTGGCTTTGTAACTTAGTATGCTTTCTTTTTTCTGAGCATCCCTGAGTAAAGGTTGGGTGGGCTATTGACACTGCATTGGATGTAGCCTGCTGCAAAGTTATTATCTTTCACCTGTTTTGTTAGAACTTACTGAAAAGAAGGCTTGGCAATATTTTAATTGAAATCTTGGGGATAAAACTGATTTCTGGGGGTCTCTTTGTAACTTAAAAAAGTTGATTGAGGAATAAAGCTGGAATAACATTCACAGTTTCCTTTGAAAGTGCAGAAATGAACATCAGACTATCATTATCCTGCTAGGACAGGATTGCTCTACTTCTGTTTCAAAGCTTCTCCTTCTGTTGAATACCAGTACTTTTATGCTGCTTTTTACACACCTGGGAAAATTGCCTGAAGAAGTGGAAGGTAATACATGTTATGGTTAAATTGGGAAGCTGAGCTAGGGTGTATGAATTGTTCTGGTTTTGCTATCTGATCTGGGCAAATCATTTCCCCTCGTGGTCTGTTTTCCTATTTATAGAACAGAATCAGCTTTTTTGTGGTGTGTTCACAGTGGGTGAGGTTGGTGTGGGCTGCTGTGGGAACATCTCTTAATCAAACACCCTAAAAAGCTTGTTCTAAATAATGGTGCTAGTGGATGCATTGGTAAATGGGGTGTAAGGAGAGACATGTTTGATACACGAAGTTGGGCAGTGCAAGTCTGGAGGAGCTCTGCAAGGGACTGAGCAGCCATGCAGAGACAACAGCTGGCCTGGCTTCCTGCAGTAGTGTTCCAGTGCCTACCACTGAACTTAAAACTACAGGAAGATTTAGGCACAAAGGGACCTCAGGAAGTCTCTGGACCAAACCCCTGTTCTGAGAAGGGCTGAATTTTAAGCTAGGTGAGGTTGCTTAGCACCTTATTCACTCCAGCTGCTGTGAGGGTGGAGATGTCACCACCTCTCTGGGCTCTGTCCTGGGGCAGCCCAGTTCTTGTGGGAACTGTGATTTCTCTTTACATCCAGATAGAATTACCCAGTTGCAGCTGGACAGTCACCACTTGCCTTTTCACTGGGCACCTCTGAGACATCTGGTGGGGTGTCCTCCTCCCTAAGTGCCCTGACAGTGCTGGCAGATGCAGTTAGATCCATTTCTCCAGCTAGCTGAGGTCCTTCTGGATGGTGTTCCTGCCCTCCTGCGTATCAGCAGCTCCTCCAAAGCTTTATCAAAAGCAGCCAAGAAACACATACTAAAAAACTTTAATGGTAAAGAGAGATTTGCAGCTCAAATGCCTCGAGAGCAGAGCCAAAGGAGGGGCCTAACGTGCAGATTGTATGTGCATTGCATTTCTTTTCTCTCCTTGAACATTCAGAACCTTAATGATTTTCCACCTTAGCTTGGAGCTGAAAGCACCAGGTTAAATGCAGGTGTTGAGTAAACTCTGCAGGTCCTCCATGGATAGGTTCAGGCTGGAAGAACACCCTTGAATACAGGAAAACCAAGTTGCTCTAGATGGGTAGCTGAGTGGAGTGGTGTGAATGGTGTTCCCACAATAACTGACTCAACCAATGTAGGTAAAGAAGCAAAACACTTTCTCCCCAAGCAGTTTCTCTGCCTGCAGGTGATAGGAGAAGCAGGAAACATGGAGTGCATTAACAAACAAACTGTGCATGTGCTACCTGACAGACAGCAAGATAAAAATAAAGCCATTTCGAGGCAGCTGATGCATGTTTACAGGATGAGTCCTTACCCAAGTACGTGGGCACGTCTGCAGAGCGTTTTCAAAGTATTCTTGTAATTGTCCTCGTTGTGGAGGACTTTTAATCCCTCAAATCCCTTGTGACACATGATGAAGGAGACAGGTGACAGGCTTGTCAAATTTTAATATTAATTTCCTGCTTTTATTCAACTTTTTGAGAGCGAATGGGGTGGAACTTGAGCCCAGACTGCTTCTGACTCAGTTGGGAGCTGGTTGCTGAATCCCCCGTCCAGCTCCAAAGGGACTGATCAGTCATTGTATTATAATAACTGTGGTTGGATTTCCTATCAAATGACAAACTTATTCTAAAAAAGGCACAAGCAATAAAAAGAAACTGCAATTATTCTTGGTAACCTCCCTCCCCTAAAAGTTGCAGATGGAAATGTGAAGTGGCAACTCAACTTTCTATTTTGCATACTTGTATTTTAGTGGAGAAGCTGATTTCCTGTAGGAGAGGGAAAAAATTATACTTGCATATCACAGAAAATCTCTCCATAATCCTTATTGCCTTGCAGGAGAGTTCAGTCAGTGTAGGACAAGTATTCTGAAAGTTTGGATGTGGCTTTTTAAAGAGCAGTAGGTTTTGCATTGATGCTATGACAGGTCTGGCTGGCTGCCAGTCCTGGAATGACTCCTGTGTGCTTGCACTTTGGGTCACTTAAAATTAATTACATATGACTATGTAATTAAAAAAAAAACACAGTCTTTTGTTGTTTTGATGACAAAAGTATAACCACTTTGTAAAAAATACCAGTTTGGAAAAAAATCAAGTGTTCCATAGCATATGAGCTTTATTTTCTATTTTATACTCTGTTTACCCCAGAAATGTGTCCAGGTTTTTTCCTGCAGTACATACTTATATATTACCAAGTTTTGTGTAACGTGTTATCTGCTAATTAAAGTGGTTATAGGGTAGAAACTGCCCTGAATGAGGGAAAACTCTGCTCTGGTTATCTTCTCCTAGTATATCTCCTGTTTAAGATGGGCTGTAAGGCAGCCTGGCTTCTTCAAGTTTGGGCTGGAGTATGTCTTTGGGAAAACACTCAAAGCAGATTTAAAATATAGCCAGTAACAGAGAATCACCAGTGACCTCTAATGCTCCCTTGGTCTTGTATATTTTTTTTTAATACAGGAGAAAAAGTCATGTGTGTGCAAGAGGCCAGGAGAGCTGGTAGGTGCCTCCCATTTATGGAAGATTTGCCTTTGCACGGTGTCCTCTGCTGCCCTTTGCTCTAAGAGGAGCTCATTGCAAAGCCACCTTATTCTTCTGGAAGTTCTCCATGGGGTCAGTGCCTGGGAGGGTCTGGATGCAGCAGAATCCCTCACTCAAGAAGACCCTGACTGGCCACACTGGCTCATGGTGTTGCCCTCCCTGGCTGTGCCAGATGGTCTTCAGACCCATTAGATGTTTTTGCCAGACACAGTCATCACCTTGGCCTCTGATCTCTGTGCCAGAAGAGAGAAGAGACTCCAAACCATCAGGGTGGCCAATTTTCCAGTCTTCCCCCTGAAGTTTTGAGTGTCCCAAGCTGTTGACTACAGTATAACGAGGAAAACAGGGACAGGGCAGCTGAAGGCAAGGTTTTAAACCACATTTGCAGTACTCGTTTGCATGAGCATACAAGTCTCTGGGACCATATTTTAGCCTTCTTGGGGAAAGAAAGAGCTTTTTACATGCAGCAGCTGCTGTTTTTTCCCTGTGAGCCACATTAGGTGGTAGAAGCATTTTACAGTAGTCCTGTTGTTAGACCAATGCAGGCATTTTTATTTTATTTTTTTCTAAAAATTAGAGTTGGGTTTGATTTTTTTTTTTTTTTTTCCCCCCCGTGTAGGGAAGAATTTTATTATTTTTTTTTAATATAAATTGCTGAGGCCTTTGCCTGGGAAAAAAAAAAAAAGTAAGAAAACATCCATTTACAGAGGAATGTGCTTTTGCGTTTCCTACGGCTGTGAGAAAGCGGCGATTTTTAAGTAGCACAACAAGAGTGTTGGCGGAGCTGCAGCCGGGGCTCTGCTGAAAAGGGCACTGTGCTCTGCTTTGAAGAGCTCAGGCACTCCAACAGGATGAAAGCGCCTCTCGGAGCCGGGCAGGGAACACGGAGGCCAGCCCAGTAAATGCACTTCTCTTGGCTTCTGCTCTTCCTTTGCTTTTAACGCGGCGGCTCGGCGGGTGTGAGGGCACAGGTGGGGTTGTGTTGCTCCGTCGCCGGGAGCTGAAGTGTTTGTCCAGCTCTCTCCCGCTGCAGGAGTGTCTTTGGAAACCCAGTGACCGCAGTTAGAAACCTGGAAAACCGTCCGGCTGCCCGCGGGTGTCAGTGACCGTGCTCCTGCAGAACTTCGGCGTGTTGTGTTGGTAAACACTTCGTGTGCACCTAAAGAAACACCTTTTCCCGGTGAAAGGGCTTTGAAACCAGCGAGCGCGTTTAAAAATCAATTCCCCCTCGCTTTGGCTGCTTCTTGAGGTACTTTTTGAAGGTTGTTTCCTCCGATGGAATTGGTGTGTCAGGAGGACCTTTTTCAGTTACTCCATTTTGCCTTTTTACTGTTTACTTCAGCTTATGTTGCAGTGAGGATAACCCCAAATCCTAGGGCAGGATAAGCAAGGGGAAGCAAGGAGAGGGGGGGCATCTTTCTCTTCATGCATCTGTCAGTTCTATACCACTGCAGTCTGCAACACTCAACCTTAGCAGTTTATATTTCACCCTTTCATAAGGGCAGGATGGAAACTGCTGAACTTCAAAGCCCCTAGAAACAAAGCAAGCAAGAAAGGAATCTCCATGGAGAAGAGGAATGTGGGTTTTTTCCCAGTAATTTCCTTCACAGCCCTTTTTCCTTAGGACTGCTGTCCATACCAGTAGCACCTGCAGGGTGAGGGGCAGCAGCTGAGCATTTTGGTTAAGGTTTTTGGGTGAATGACTGGGTTTGGGGAAGTGGTGCACAGTGTATGGCACATAATATAAGGATGGAAGGCAGGAGCCACATCTGAGGGAAAGGGACGTGTAATAGTGCTGGGATTTGACATATATTTTCATTTCTTCATCTGTGGGCCCTATAAAATCCTGTTAATGGTGGAATAGTATTTCTGCAGAATTATGGATGTAGGGATAAAGGGACATTGGGAGGGTAGAAAAAGAATATTAAGCTCCCTCTATACAGAATACACATTATTAACAGAAAGGATTTGAGCTATCAGCTACCATTGGTGCCTTTGACTCCTTTACATTTCCCTAAAAATAACCTAGGCCATTTCCTCTTTTCCCTGTGGCTGGTTTAATCCTAGAGGCACAAGGAGCACTGACAGGCACCTTTAGAACATTTTTAAAGTGAGGTTTCAAGCCGGTGCTGTCAAAGTGTTGCACTCTGGAAAAAAAATACAGTGTCTTCCTAACTCCCCCCAGAGCCCCCAGGCTGAGGCTTTGAGGTTTTGCAGAGCTGGCACCTGGCTGTGGTTCCAGCTGCTGTCCCTGCTGCAGGTTGAAAGCCATTTTATTTAATCAAAGCTGAGCTCTGCAGAGAAGGGCTGTGAACATGCACCTTGCTGCAAATCACTCTGTGGCCTGCAGTTGACCCTGCCTTAGAGTGAAGCTGCTGGACCTGATGTGTTTGGAACAATGTGGTGTTGAAAGATGTCTCAGATTTCCTCTGACTGGAATTTGGGACCTCCCTAGCAGTTGCAGTGTGCCCCTGCCCTGGGATGCGATGAAGGAGGAGTTAAACAGCCCATGTGGCATAGGTAGGAAGTCAAGGTTTTGATTTCAGATAGTCCAAATCTCATTTCAGCTGCAAAAGCTGTTTTGGGGGAATTCTGTTGGTGCTGAGCTGGAGAGCGCAAAAGGTGCTCCCTAAACCTGGAATTTTTCTTGGCAGTCTCTTTACCTAATCCCTGAAATCCCTAAATCTTATGAGATTGCAATTGAGGCATTGAGGCTGCAGGCACAGGGAACTGGGTTTGCTGTTTGGAGCTGGAAGGGGTGGCTCAAACCAGCACTGGTGCATCCAAGTTCTCTGGTTTGGAGCACGAGCTGCTGCTTCTGTCTCCGCTCTCACCACCCTCCTGCTTCGCCCTCCTGCTGCCCCGAGTGAGTGACAAGGTAGAAATCCCAGGCATGCTTTCCAATACCTCTGTTATTTTAAATGGATGTTGTTATGGATTTTCCTGAAAGCTGAGCTTTCACTAATACACTGGATTAGTGCTGATTGGTGGCATGGGAGCCATGTGCACAAGTGGAGGAGAGGCAGAACGTTCTGGTGGTGACTGTTAAGAGATAACCTGCTGTTTGTGCAGGGGACACCTGAGGGCTGGTGTGGACCTGTGCCTGGCTGTGTGTCTGTAGCTTGTGAACTTCCATCAGCACAATACACCCTACACATCCAGTGCACCAGCACTTCAGGCACTTCGAGCGATTAACCAAAGAGTTTCATTTTGTGCCTCACAAAAGGTAGAACTGAGCTTTCTGGTTAAAGTATTTGTGTGCTTCCTACCTTTGCCTGTGTCTGAGGAGTAATTTCTAAGGGATTTTTTCACAGTCTGATCACTTTGAGAATAATTATGTAGCTTAAATGTGAGAAAGGTTTCTTGTTACAGCTGGGATGACTCAAAAGACTTTATCTACTGTTATATCAGCTGCTGATAGGAGTACCTGGGTTACAGTTTCTTACCTCTTTACACTTAATCCTTTATTTTTTTTTTTCACTTGCTTTTAGCTTTACAGGTTTCAGGGATTCTTGGTGACGTTCTAAGCTACTATTTTGCTCCAGAGACTGATATTGCAAAATTAAGGAAAACTAGCTTGAGCCTTGGATGAGAATGTAAAATAATTTAGTGGCAAACTCCTCTTCCAAAGTTCAAAGGAGTTCCCGTACCTCGAACGTTTGGCACAGGGGCTTGGCAAGGATGGATCTGGTATTGGAGGGACCTTTAGTTGTTTCATGAACATGTTCCCTGGTCTCTGAAAACTCCCTGTTTGCAAATGTGCTGTAGCCTGGCTTTGGGAACCTTCTGTGTGCACTGAGGATGTGCCAGGCACATGGAGCTCCTGAGCAGTCAGTATGGGTAAATCTAACGAGCAAGTGGGATCTTAAGATTTGTTCTTAACAAACAGAATCACCCAAGTGAATTACCCAAGTCTGCTGGCAAAGGAGAGGCAGGGTTTGAAGCCTTCCTCATCTTCTGGAAGCAGGGGGCCTTCTCCTCTGCCTGGCTTTGGGCAAGCAGTGTTGCCTCACACGTCCTCTGCATGAGCTGGTGTCTTCTGTGTCAAGAGGTGAGAAGTTCTGTGGGAGAAGGGTTGGCACCAGGAAAGCTGTGCTGCTCCACTTACTGTTACAGATAATTTTGTCCTCATTTGCCCTTCATACCAAGCAAAAATTCTGTTGCCTAGAAGTGAGGAAAATAATGTTCCCAGTCATCCTGGGGACAGAAGCCAGCAGGCAGGTTCTGCTGTGTGGAGCTTTCAAAATCTGCCACAAGGAGAGCGTGGGGACCAAATTTTGTGTTTCCCCAACCCCACTGTGTTAAAATTGTCATTTACTTGCTGGTGGCTCATCAGTAAAGTAGAACACATAGTGATGGTGGTTCTCTAGAAATTGCCAAAGGTCCAGAGGTATTTCAGGGTTTATTGACCAACCCAGGTGAGGGGAGCAGAGGTTTTTTCATTATATTTGCAGATGACATGGAATTGGAAGGGTTGCAAAGTGCATTGAGTTCAAGATAGCCCTAACAAATTTGAGCAGTTCAATAGCAGGTGTATTTAAAAAAAAAAAAAAAAAAGAGCAAGTTAGTACACACAAATAGGTGAAGAGCAGAAGATTAGGAGGTGTTGGATTCTCAGGAAAGGATCTATCTATGAATCACAAACTGTTATGTGAGGGCAGTATCGTACTTGTGGGAAAAGATGAACATACTGAGGTGTATGAGCAGGAAAACAGACAGCGTGTGGTGTGATCCTGCTGCGTTCAGGGGCTGGTTCTGCATGCCAAGCTGAAGCTCTTGACACTTCTGGGCAGCAGACTCCAAAAACACCACGGGCCAAGTGGAGAGACTTGACAGAAGATCAACAAAAACAATCGTGAGTCGAAAAAACCACAGTCTCCGGAAGCCTGAAACATTTTTGGCTGTTTGGCCTGGAGAATGTGTTGTCATAGCAGTTTGCAAATATGCAAAAGGCTGCTTCAAAGGGGAAAAGGAATAATCTCTTTCCCAGATTATGTCAAACCAGAGCCTTAAATGGCACTTAGAAAGATTCACTCTGGACCTTTTACAACACTAGTGTCTCCTGCTCCTAAAAAATGTGTACCCAGGGGGTTGCTGAAGCTGTCTTGCAGAACAAGTGAGGCAGTCATCTGTCAGGAGTGATGCATCTGCAGTGGATCCTTTGGGGACCCTGGGATGGATTGCATGATCCCTGGATGTCTGTTACAGCCCCGTTTTCACCCTGATTTCCCAAGGAAGCAGAGTTTGTGGAACTGTGCTGTCTGTCTTTCAGTTTTCCAGAATTAACTGTTTAAATTCTAAGGTCAGTGTCAGCCCAGTCTGAGCAATGTGGAGGACTCAAAGGCCTGATGTTTCTATGAATTTTATGGAAGTTGGTGGCTCAGTGGGAGAGAGAACTAAAGCACATCCTTTGCTGCAGGAAAGATAATTGAATATCGGTCAAAATTTACCCAGAACTGATCAGCACATGCTTGTTCCTGAACCACTGATGGAACACTTAACCCTGTTAAACATGTGGGATGGAGCCTGGACTGGGATACATGTCAGAAGGAGGGATGTGCTGCTGCCATGAAGGGGAGATGACAGTGCTGGCTGGGGACAGGGTGGAGAAGCACTCGAGTCAAAGAAACCTTGGTTACAAGAGACCTTTGGAGGGCTCTAATCCCATTCAGCTTGAACAGGACTGTTGCCAGTACTGATCATGTTGGCTGTGACTTTGTCTTCCTGAATCTTAAAAGTCTTCAAGGATGGACATCCCCCACCTCTTCAGTGACCTTTTCCAGGGCTGCACTACCCTTCCCTGGTATTTCCTGATACAGACCTTCCAAGGCACAGTTTCTCCATGTTGCCCCTTTTTTGGACCTGCTATATGGTGGCTCTGTAATCCTTGTAACTATTTCTAAGTAAATGTAATATGCTATTAGATTGTCCTTAGACTTCTCTTTGCCAGACTGGGCAAGTCCAGCTCCTTCCAGCCCTTCTTGGAGGCTGTGTGTCAGGGATCCCTGGCTATCTTGGCAGCCCTCACCTGGATTTTCTCTGCAGCCTTTTTTAACCTGGGGGTGGCCAAGCTTGACAATAGTTAGTATGATTTCACATAGCAAACTGAAATATTTTTATGTTGTTTTGGAAAGAAAATTACCCCAACAATGTAGGAAAGAACAGGGGAAAAAAAATCACACTGGTATAAGACTGTAGTTGTAGAATCAGGAATGTGTAAATTAGGGATGTTTGATTTGTTCTTGCTACTTTAGGTTTTCCTTCTTGTGTATATGCAGGTTGGTGCAGTGTCAATGACATACTTTGTTATTCAGCAGGATCTCTGTCTCCATCACTTAATAGTTGGGATGATGAAAGAAATTTGAGAAGAGAATAAGGAGAAATGTGTTGGAATGGGATCCAGAACAGTTGTCCTGCTCTGGATTCTGACAGAAACATCCCAAATAGTGCCGGGAAAGACAACTGTAAACCAGTCACCCAGGACTGAACTGTGGTAAACCAAGCACTGCTTATAGTGTCTCCTGATGTGTGCTTCAAAATGGGTTATATCCACCTTGCCTACCCAAAGCAGTGCTTTCTGGGAGAGAAACAGGAATGGCATTAGACTGGGCCATGCTGGCCTAACTTGGGAAGAACTTAGATACCCTAAACCTGGGCTTTCAGGAAGTGCTCAGATGAAAGAAGGGGCATTTCACCTCTTCTGACCCATACCGGGGTTGGATTATGATTAAAACTGAAAGAGAGACTAAGGAAGAAAGTAGTCTAGCCAGGCAGTGGGGCAACTGGAGCCTGGACACTGCTGATGTTTGAGGCACAGCTTCTCATCTCGATCCTTGTGGGTCCCTTCCAACTCAGGATATTCTGTGATTAACTTGTGTGCTGTGTTTGGGCTCGAGGAGGTTAAAGGAGCTGTCTGGAGCAGCAGAGGAGAGCTGGTGCCTGCCAGAGCACAGTTGAACTGGCAGCTAAGACTGTCTTAGGATTTACTCCCCCTTGTTCATTCCCTTGTAAGCACCCAGGGCTTGTGCACCGACAGCTTGGAGCTTGCAGGACGGGGGGGTGTGTACGTGGGGGGTTGTAAGCTTATCTGTTCATCCTCCCACCACTGCACTGATCAGCGTGATGAAAGATACTCTTCCTCCCTGGGGAAGACTTTTTCCTCCTGTCAGGAGCTACTATTTCTTAATTAAACTGTTACTCTGAATTTGTGCGTGGAAACACGTATTGACTGCAGCTGCAGTTCACAGCCAATACTCGCTTAAGGCAGTGGCTCAGAGTGAGAGAACATCATTCAGCTCAAGTTTGAGTTTTCTGAGAATAAAAGCTCCGAAGATGTCAGGATACCCAGATGTCAGGAACAGTTTGGGAAAGGTATTTCCCAGTTTGGTTACTGAAAATACTGCTGTGAACTGGTGCTACAGCAATACCTTTGGAAATTTCTGACTCCTTCCCTGTTTTGATGGCAATCTCCAGCAGTGTATACTTGGTGATCTCATCTTTTCACCTGCATTCTTCCAAGTCCAGGTCTCTTGACCCTGAGCTTCCTCAATATGCAATTTCTCAGTCAGGGTAGTGGTTAAAGTCCCCTATGTGTGACTGTAACTTGCTGACACATTTTTAAGAGACGTGAAGTGAGCCAAGCTAGAATATGGTATTACCCCATTTTAACAGCTATTCCCTAGGCATTGCACTTAGAAGAGCCACCTTCTAAGTGGAGGTGGGAGAGAAAAGCTTTGTGCTTATTGTTTTTGTAGCTGCTGTAATTTTAGTGCATGGTTCCAGCTGAATACTCAGTGCCTGTACAGGGAGAATGGGCTGGCTATTTCCATTCGAAAAGCTGGGTTATAGAAGTTCACAGCACCAGATGGCTGCGCATACTTATAATGCTCTGGATTATTAAAGGGCTGTTGTATTTTCCTCTTTCATCCTTCCTTTATTCCTCCTCCCCACATCAACAAATTAATGCTGAATGCTCGTGAGTCTGTCCTGCGTGGACTTTGGCACATTACATCTTTTCATTGGAAACTTTTTGTTCCAGCTCTTTTGAACTGCTTGGTTTTGATCACCTCTTTGCAACTGCTCCGGGGCTGAGTGATGCCCGGGAGAGTGCAAGCCTGGTGTTACCAGAGCCCCAGCACAGTCCTAGGCTGGTTTGCCACATCACGTCTCAGTTGCTGTCCCCAAGGCGCTCCTTTGGAGTTGACCCTTCCCGTTTTCTGAAGTCATGTGGGAATCCCCTAGACAAAACTGCTGTGTTAGCATGAATGGGTGAAGGATGCAATGCAAAGAATTTTTGGGGACCTTCACAGAATCATTAGGGTTGAAAAAGACCTCTAAGATCATCCAGTTAGTTTCTTTTTCCTCTTCATGTCATTTGTCTACCACCATGAACGTCAGAATTTTAAAGTGCAGCTACTCTGAAAAGTTATAGAAGCTGGAGAGGTGTGCTCTGCCCCCAGCACCATACCTGTGTGTTAGATTGAGTCATTTTTGGGAGAAGAAAATAAATTGAAAGAAAAAAGCCTTTGCTGTTTGTATTTATGATACAGGCTGAAAGAGCTGGGGCTGTTCAGCCTGAAAGAGGAAAAACTGGGGAAACCTTGGAGCTCCTTCCAGTACCTAAGCAGGCTCCAGGAGAGCTGGACAAGGACTTCTGACAAGGGCCTGGAGTGACAGGGCAAGGGGGAATGGCTTCACACTGACAGAGGACCAAGTTAGATTGGATATGAGCGTATCTGGGGGTATGAGTGGGTATTTGGGGGAAGCTGCATTGCTGAGATATAGAGACTTCCAAATCTGATGTAAAGGAAATACTTAGGGGGGGTGGAACAAAGTAACTTAGAAACCTGAATGTAATAGAAATATTTTGAAGAACTAGTATCTGACAAGACAATGCATCATAAACCTCTGCATCGTGTATTTTCAGGTAAAAACAAGTGAAAGAAAGCCGGCATAAAACACCTGTTGAGTTGTTTGCAGTGCAGGTTTTGGTGACCGCTCAACAGCAGCTCCCGTCGCAGGCAGAGTAAAATTCAGGGGCTCTGCTCTGGTGTCCAAACTCGGCCCTGAGAGCTGCTCTGCCTCCAGAGTGTTGGCTCCCACCCCAGTGTGGTGCAGTTGGCTGAGAAGATCCACGCTGGGTAACTAACGGGGGGCAGCCTTTGGTTTGCGACACGTGTCGGGAGCTCCCTGCGGCGCCGCCGGGCCCGCGCTCGCGTCAGCCACGAGGGGAGAGAGGTGGGTTGGTTGTTCAGACCCGAGAACAACGTGTTGTTTGTTCCCCACACGCCGGCGTGGACGGCACCTCGCCTCAGTAGCTTTTATGCTGATGTGAATAACAAGCAGGGGTGGTGATGGGATTTAATCACAGAGAGCCGAGCGCCGCACGCAATCACACAGCCTAAGTGACACTCATAGGAGGATCTCTTTCTTTTCCTCCTCCTCCAGGCTCCGAGCCCGAGTCTGAATAAAACATAGCACACTTGAGAGCTCTTTAAAGCATTGTAAGGGAGGCTGCTTTCCCCTGAGTTTGTTGTCTAGCAGGGCCGAAGTTGCAGATGGGCGATGCGCCCTGTGTTTTATGGAGCTCAGAAGTTCAGGAGATGCTTTTGTAGGGAATGCTGGTGCACCTCAGAAGCATTAGCTGGCATTCCTGAGGGACCAGAGCTACAGATCACCACTGTGGGAGTTTCTCCCATTGTCATTACGGCTGTAAGACAGGCTTTGGTGGGGGTTTCATGCCTGGTTGAAGTGTTGCTAATCCTGGACTCGGTGCCAGTCGCTCGCTTGGGCTGATGTAGCTGCTTCTGCAGCCGTTTGGTGAGTCATGCCAAGGTATGGCTGGGCTGAAAACCCCAGCTGAAAAATTAACCAGAACGCCCTGATTTGGCTCACTTTGTTTGCACAAACCAAACTGTCCATGCTGGCACAACTGGGAGTGCAGCCTCAAAGTGGGAATGACAACAGAAATGGCACGTTTGTGTTCTGTGGCGTGGAGTGTTGCTGCTGACAGTGATAAGGGCACCATGTGAAGGGAGTTCCCTCTGACCACGTGGGTGTGTTGAGCCCAGTCTATTTGTTAGGCAGGCTCACTCCCACTAAATCTATTTTGTCTTGTAAAGCTTCCAGGTAGCTGTCTGATGGTTTTCTGTTAGGGGAGCCTGGCAGGAACCTGTGTGCTGCTGGAAGGCTTCTCAGCCTCTCAGGTGCTTTGAGGCTTCTCCAACACTCCATCAGACTCATCCCAAGAATCAGTGGGACTGGGATACTGTGTTTTTGGCCTAAGAGCGATTATTTGCAGCTGCGATAACATACTTTGTGCTTCATGTTTTTGTAAAGGCTGACTGGCAAGGGAGATCCAGGCCTTTGCACTTCTGGGTGTCCCTCACCTTCCCCATCTTTAGTGCTCATGTCAGTTCTCCTGAAAACAACACGTAACTTGGGTAGGAAGCAGTAAATCAATATGTATTTTTCCTTCAGTGGGTACTGTCAAGACTAAAAACAAAGCTTGGAAGTCAGATGATTGTTTCTTCCTTTATTTGCACACAACTTGGCTTAGGTCTTGCTAAGTTAAACCTGCTGTTTTGCCAACTGATGCAAGGTTTCTAGAGAGTGGATACATTTCTCCAGGGACTGGGGTTGAAAATTGCTTCTTTAGAATGTAGCCTTACCTATTTTTAAGGAAAAAGCTTCAGTGAAATAAAAAAGATGCATGTGGTGCAGCAAATCAAACCTCTGGCTGCATAAACAGATCAATAAACTGATTTGTGTTTGCTGACCAGAAGAAAAATCTAATTGCAGGTACTCCATATTCAACATTTGTGGTAAACTAGAGTAATTGGAATAATGAGAAATCCAATGTGCTTTTGTTTGGAGTTTATTCTTCTTTAGGATTCATTAAACTGGATGGGCCTCTCAGGGCTCGGGCTGGTTATGTATCACCATTCCTAGCTCTTCAGACTTTATGGGTTTCTTCAGATTCATCATATTCAAATTCATCATATTTGCTGTCTTTTAATAAGACTTGAAAAGATTGAAGCAATGTTGTTCCTGGTGTTTAGAGGCTCGTTTCACTGGCAGGAATGTCAGTTGACTGAAGTTTGAATGCATCTGAATGGCAGAATAGCTCTTGGGTTGCCTCAAATTCCAGGTCTGTGCAATTACTAACACTTGCAAGAGGAAATAATGCTTTCCTACATGTCCTGAAGATGTATTTCCAAGTACTGTTGTGTCAGTCCTCAAGTATTTTTCATGTGAGTGCATCTCTTGCATCTCTTTGCTTTCAGATTAGAAAAGGATGGAGATCCTGGCATTTCTGTGAGGGATGGTATTCAGAAAGGTAAAACCTTTAAGAGAAAGAGGGGAAGAAATACTCCAGGAAGAACAATGAGGTTGGAGTTGTGTGAATGTGTTTTCTCCATCTGAGTGGGACAAAAGCTCTGTCAGGGTATCCTAAGTAGTTTCAATTGCCAGTAACAGAAATGAAGATGGTAGTAAAGAGTTCTTAAGAAGTTACTGCACAGAGAGTAGAATTGTCACCTGTGTCTGCTGTCACTTTGAGTTCAAGTCAGTAAATTGGACAGAGTATCATTAGCTTGGAAGTCTCATTAGGATTGTTTGGAGAGTGGAAAATGAGTCCTCTGTGAAGGAAACAGAACGGGGTGGGCTCTGGCTGCTGGGAGGAGGAGAAGGAAAGAAAGGATTGGAGGTTGATGGGGTGTAACCAGGTAATGATGACTTTGTGATTTTAACTGAATGAATAGCTGAAAATGATCCATTAAAAAAAAAGCTACAGAAATATAGGAGTTTTTGAAGGCAAGCTTGGAAAAGTGGAGGCAAAACCTCTTGCTGCTGGGTTTCATTTGCATCTGTCCATCAAGAACAGAGAGCCCAAAGGTCTGTAACTGGAGATCCCGAGTGTGAAGGGAAGGTGATGTGTTGCCAGTTGACATATGGTACCACCTGGGATTAGCTGAGATTATGCCAATGAAGACTAAACTCTGCGAGTTGATTCCCTTCACTGTTATTTAACAAAATGAAGTACCTTATCCTAAATTTTTTTGTTAACTGATTTAGTTCTTGAAATGTGGAGGGGAGTGGATTTTGGATGTGGTTTCAAAGTGCAGAAGTGGTGTCTGATCTACAGAACAAGGCTGTGCTTCCTTCCTGAACTCTCTGGAGCATTTCCATTTCTATCTTGAATACATTCAGGAACATTTTTAGTTTTTTTTTATTCATGTAGCGGTATTTTCTTTATATCAAGTAGTTCCTATCATTTTCACTCTCTTCTCTTGCATAGTTACTGCCAGTGATCATATATCCCACTTCAGCTGAGTAAGCCAGACTGTTTTAGTCATTGTAAAATAAGACTGTGTGTACCCTGATCCCCCTGGCAGCCGGTTCCTCAGTTAGAGCCCAAGTTCACCTTTCCTGGCCATGGGCTGGGAGCAGTGCTGTAACTCTCAGACCATCCTCCTTTTCATTATAAAATCCTCCCAGGGACCTGCTCTCTTGCTGGTGTCTTTGAGTCTTTTGAAAGCAAAACCTGCTTTCGGTAGCAATGAATTGCAAACCTCAAAAAAATCAGGCTGTACCTTTTTTAGACCAATTGCACAAGAAAAAGGCTTTATATCTGGCTGTGCAGTTGGTGGAACCTGAATTTTAAAATAGCTGGGTGCTTTTCTTACCTCACCCAAGGAAGAGAAGAATGAGAGACACGGTGTTTTCACTCAGTTACATGTATGTGTTTGTACAGGATCACCATCACTGTATCAAAATCTTCATTGCAGGAATCTGCTCAGGCTTTTTCTTAATGCTGCTTGAGATGTCAGCTCCGTGGACTTTAAAAATTCAGGATTGGTGGTTTCGGGAGGGGTGAGACCCACACAACACCCTGTGGTTGCAGAAACCTGCCCTTGCCCAGCTCATTTCACCACTTGGGGGTTTCTGGTGGCCATGCTGCCTCCTCCTCTCCACCCTTACAGTTCATTTTGCCACGTTTTTCTGCCTACCTTTGTCCACAGCCCAGCCTTAACCTCATGCTGAAGGAAATGTTCTCACTTCCCGCCTTAGTGTGAATATAGTATTTTTTTTAGAAATTAAACAATTCCAGCATGTGTGGCTGTAGGTGTTTGACTCATAAGTTGTTGTGGCCATTCTTGGGTGTGCTGGGAGGATATTTATTATATCTAATTAATTATTTTGGGCTTGTTCCTTTAAAACTAGCATTTTGTAAAAAAAAAAAATTCCTTCCTCTTTCTTTGGTAAAAATTCCTGAAAATGTCTTATATCAAACATTTCTATATATTTAGAACATTTTATGGGATTAGTTCCAGCTGGGCTGAAATGCCATTCTAGGGTTGACCAGTAGCAACATCTAAATTTCCATGTGGGAGTGAGACCAAGTTCCACAGCAGAAAATTCTCCCTAGGTTTGGTTCCAGGGATTGGTGCAGAGGTCAGTGCTTGCTCCCTGGATGTGTGCCTTAAGATGGAGACTGAGAAGAGCCCCAGGGGGTTGGTGTCAGGATCCATCCTCTGAGTGATAGGGCTCGTGTTCATGCAGTAATGGCTTTGTCAGGTACAGAGCCCTTGGACTGGGGAGGGTCTTCAATGGGATACAGTTACTGTGCATTTCCCACTAATTCAGCCTCTCCCCCTGACCTGAAGTAATTGTGTCTCATTCTCCTTGGGCAGATACCGTCAGTCACAGATCTGAAGGTCTGAGGAAAAAAGAGAAGAGGAGCAGCAGAATGGCCCAAAGTGCCTTTTGGGCATGGGTGGAATTGATTAATCAGCAAAGCTGTGCCAGGATGTTTCATTCTAATCAGCTCTCTTGTGTTTCAGCCCTGGCCCAGCGTGTCCAACCTGGCCAAGGATTTCATCGACCGCCTGCTTACGGTGGACCCCAGTGACAGGATGACGGCCCTCCAGGCCCTGAAGCACCCGTGGGTGGTCAGCATGGCAGCCTCTTCCTCCATGAAGAACCTCCACCGTTCCATCTCCCAAAACCTGCTCAAGAGGGCGTCTTCCCGCTGCCAGAGCACCAAGTCTGCGCAGTCCACCCGCTCCAGCCGCTCCACCAAATCCAACAAGTCGCGGCGGGTGCGGGAGCGGGAGCTGCGGGAGCTCAACCTGCGCTACCAGCAGCAGTACACGGGCTGAGCCCCGGCTGGCACCCGCCGGGCGCCTTTCCAGATGTCTGCTCTGCCGTGGAGGTGTGCGCACACGCCCTGTGAGGAACGTCCGGGTTCCTCCCTCCCTTCCTCCGAGGTGTTCCCCCCCACCCACGAGGAAGCAGAGGAAAGGGAGCCCTGCGAGCTGTGCCGCGCCAGAAACGGGGCGGGGGGGGAGCCCCTGCGGGCTCAGAGCACCGAGCAATACAAAAATTAAGGAGCCACGTGGGGAGAAGAGCTCTTTCCGTGTCCCGGGAGCTTGGTTTGTTCGTAGTTATTTATTAATTCCAGAACGTTGAGTTTCTCTCGCTTGCGCGCGGGGGGGAAAAAAGCCCCAACCAAATCACTTGTCCTGTACATGCGCATCCGTGTGTGCACATACACGTGTGGGTGTGTGTATGTATCGAAAAATTATATATACACACAGATTTGGAGCTGGTTTAGTCAGACTCCGTGGTGCCTTTGCAGCAAAGCCGGTGTGAGTCATATGCAGTTGGAAGTAGGATAGCTCTGACTCACGGGCTGCCCACCAGCTCCTCGCCAAAGAGATGCCAGACAGCAGTTTTCCATGATGGAAAGCTGGGAAGCTGCGAGGTTTCCCCCAAGGGCTGCCATCCACCTGATGACGTCAAGGGTTTGCTCGTCAAGGGTTTTGCTCGCCCTGGTGACGTCAAGGGTTTACCCCTGGAATCATCCTTCCCCTGTTTGCAGCGAGACCAGTGCCTGCCATGCAGGGTTTGTTGTTCTTGCTGGGCCATGCCTCTGCTATGTCTGTGACCTGTTACACGCTTCAAAAGAAGAAACTGAGAAAGTCGAGTTGTCTGTGCTAAGTGGGGGGGGGGAGCTGGGATGGGCTATAACCACTGTGTTACCAACCATGTCAGTGCACCAGAACTCCAGTGGTTCCAGGCTGCTCCCTGTCTGCAGATTTGACAGGGCTCCCCTGCTCTGTGTGCCTGTGCTGCCCCAGCACTGCCATTCCTGCTTTGGAACAGTGAGGTGGTGGTGGGAGCTGTTGGGACGGCCACAAATCACTCCATGGCATCAGGGTAAGGGCTTGAGAAGTGGAAGACCAGTCTGGGAGTGTCAGCAGTGACAGTTACCCTGGAGACGTTGCACAAATGCCTTAGAGCTATTAGGGGTGACTTAAATTCAGCAGGAAAAAATTGCCTTTCAGGTGTCCTTGTGCTGTGTGGGTGACATGGGGCTCTCCCGTGGAGGTCTCTCAGAGGAGGTGGGGACTGCAGAGCTGAGCTTTGTGCAAGCCTGCTGAGTTATCTTCCCAACTAGTTACAGCAGCAAAGTGAGGCTGATGGCACAGTCCCAGGATGGATTTGGCTTCTTGTGGTAGCAGAGACAAGATCTGCAGTGAAAGAGAATGCTGGGTTTTGAAACTTTTCATATGAAGCCGGTTTGCTTCGTGCTGTGCACTTGGGAAGTGCTTGCTTGGCTCTTGGTGGGAGGTGCAAGCTCAAGGGACTGGTGAGCATGGCCTTTTCCCAGGATTGATGCCTGTGCCACGGTGTTTCAGTGTCAGCAAGGGCTGGAGTGGACTCCAGGGAGCTCCAGGGAGCTCTCACTGTACTGGCCTCTTGGTCAGCAAACAGCAAAGCAGCTTCAGTGGGAGAAGATTGAGTTTTCTGTGCTAAGGGAAGAAAAGGGGAATTTCCTAGGGATGTGCTTCCCACCCCATAGCTGGGATGGGGTGTAACCACAGCAAGCTCAGCCTGGTGTGCCCAAGCATGCAGTGGGTAGTACAGCAGAGGAAACCTGAGGACAGCCACTGTGTGTAGCAGGGGTGAATTCTAAATCCCTTGCATGGTTTTTCATGTTGTTTTGAAAGCTTTGCATCCTTTGCAGGCTCCCCTTTCTCTGAACAACCATCCTACCATGTCACATGCAGTCTTTTTGCCATCAGCATTAACGGATACCGCAGAATTCCCAAAACCTGTTTTTTTCAACTCTGTCTGTGGACTGCAAACAAAAATGTCTTCAGTGTCTTTTACCTCCTCACGTGGTTTTGTTACCGTGAGCTATAAACTAGATGTGATTTCTGACAGAGCAGCCAGCTTGCCACATTTTGCTTCATAAAGGATTCAGTGTCCCTCGTGTTACTGCAAAGCAGCTCTCTGAAAGCAGGAGCCCCTCTGAGACCAGCATCAGCTGCACCAAGGGTGCCCTGCACGTGAGGTGATGGCAGGATGCTGCTCCCTGGGAGCACTTCTGGTTCTGAGCCGTTACTCAAAGAGTCTTTGGTGTGTTTGGAGCATCACACCCAGGCACTGTGATCTCCTTTACCTCCCCAGTGCACTCATGGCCCTCCCTAGATTGTTTTGCCTGTTTATCCCTAAAACAGGTATTTTGCCAGTGTGAGAGGGTCACACTGATGAACTGAGCCAAGATCTCTAGACCCTGAGACGCTTCCTGCTGACCACTAGACCATCAAAATGCACAGGCATCGTGCAGATGTCTGCCCTTACTGTTCCTTCATCCTTCTCTTGTGGGATGAGGGATAAATAGAGATGGGGAGGAAGTCAGGACATTGAGCTCTGGGCTGACCAGGCTTGTTTCTCCACCTTCACAAAGCAGAAAACAGTCTTCTCATCTGAGACACTTTTTGCTCCGTTGCTCTTTTCCGCAACTGGTTTTTCACCAGGAAAAGTTCAGAGCGATGTGATTCGTGGTGACTTTGGGGTGGAATGTGTTGTGGGAAGCGAGATGTTGCTTTGTAGGTTCCTGGCAGTGTCAGGTTTTGGTGGTGATGCTCTGTGACTGGGGGTGAATTGGCACAAGGGAGGATCCATCACATACATGAGCCATGCTGAATCTCTGCCTCTCCATGGTACGGAGGTGTCTGTGGAGCTCGGACACTCTGCTTCTTGGGAATTACAGCAAGAGGACCAAGGCCATCCCATAAGGGGCTTTGGCTTTTCTAGAAAAAGAACTCTTAATTCTCTTCACAATGTTTTCTTGTTTGCATGGAAAAATCAGTGTAAACTTGGGGAAAATTTTATGGGCTTTCCTTCCATTGTTTGATTAGAACACTGTTGGCTCATTCCCTCTTCTTTTTCTAAATTCAGTATTTACAGGAACTCTTGCACCCAGACAAAAACATGTGTGGGCAGAGGAGAGACAAGCAGAGCTCCCTCCAAGTGTCCCTGGAGTCCTCAGTGATCTTTCCTTCAGTCTGTCTGGAAAACTGTGAAGATCCAAGTGCCATGTCAGAAAGTCCAGCTTAAAACCAATTCCTCGGGTGCTTTTATCCTTCCAACTGGGGCATGTTTTCATCTGGGTCAGGTGCAGGGAGGGACAGGCAAAGTGCTGTAATTCTGAGCCATAGTCCAAGTGCCTTCAATCTGTCCTCTAAGAAGCTCTTCACTGTGAATTACCTTGATCATCTGTCTTCATTCCACAGGAGCATCTCCGTGCTCAGTAGGTCTTAAGTCTCAGGAGTTTACACTTTTCAGGAGTGCCTTGTTTGGGGATTTTAGAAGCTAAAGTCTCTCTGAAATGTTTTTTTTCTGCTCTTCAGTTAAATTTTTTAAATCTCCTCCTTTGGCTCTTGATGGTGGTTCTTAATTTGGCTCGCAGGGTTTTTTTGGAAGCCTTCCTTTGGTCCTGTATGCGCTGGGAGAAAATAGGTAACAACTGCACGTTCCAGACCGTCGCTGGGAGCAGTCTTTGTGTTAGCTGGGGTGCAAATCTCTGAGTACGTTTTGTTTTCCTTACTTTGGTTCATGCAGTGAAAATGAAGTTGGAATGACACCTAGTGGCAAACTGTGGTGTTGTCCTTGTCCAAACACTTCTAGCTACATTCCCACTGTTTCTGGGTGAGATGCTCTTACAAAGAGGAATAGGGGGTTGGTTTGCTGGATGATGGTCTTGGGTCTAGTCCTAGATGTTCATTAGCTGCCCTCTGTGGCACCTGATCCTGAGGAACAGCATTTCAGCCTCCACAGGGATGAGCATGAGTCCACAAGCACCCGCTGGAAGGGATGCAAGGCTTCTGCAGTCAACTCCCCCACTGTAGCCAGGAGATGCTCACCAGCACCTTGGGGAGCATCCTCCTTGGGGAGGCATCTTGGGGGACACTGCAGGAAAGCAAAGCCTAAAGATGCCGAGGCTGGAATCAGTACAGAATCCTGGAATGATTTAGGTTGAAAAGAACCTTAAAGCTCATCTCATTCCAACCCCCTGCCATGGGCAGGGACACTGGACCAGGTTGCTCCAAGCCCCATCCAACCTGACCTTGAATGCTTCCAGGGATGGGGCACCCAAAGCTTCTCTGGGCAGTAAGTTTGGGACTTTCTCCCATCTTGAGACACGGTGGAGCAGCTCAGGGTGTTGCTTCCCAGAGTATTCTGTTTCAGGGAAATGCAGTTTTAAGAAGTAAAGGGAATTAGGGTTGTTTGTCTTTTGGAACTTAGCAGTACTGTGTAAAACAATCCCATCCTTTTGTCCTGGGAGTTTGGCTGCTCTCTTTGGGGAGAGAATTACAGCTTCAAAGAATGTTGATTCCTTGATTATTTTTTTTTTTTGAGGGTTATTGGAAAAGAATGTGAAAAGGTCTTCCAGAAATAGTGTTAGGAGCTCTACAGATTCACATCCAGATTTTTGAGTGCACAGTGGATTTTTCTATGCTTTTTGCTAAAACAGCAATTACTGGTCCATGTTTGATTTACTTCTCACCCTTCTCAGGCTTCTAAAAAACTTCACATGTCAACCCAGTGGTTGAAACCCCCCCTTCCTTCAATGCAGAAGAAGTCTGTGCTATTTAACACTGAGATTGTGATAGCATCCAGATGCTTCTGCCTGTTCCTGATCTGCATTGTTCTTGGAAGAGTACAGCCCTGCATGAGGGAAAGCTTTAGAGCCTTGTGAGGAGCTTAAGCCCAGACAACAGGGCTCAGACCTGCTGGCTTCAGTAGCAATGTGGAAACCAGCTGCAGTGCAGGGCCTGTGTTACGTGTTTGTTTTGGATGTGATAAACCCTCAGACTCTTCACTCCTCTGGAATCTGGATATTTTCTTCTTTTAGGTCAGATTTTTCTGTCCTGATAATTTACATTCTTTCTTAGACCCTGCTCTATTTCTCAATCCTGTTTTCTACCCAAGTGTTTGGCTAATAGAGCCAGCTTTTATCCAATGCACAAACTGGAATAGGGATGATGGTTCACTCTGCTACTGGGCAGCAGCTCTGGCTTTGGCTCTGCAGGAGCTGTGGTGAGTCTGGGGCAAGGTAGAAGCATCCATGGGAGAAGGCTCCCTTTGAGGACTTGCAGTGCAGGCTCAACTCAATATGATCTTGTACCACATAGGGCAACTAGTGTGTGGCTGTTACAGGCCTCTTGTGGTGCTGTGTGGGGCCATGTTCTTAGTTTAAGTGATGATACTAAAGATTTGGAAGGTTCGAGGTGGCATAAATTAAAAATCCCAATTGTTTGACTTAATTTATTTTTCTAAATGATGCAGAGCAGCACAGAGATCAGCTTTTTGGGAGGAGGAGTTGCAAACTCTTCTCTGGCAGCAGTGTGAGCCCTGGGACTTTCAGGGAGGGTGGTTTGTCCTGGCCTCTCACCCACTCGGCTTCCTCCTGGAAAATACCACACAGTGCCTGCACCACTCAGTGCCACACACCCAGCTCTGAGTTGCCTTCACCACTCCTGGGAGGGTTATGGTGCTTTCTTTGACCACTCAGTCTCCTCTTTCATCCTGGATTAAGAACGCAGCTCTTGGGTGCCCGCTGTGCCTTACTGTGCAGGAACCTTCCCAAAGGAATAAATGTGAAGCAGCAGGGATGCAATGGCACCCTCGGTGTCCTGAGAGCAGAGGGAGCTCTGCCTGGTGACAGTTGTTCCTTCTCCCCTGTCCTCCCCTGCCTGGTTATGCTGTAGGTCCCTCCTGTGTGACGGGCGAGCGTCTGGCTGCTGTTACAGGTGTCGTTGCACTGTTTGTCTGCTGAATGTGGAAGAGATCCTGGAACAGCTCCACGGCCCCAGCGAGGTGTGTTACAAACCAGCAGCTCCTGCGTGGACGCTCAGATGCCTCAAGTTTTCCTGTTGCCCTTCACTACGGAAAGACACCTCCCGGGAAGCTCTCGGGATCGGAGATCTTCCGGCACTTGATGTTATTTTTGGTTGCCCAGTTTCCGGTGCTGGGTTGGAATTGTTTGGAAGTAACTCCGGTCGTATCCAGTCAGTCTCCTCATGGGACTGTTTTGAGAAGTGTCCCGTTCTGTGCCTTGCCTTTTGAGTCCTGGCTTTACTCTAGGGACTGTCATGTTGGATGAGGTTGGAATCATTGTAATTAGTCCATAATGTTGCAATTAGAGTGTACAGAATTATTTATTTGGTGTACTCAGTCTGCTAAAACATGTCCATGTATTCTGTGTACCCCGTGGCTCTGCTGTCGTTACTTCTGCCTCCTGGATCACCCATGGGCTCACTGCTGGGAATGATGGTCAGTAAACACATGGAAAGCCAGGACCTGCTCACCTCTCCAACATGTTCTTGGGTCACAGCAAGAAGGTAAATAGTTTGCTGATTTGTCACAGCTGCTGCCCAAGGGAGACCTTGTGCAGGGCTGGGATGTCCATGGGATGCTCTGGGTGACAGCCTGCTGCTGGAAGGCAGGGTTGGGAGGCTTAGCAGGCACTTTGGGATATTGTCTTCACTTTTCTTTGGCTGCAGGGTGGTAAACTGGGCCAGAGAAATGCTCTGGTTTGCACACAGCCACTTGTCACTTCTGCAGTTTCACTCTGAGCAAAACCTGTAATATCAAATGATCAGTGCACAACCCTCTTGAGCCACCTCCTCCTGGAAAGGAGGGGATTTTTCAGGGGCAGGGGGCCCTGTCCCCATGGTGGGAGGGCTGACAGTGACCTGAGCACTTGGAGCAGATGACCCATAGTGCTGCAATTGTTCAATTCCTCTTTGAAGCTCCTTGTAGCCACCAGTTTCCTCTGCCCACATGGCCCATTCCCACATCTCTGACATTCACCTGACTTTAAGGTCAGTTGGGAATTCCCTGCAGAGCAGACTACTAAATGAAGCTAAATTTTGTCCTACCAAACTAAAATTTGTCAGCCCTGGGCTTTATTTGAGCAGATCTTTTTTAAATTCAATCATATAGGCCGGGCTATTTGTTTTTGCCCTCCATTGATGCTCCATATCCCTTCCCATGGGTGTGTCCCATGTGATGTGTAGCATCACATTTTCTCTACAACTGCTTGATAGAGTGATTACAACATTTTGGGGGCTGTGATTCACACAGGAAAGGTTTTGTATTGCAGTCACATCACTGCTAAGGAAAAACAAACCCCATGCCTCATGTTGGGACAGTTTGATCCTGCTCCTCTCCGTAGTGTCCCATCACCAGCTCTATTTTGAGCAGCTAGGAACTCGGTTTTAATTCACTGAACATGTGTCTTGTTACTCCCATGTCACACAAGACTTTATTTATTTTTTTTTTGCACCAGCCATTGTCTCAACATCTGGGTGAGAACTTGTTGCCTGACCTTGAATTTTGTTTTCAGCTTCAAATTTTCCATTGGGATGGCCTTCAGTTTCCCACTCTGTTACCTGGCAGATCTGCAGGTGTGAAGCAGCAGGTTCTCCAGCCTCCCCCTTCCACCTTCCCCAAGACCTGGAGCTGCTCTCGGCACTTCTCCCTTTCAGCTCTGTGTTCCCAGGCTGCTGCACAAGTCACGGCTTTAAACTGCATGCAGGGATCTTTTAGGATCCTGTGAACCCACCAGCATCCACCCTCCACTGCAAGCTGAGCTTTCTGGTGCTGAGCCTGCTGAGCTGCAGCTCCACAGTCCCTTCCCTGGTAGCACCTCACATGTGGGTCAGTGGAAGGACCCTTCTCCCCCCTCAGTGCCGTGGTGGTCTCTGGGCTGGTGCCAGGGTGTAGGTACTTGTGCTTGAAGACCCTCTGAGCAGCCCTTGAGGCACAGCCAGCCCTGCTCCCCCTCTGCCCAAGCGTCATGTCCTGGCTTCACACCTCCCCCTGGGTCCCAGGGAAGTTCCAGCTCTGGGAAGTTCGTGGGTTCAGGAGAGGAGCGTGGGGTGGCCCAGGCTCCCCCGTGTGCCTTCCACCCTGGTCTGCACCATGAGGAGAAAGGAGGCAGAGGCAGCGCTTGGCACAAGCCAACTGTGATACTTTATTAATCCCAGTGAAGGGATCACAGTGCCAGCAGCTTCACCCCTAAGCGATGATGGAGTCGATCCAGTTGCGGAACTGGCTGACGCGGGTGTACATGGCCGGAGTGTAGACGTTGCAGTTGGAGGTTCCCCAGGAGACGATGCCGATCAGAATCCAGCCATTGGCACTCTGGTACACCAGAGGTCCACCGGAGTCACCCTGCAGAGAAGACTCGTGCTCAGTGCTCCTGGCACGTGCTCCAGACCGGTCCCTGCCACCCCAGCCACTGCTCCCCTGCGCACAGCCAGGTGCCGGAGCTTAAGTCTCTGGCTCCACAGATGCAAGATGCCACGTATCCCCCTCCTCCCCCTCCCTGTGATGGCAGTGGGAGCTCAGCAAGACTCCACATTTCTTTCTCTTCCTCCACCCACCCTGTGGTGCAGCAGGAGCTCATCTCCTTACCTGGCAGGAGGAGGCACCGGCCCCGCCGGCGCAGATCATGGCACTGGTGATGCGGCTGCCCCAGTACTGCGTGCACTGGGTCTGGGAGATCAGGGGCACGACTACCTGCTGCAGGGACGTTGCCAAGGCTTGATCTAGGGGAAGAAGCACCATTAAATCACCTCAGTGTTGGTGGGTCTCCTGGAAAGCACATGGGTGCCCTGGGCAAGCTCCCGCTGGTGCTCCCGAATACACGGGTGCTGCCATGGAAAAGCGCTTTTCCCCTCTGTGCCAATGTACCCCTTCTTCCTTGAGCAGGAGAGAGTAATCAGACATTGGAATGGGCTGCCCAGGAAGGTGGTGGAGTCACCGTCCCTGGAGGTTTTTTAAGATGAGACTGGATGTGGCATCAGTGCCATGGTCTGGTAACCACGGCAGGGATGGATCAAGGGTTGGACTTGATGACCTCGGAGGTCTTTTCCAATCTGGTCGATTCTGTGATTCTATGTGTCTTCCCCCAGGCAGCCCTGGACCCTCAGAGCCCCCAGGAAGAACAGCAGCCACACACAGCCCTCCCTGGAGCCACAGCACACGTACAGTTGGGGTTGGTGCGTCCCCAGCCGGTGGTGACAGCCTGGGCGTTGTAGGGCAGAACCAGGTTGGCGGGGGCCAGGCAGATGGGGGCCACAGTGGATCCCAGCTGGGCGGGCGTGGAGAGCCTCAGCAGGGTGATGTCGTTGTTCATGGTGTTGGCGTTCCAGCCGGGGTTGGTGATGGCCTGCAGAGAAACACGGTAGCACTTCATCCCTGCCCCGCGGGAGCAGCCGCAGTGCGGAGGTGCAGCCCCGTCCCGGGACCATCCCCGCTCACCCTGGACACAGTCTTCACTTGAACAGCCTCGGCGCTGGAGCTCAGGTCATATTCCCCAAGGACGACGACATGGGCGCTCGGGCTGCGAGAGGTAAGAGAGAGTCAGGGGGACGTGGGGCATCCAGCACCCCAGGGTGGGAACAGGAACCCAAGGGAAGCCACCATGGGGACAACTGGGGGAGGAAGCCCAGGGCTGCTCAGGCGTTTGGGGCTGACCCAAGTGGCACTCAGCAATGCCCAGCATGCTCCAAACCCCTGACAGTGGCACCAGTGTGGGCTGGCCAGGCACAGTTCTTTACTTGAAGTTGCAGTGGGCAGCTGTGACGACCCAGTACTGGTTGATCAAGGAGCCGCCGCAGAAGTGGGATCCTGTGTAGGTCTGGGGAGCAAAGAGGGAGGAGGAGCTGGGGCTGGGCAGGCTGAGCACCCCCAGGCTGGGGACAGTCAGGGCTCCCTTTGTGCCCACCCACCTCCCAGCCACAGCGCCCGGCTTGCTCTGCCGTGCTGTGCCACCGCAGTGCTCAGGGCACTGCCCCTGCCCGGGGGGGGACGGTGCTGTACCTGCAGGGACACCTGCCAGGGCCATGAGCCGGGCACGGCGTTCTGCCCATTGACGATCCTCTCGCTGTAGGCCACTGAGGGACTGACGTCGGGCACCCCACACCCTGCAGGACAGACAGACGGGCACAAGGGTGACCCCAAAAGCTCAGTGCTCGTATCTGGGGGCTGCCTGCGCTGGTATAGGTGGCTCTGTGCACCCCGAGGACCTCCCTGCACCCAGCAGGGCAGCACTTACCAGAGACGGTGCTGGCAAGGGCCAGGCAAGCAACTACCCACAGGAATGCCATCCTGGACAGATTCAGGCTGAGGCCCTGGGGACCACGAGCTTTATAGAAGCCAGGAGGCCACGTGGCTTGTAGCTAGGCTGGTCAAGGTCCCCCTGTGGCCTTGTGTCAGCTGTGGGCAGCAGTGACAGACCAACCCCAGCACACGTCGTGCCCCTTACAAACAGGGATGTGGGAAGGGACTGTCGAAAGGCACCTGGGGTGCTTGGGCTGCTGCTGTAACGAGCTGTGTCAGTTCTCACTGCAGCCTGTGGAGCTGGAGAGGGGAGAGCACCATGGGGCTGTGATGGGGGGCTGCTTACGGGCACACAGCTGGGGTAGCAGTGGGGCTGGACATGCTGGGATGGGCACCAGTGCCTGGGGTGTGGGAGGTCATCCTGTGCCAGATCTGTTTCAGATCTGTTGGCACTAGAGCTTTTTTTCCATGTGGCCATGAAATCCTGGCCTAGGCAAGCGCTGGTCCCAGCTGGATGTTCCCAGGGCTCAGGGCCACCCTTTGAACCACATCCCTGGAACAGGTGAGTGAGTCCCAGAGCCAGTGGGGGCCGGTGAGGAGGGCAGATACCTTCCCAGGCAGGTGGGAGCTGTGGCCAGCTGGGCAAGCACATTGTGAGCCCCAAAGAGGGCAGTGGGCACCTCCCCAAGGTGAGGTTGAGCCCACCACTGAGCATCCCCCCAGCACTACAGCTGCCTGACCCTGACCCCAGGGCTGGGGAGCAGTACAGCCCCCTCCATCCAGGACCTGGGTTATGCAGTGATTCCATCATCCCCTGTGTCACTGAGTGACCTCCCAGGATGGCACTGGGTGCAGGGAGCCAGCCCTGGGGTGATGCTGAACACAAGGATGCTTCTCCCTCCCATGCCACCCACATGCCCTGATCCCTGTCCTGACCCTCTGGGGAGCAGAGCCTGAGGACACTGAAGAGCAAGTGCACAGTTCAGGCCTTTATTTCCAGCAGTGGTGCCACACAAGGACAGCAGGATGCAGCCCACCCCAGGGCAGGAAGCATGGCAGAGTGTGGAGGTCTCCCAGAGTGCTGCAGGGGCTGGGCACAAGGATGTAGGTGGAGACACAGGCTGCTCCTGATCTCCTCATGGCACCTGGGGAGGAGACAGCCAAGGGCCGGGCAGCAGCAGAGGATGGAGGGAGAGCCAGTGCTCAGGGCATTGCTGCACATCACAGAGGAACCTTGGAGCAGGAGGATGCTCGACACAGCAGACACAGCAGGTGGAGAGCCTTGGACTCCAGTCCTGTTTTGGACACTGGCAAACGAGCCAGAGCCAGGAAGTCTGGCAGGTGAGCAGGAACTCGGAGCTGATGGCACTGCCCAGGGCAGGGAGACCACTTTGTGCCCTTCTCCATGCCCGTGAGCCACGATGAGCTGGCTGAGCTGCTCTCCACCAGACATGCAGGGCCCAGGCTGGAGTAGCAACACCTGACCTCAGGGCTGAGCCCAGAGGACCTCCTGTGCCTAAAACCCTCCTGCCAGCCTGCTCCTGGTAAGACTCCAGTCTGCCTGGAAGCTGGGATGGTAGCAGGCTCAATGGCCTGGACCTGCTGCCTCAGGGAGCTGTCTGGAGACTTGGAGAAACCCAAATATCCCTACAGCCCCATGGAGACGTGGATTTGCCACACCTGCAAACTCTTGTCTGCTCTGCAACATCTCTTCCTCCTGCAGGCAAACAGCCAGGCCTGAGCAGCCCTCAGTCACTGTCCCAGCAGGCCAGCAAAACAGCTACAGGCTGGATTTCCCCTGATCCAGGTATCCCAGCACTGGTGCTTGCAGGGGACAGTCTGCTCAGTGAGGCAAGACCAGAGGAGGATGGCACATACCCAGACTGTCCCCAACACAGGACAAGGTGCTGCGTGCAGGGGATGCCACGTGTCACCTCCATTCCCCTCCATGCAGCTGCAGAGATGCCCCCGTGGTCCGTCCCTGTGCCGGGGCAGTGGGCAGGGGGAGCTGGCTGAGGGGCAGTGTCAGGCACACTTGCCCTTGCGAAGGCAGAAGGGCAGCTCTGGCACAGGCACCAGGATGGTGCTGAAGATGGGCCGGTAGCCCTCGGGCAGGACCTGGGGGTGCTGAGCCATCATTTCCAGCACCACGTGCCGCACTTCCTTGGAGACGTCACCCCGGAGGTCCAGCAAGGTGGAGATGTGCTCGTCGCTGGGCAGAGAGCGAGAGGTGAGTCAGGGCGAGCTGCTGGCCCACCCCACCATCCACAGTGCTTGTGTCCCACAAACCTCCCGTGATCCAGAGAAGCCAAGCTGAGGCCAGGGGAGAGCCTGTACTTTGCACCAGGCAAACTTTAAAATTTGCCTGAAAATAACACCCCAAACAACATGAATTTGGTTTTGACATTTCCAATTTGGTGTTTTGTCATTTCTCGCACTTTATTTGGGCACCAGACATGTGACTGCCACAGCAGAACTCCTTTTTCCTTTACCTCTTTGCCCTCAGGGCTTTGCAAGAACACCTCAAATCTGGAGCATGGGAAAAGGCTCAGGTTTCTGCCTGCTCTGCACTGTCATGTCACCTCACAGGGTCCAGCCCCAGACTGGCTTTCCTGGATGGACTCCCACCTTCCCCCTCTCGCAGGAGGTACCTTACCTGGCATCGGGGTACTTGGTGATGAAGCCCAGCACCTCCAGGCTGAGTAGTGCTGGGTCTTTGAGGCAGATCAGCTCCCGCAGAGCAAAGACGGCCTCCAGGCTCTGCTGGCTCTGATCCAGGCCCTGGGAGGGAAAGCAGCCAGGTGTGAGACCCAGGGGAAGTCACCACAGTGGCTGGTGAGACACAGCTGGGTCCCCAGTGCCCACGTGGGGACCTGGTTCTCTGCAGCTCTTTTCTTCCCACTGAGCATGTCCCACCCACCAGGGGCTGCTGTGCAGCCTCACAAATCCCTGCTGGGCAAGGTGATGGTCCCCCAAGTCCCTAATCCAGCCAGTTCCTCCCATCTTGGCCTCACAACCACCCCAGTGTAACAGCCACGTCTTGTTTGTGGGCTGATGTACCCACCCCACTTGCAGGAGGGTGACGGGGGTGAGCTGTGAGCTCCTTTAACCGACCTCGCTGGGTGATTGTGCCCTGCTGTGGCACAGCCCCGGCTCCCCAGCACACCCAGGCCCCTCTCACCAGGCCACAGAAGAGCTCCCGGAGCTGTGTGGTGTCCTGCAGCAGGCGGTCGCAGAGCTGGCCCCGCTCCTCCTCACTCTTGCACACCATCTTCCTCTGCATGAGTGCCCGCAGGTACTGGCTGGCCACCAGCAGCTCGCTCTCCATCAGCAGGAGCTGGGCAGGGGAGAGCTGTCAGTGCTGGCACTGCCTGCGTGTCAGACCCCAGTTCCCCAGGGAAAGGCAAAGAGGAAAAGGGCTGGATACAACACCAAGCCATGGACGACCTGCTGAGAAGACCCTTGGCTGAAGGCACAGAGAAAACAGCCAGACTGGGGGGAAACCCTGAACACCTCTGTGTGGTGGTGCTCTCTGGACTGCTCTGGAGGACACAGGCTCTCTGGCAAACCCAACACACCCTGCACCCCAGCGTGGCACCCAACTGCCCAGCCTCCCTGCCCTACAGACGAGCAGCCGTTCCAAGGACAGGCAGTACCGTGAAGACGGGTTTCCTGACGCGGGAGAAGTGCTTTGCATACTTGTCAATCACTTCACACATGCTGCCGACGAGCTGGGACCCGGAGAGCCACTTGCGGGAGGGCAGCTGCAGGCAGAGGGGCTGAAAGAAGCGGAGGAGCAGTGTCTGTGCCCTGCATTGTCACATCACTCCCGCAGCAGCTGCCAGCTCAGGGCGGCACAACACCCTCAGCTGGTGCCCACCTGCTGCCTGGCAGCACCGCCACTTTGCCTTGCAAAACCCCCAAGCCCCTGCTGCCAGACAAAACTCAGTATAAAAACAGAAGAGTGGTCTAGGTTAAGAAATTATGGAAACCCCCTGGGGCTGTCCCTCCCTGACACCCTAAGAACCGCATTTTGGGGCTTTATCTGGGTCACAGTGCAGCACCTGTGTAGGCAGCAAGCTGCTCCTCACACACTCGCTTTTGGCCTGTCTTGCTGTGATTTTATTTTTAATTTCCACTCTTCCCCACTTCCCTTGTGTAGACATAGCATGTTTTTGGCTGAGGGCTTTGATTTCCAACTCCTGCCCTGCTGTCCTTGCCTGTCTTCCTGCCTGCAGGCACACATTCCCTCTGTCTCTGCTGAGGCCCCGGCCACTGCCGGCAAGCTCTTCACCCTTTGGCTCTTCCTTTGTTTTCATGGCATTCAAGCCCTAAATAGCAATGTTGTTAATTATTCCAGATTTTTGGTCCAGACTCCAGGAAAGCTAAATTTGACTACACTGGCAGGAAACGACTTGGGCAGTTGCACATGGATTTGTATCCTCCACACGGACATCTCCGCTCTCCAGCTGGTTTTCTGCCATGAAACAGCCATAAGAAGAAGCATGAGGCAGCCTGGGGGGGCCCTGGCTCCTGGTCTCTGTCTATTGGTGATTTGGGGGCCACAAACCATCTGCCCCAGTGATATGGGGCAGTGCTGGCTGGTGACAGACATGGGGTGGTTTATCAAGGCCTGGGAGCCAGGCTGGCAGAGATGTCTGCAGGATGATAGCAGGGTATGGAGCACATGGCAGGGATCCCTGGCAGGAATAACTCATGTCTGGGGTGTTGCTGTAGGGCTGTTCTTGCTGGGGACAGGTTTGTTGCAGCCCTGTCAGGCTCAGAGCTGTGGACAAACATACCTGCAGGTCCAGGAGCAGCTCCTCCAGCAGCAGCTGGCAGGCTTTCTTCTGCATCCTGTCTAGAGCAGCCCGGAGGGATGCAGGGACTTCTCTGTGGGCAGTGTTGGGGTGCAGGGAGGAGACAGAGTTGCTACAAGAGAAAGGAGAGGTACAGGTAACCTGGGAACACAGTGGGGACAGTGGTCCTGCAGGAGGACAGGGAGTATGTGGCTTCCCTAGGGGTGGTGGGTTACTACAAAAGCTACACGGTGCTGGTGCAGGTTACCTGAGAGCCAGGTTGTTGTTGAGCATGGCCAGGAGGTAGGAGACATAGTACTTGGGCATGGCCCGGTCCTGCTGGTGCTCCTTCCCGCACTGCACCAGGGCTTCCCGCAGGCTGTGACACAGAGAGGAGACTGTGATGGGCAGAGCAGTCCCGCCACAAAGACATGGAGCTGGGAGGCTCCTGGGGGCACGTGGACCTCCCACAACCCCCCCCCCCAGCTCAGTTGGCTCTTTCCAGATCCTGCCATCAGGCTGGAGAGCGACAGGTTGTTGGGCAGGGTGGGACAGCGGGATCCATTCTGGGCCCCCTTGGGACAGTAGGGCTCAGCAGAGAAGTGTGTGGGGCAGCGAGCCCTGAGAGCTGATGCCCTCAAGGGCTGAGACAGCAGCTCCATGGGCAGACAGGCTGTTGAGCCTTCTGTGACCTGGGTGAGAGTTGGGTGCCCCACGGCAGATCTCCACCACCAGCCCGTGATGCTTGGCCACGGGGCCCGGGGTCTGTGAGGACGGGCAGGGTTGTGAGGGGCTCCACTAACCGGCCCAGAAATGCCTCGAGCTCCTCCAAGGCCATGTTGTAAACCTTCTGCTGCAGAGAGTCATTGATCAAGGAAGCTACCTGGATGTTCTCATTCAGCATCTGCAGCGGGAGAGGAGAGTGGGGGTGAGTCAGGGAGAGCCTGCAGGCCATGGCCCTCTTTTTGGGAGCTCTTAGCATGGCCATGCTCCAGCTGCACCCGTGGTGCTGGGGACCCACCTGCATGACAATGACAGGCAGGGCTGACTGGAAGAATCCCTGGTGGTCTGTCTCGGGTTCCTCTTCCCTGAACCATTCCTTGAACTCCACCTCCAGGGTCCTCTGCATCCACTCTAGCACGCTGGCCTGCGGGATGGACACCCACCACAGGAGGCCCAAGAAGTCAAGAACCAACTCCCTTGAGACCCAACACAGCACAGCAGTGAGTCCTGGGCCTCGTCCCACAGGCTCATGGTCTGGGGCTGCTGTCAGAGCAGATGCTTGGCTCAGTGGTGGTCACTGGGGTCCCTGCTCCACTCACCTTGACTTTCACCACATATCTCCTCTCTGTCTGATCCACAAGCTCAGGGGACATCAAGGGACCCAGAGCAGAAACATCCACTTCTGGGAGAAGGTCAGGGTGACCCATCATCTCTGGGCTGGAAGGCAGAGGTGGATCAGGGCTGGGAAGACCTGTGTTTTCCAGATTTCCTACCTGTCCCTCTGTCCTCCTATTGGTCATCCCCTGGTAGCCAGAGCCACTCTCCCAACCCACCCATGTGCCGGTGAACAACCCAGCTCTCCACAACAACCCCTGCTTTGTTGGTGCCAGGCTTGGTGCTGACCTGTGGTACACATGGAGCGCCCATTCGAGGAGGAGGAAGAGCCCCTGTTTGTCCAGGTCCTCCCGGAGGATCTCCTGGAGGTGGCTGGTGAGGGCCTGGTGGTAGGTGGTAGTGCAGACACTGAGGATGTTGTAGTGAGCTGGGACGCACTGGACCATCAGGTCCTTCACCACACACAGCTCAGACACGATGTCCTTCTGCAGCGCTGCCAGGTGCCTGGCCAGCCCCGGCCCCTCAGCGTCCACGTGAGCAGCACGGAAGCGGGGCCCCGTGATGGTGTCCTGGAGGACATGGTAGAACTTCTGCCTCCAGCCCTTTGGGCGGCCAGGGGGCAGGAAGGTGGCCTCCAGGAGCAGAGTATCATCTATTTTCTCCTCCCGCTCGATGATCCTTACAGCGGTGACAAACAGGACGGGGTCCTCCCGCACCAGCCGCAGGCTGCTGCCCACGATGTCCCACAGCTGCTTGGCCAGGGTCTCGTTGAGCTGCTGCAGGCCGCTGAAGTAGGACAGCACGGTTGTCTGGGCGCTGGAGAGCCCGCGGAGGTGCAGCTGGGAGAGGATGTCATCCCGGAGGTGCTCCACCATCATGAGCTCCGCGTGGGCCTCCAGCAGGCGCTGCCCATGGAGCAGCTGCAGGGTATGGGAAAAAACCTCCTGCACTGTGGGAGAGGGAGGAGAGATGCCAGGACTCAGCGCGGGGGCCGAAGGGGGTTTGCACCAGGGACGTGGGTGCAGCTTATCAGGGAGACAGTGAGGGGAAGGGTCTGAGGTCTGGGGCTCTGGGAACACCGTGCTGGATCAGGCCCTGGGGAGGCAATGAAATCTCCATCTATGGAGACTTTCCAAACCCAACAGGCAAAGCAAGAGCGACCTGCTCAAGCTTTGCTGCCAGCCCTGCACAGAGCCCATGGTTGGACTGAAATTCTCCCCTCTGCCTTCCAGCCCAAATCCAACAGGACTGGGCCAGTGCCTTACCCGAGAAGATCTGTGGCAGCACCTGGACCACGGAGGCCAGCTGGACGTGCTTCTCCACCAGCGCCCTCATCTGCTGCAGGCCCTGGAAGTGGTCAGCGCTGTCCAGCAGGGCCCAGCGTGCAGCCTCCAGGTCCTGGCACACGCTCTGCACCTCCTGCGCCGCCGACCGCAGCTGCTCCAGCCCTGTGCTCACCCCCTCCAGGTAGGACTGGACGGTTGACTGGGGAGCAGAAGAGGATGGAGGGGCAGTGGAGCAGCCCCAGAAGGCAGGAGGACTCCCACACTGTCCTGGCCCTGCACAGTCTGTGTTGCAGGCACCCTCCCAGCCCCACAAGGTCGCACCTGCCCCTGTCATCACAACCTCAGACCATCACATCTCTTGGACCTTCTGTGACAGCCCCACTCCACTGCACACCCAGCTTCTAGGAACCCCCTCCAGCAGCAGGAATGGCTCATAGGGGGTGGGGTGAGGGGCAATGACTGCTGTGCATGAGGTGGGAGAAGGGCATCACTTTGGGGTGACCAAGACCACAGGATAAGCAGTAACTAGATGTCTCCTTTAAAAATACTACTTTGCTGCTGCAAAACAGCAGAAGGCCACAGGGCCCTTGTGTACCCCCCAGGCATATAGATGGCTTGAAGTACCTCAGTGGCTGTAAAAACCCTCCTCCAAAAGGGATTTCCATCATTTCCAGCCCTGCAGGGGCACTGGTACATCTTCACACCCTGTTATCCACCCATTTAATGCCCATCTCCTGGTGCCACTGTCCTTCTACCCAGTATCACCAGAAACAAGTTGCTTTCTCTGAGGCCACATCACTTAAAACAAGTTGCCTCCTGGATAATTCAACCACACTTAAGAGTAGGAGAAACCATCTCCAAAGTAATCAGGAGAAGGCTGCAGTGCTCAGACAGATTGGGTCCCAGGGTCAGTCATTCCTTGGGTCATGTAAAAAGGTCACTCTGAGGAAGGAAGTTGGGCAGGGGGACTGGAACAGCCCTTGCAGATGTGTAGAAATGGAATTTCCCGTGCGGGGACCAGAAGGCAGGGGCAGGTTGGAGCTCTGTGCCTCCTCCCAGCTGTGAGGAAGGGCAGCCTTTGGTGCTGGGATGGGGCAGTGATGGGGAGTGCTGACTCCTGCACGTGGGATGTGCTGAACCCCCTCGGTGTTTTATTTTGAAGGATGGTCAGAAACATGGGAGACTCATTTTAACACTTCAGACACGGCCTGAGAATAGGGCAGCAGGTGGGGGTTACCAGATCTTTTCTCCAAAACAATTGCCATTTCCCCCACAAAGCACCAGCCAAAGGAAAAGATTTTGCCAAAAGTGGACAGAAAGATGATTCAACGCACAAGAGGGCACCCTGGCTGGAATCCCTGCCTGGAGAGGCGGTGAGGCTGCGGGTGTCCACATGCTGGGCTGTGGCAAACACCCACCTTCAGCCGGGACTGGATGGAGCTGTTCCTCTGTGTCTCTCGGCTCCGGTAATGCCCGAGCCCCTCCAGTTTCTCGGGGCGGTAAAACACCCCTGAAGCCCATTTCAGAGCGGCTCCTCTCGCCAGCTTCTCAGCCTTCTCTGCTTCCGGCCACTCCTCATCTGGGGATGAAGCCAGGGGTCAGTGAGCACAACGAAGTGGGGCAGGAAGAGCCCCTGAGGCCGGAGGAGGGAAGCTGCTGCCAGCAGACTTCCAAGCACACCCCGATGTGGGACAGGATGGCATCAAGCGGGTACTTCCAGAAGGGCCCCGCAAGGTGCCACAGCTACAGACCGGTATTGTCACAGTGGCTGTGGCAATGAGAAGGCTGCCCTGGGAAACTGTGACTCAGCCTGCCAGTTGAGTCCTCAGGCTGTCCCCAGGCCGAGCACACATCCCCATTGCTCCCCCAAACACAATGGTGGGTTGTCTGAGTGGGTCTGGTGCCACCTTGGGAAGTCCCCAGCAGGGCTGAGACTCTGGCAATGAGTCAGCAGGAGGGATGGAGAGGTGGCAGCTCTCCCACAAAGGAGAACCAGGCAAAGGTGAGGATGGGAGGCTCCTGAGCTTCCAAAAGCACCCACACTATGGGGGGCCCAGTGTTCCCCTTGGTGCAGGGTCCTAAGCCATGTCAAAGGCCTCCTGGCCAAAGCGGAGGGCTGAGAACCAGCACAGTTATCACACACCAGTCCCTGTCCCCAGCGAGGAGGGGACAGTTTAATCGCTGCCCCCACCCCATCCCCAGCCACTCCCTGCGGCCCCGCAGGGATGTCACCCAGTGCCAAGCCAGGCTCCTGCTCTGCTGGGAAGCCACCGGCAGCCTCAGGTCCGGGGGGCTTCGGAGGAGGACAGCAGCTTTGAGGATAAGATGTGCAGGGAGCAGCGCTGCCCCCGGCGCAGATATCACCATCGGGAAGCACAGCCAGGCTTCCACCCCACCCAAGAACACAAGGCACCAGCTCCCGGCACAGTAAACAGGTCCAGGAGCTGGTGAGGCAGAGGGCAGGAGAGCCCCCAGAATGTGCTGCAAGCAGTAGCATCCCTCCCCTGCCCAGTTCGCCGGCTCCCCGGGGCGCATCACCCCCGTTACCTCTGGGGCTGGCGGCGCGCTCGTCCTCCGCAGACATGCCCATGGTGTCCGGGCTGTGTGGAGCTGCGGGGGCCAGGGCAGGGCTGCGGAGGAAGCCGGCAGCCGTTTCCTCAGCCGGAGCAGCCGCGCTCCTCAGGGCCCCATTGTGTTCCCGCAGCCGCGCTCAGGACGTCAGGAACGGGGGGCGGAGGGGAGGGGGGGACACGGGAAAGCACCGCGACAGCCGCAGGGCTCGGGAGTGGAGACCATAGGATCGTTTAGGTTGGAAAAGCACTCCAAGATCATCGAGTCCAACCGTTAACCCGGCACCGACAAACCCACCACTAAACCAGGTTCCCAAGTGACACATCCACACGCCTTTCGAACACCTCCAGGCACGGTGACTCCACCACTGCCCCGGCCAGCCTGTTCCAGTGCCTGACCACGCTTTCCGTGAAGATATTTTTCCCAATATCCAATCTAACCCACTCCTGAGGGGAGCCTCAACTTGAGGCTATTTGCTCTCGTCCTGGAAGTCACACCCTGCGTGCCCTCCCCTGCAGCCCCGTTCCCCCGGACACACAGCCCCTCTCCGTGCTCCCAGCGCTGGCTCGGGGAGGAAAGCGGGATGCCGGGGTGCCCCTGTCAGACCTCAGCCCATCCGTAGTGGGAAACCCCTAAGGCTGGACCAGCCGGGAAAGGATTCACTGTGCCAGCCTGACCCGAAGGCGAGAGGGCGTGGAGGCGGGGATGGACCCTCCACGGCCGGGGATGGACCTGGAGATATCCCCCTGCCACAAACTGCCTTCCACGAGGCACAGGCTGGAGGATTCCTTCCCAGCGTGGAGGACTCCCGGGTGTGTCGGAGCAGCAAATCGCCCCTGTCACCGGGCGGTGCGAGCCGGGCACAGGGCGGGGGTTTGGCTTTGGTACCGCAGGACGGCGAGGGGATGGGCGCACCCCGCGGCTTCACCCCGGGGGGACCCCCCGCGCCGGGGGGATGCCCGGACCGCCAGGCACCCACCCCTCGCCCCCGGGAGGCGGCGGTGGGGAGTCCCCCGTCCCCGCCCCGTCCCCGCCCCGGAGGTTCCCGGGGAGCCCCGCGGCCCGGAAGCGGATGCGCGGCCCCGGAGCCGGCGGCGGGCAGATGGCGGAGTGCGGGGCGCAGCCCCCCGGGGGTGGCAGCGGGGCTGCGGGCGCGCCCAGCCGGCACGAGAAGAGCCTGGGGCTGCTCACCACCAAGTTCGTGTCGCTGCTGCAGGAGGCCAAGGACGGCGTGCTCGACCTCAAGCTGGTGCGGGGGCTGCCGGCGGGGGGCGAGGGCTCCGCCGCCCCGGGGGTGGGTCCGGGGGGAGCTGCTGCTGGGGGAGCGGGGCTCCGGCGGCACCGGGGCGGGTTTGGAACGGGGAGCCCGGGGCACGGCAGCGCCCCGGTGCAGCAGGTGGTTTAGATTGGGTACTAGGAAAAAACTCTTCGCGGGAAAGGTGGCCGGGCACTGGAACCGGCTGGCCGGGGCAGCGGTGGGGTCACCGCGCCGGGAAGCGTTCAGAAAACGTGTGGATGTGGTGCTTGGGGACAGGTTTAGCGGTGGGGTTGGCGGTGCCGGGCTAATGGTTGGGCTCGATGATCTTGAAGGGCTTTTCCAACCGTAACGGTCCTGTGGTTCCAGGGGCAGGGAAAGCGGGGTCCCCGGGGGTGCGGCAGAGCTGCCAACCGTGCTTACACCTCTCCTGCTCTTCCATACGAGCCCTTCTCCCCACCCCATCGGGCTGTCCCAGCCGCTCTGCCCTCCCCGGAATCTTGCCTGGCGTTGCAGGTGTTTGTGTGCTTCGTTTGGAACCCAGTTTGACTGCCTCGTTCTCTTCTGCGCTCTTGCCCCTCACCAAGGTGCTGCTTGATCAGCGACACCATAATGATCCAGCCCTGTAAAGCCTCCGAGACCTATAGAAACTGTTCCTCCCTGCAGCGCTTAGACCTCCCAGCACACACCAGGAGGGGGAGCGTGGTCACATTCACCTCCCAAAGTTGTCCCCGATGCCTTTAGCCTGTGGAGAAGTGCTCTGTGAATGCGTCTTGCTTCTTTATTTTTTAAGATCTTCACCTAGAGGAAGTAACCAATCCCAGGTTTTTTTCTATAAGTGAAGTTCCTTTGCTGTGGTTTCTACAAGTGCCTCTTACATGGGCATGTGTGCAAGTGCTCTGACCCTTCACAGGCAGCAGACAAGTGCCAGAAAGCCCTGACAGTGCAGGGGCTAGAGGAGTCTCCTGGCTCCTTGCCTGTGCCAAATTGTTGTCTCTTTGGATTTGACAATATTTTCCTGCTTCAGATGTCCATTAAGTGGGCTCATGTTGGTTACTGTGATTTGCTCAGCTGTGCAGTGCAGGGTCTCCAAAGTCCCAGCTCGTTACTGGTGAGTGAGGAGGGATGTGGTTCCTGTGCTGACCCGCTCTGGCTGCTGCCACTGACTTTGCTGGTCCTGGCTGTGCACACGTTAACTCTTGCTGGTGCCAGGTTGCCACGTGGTAGTGAAAACGATGCAGTTCTTTATGTCCCAAAACCTGAGGGGAGGAGAGTTGTGTGAGCAAGGCAGGGAAGCCCCAGGGCAGCTCATGCTTGCTCTCCACCTGGTATCCTATCTTTTAAACAGAGGAAAAATTGTATCTTTTCAAGTGCCTCTTCAAAAAAGTGTTCTCTATCAAGCAACATCAGATCTGATTTAGAAAAGGCCTTTTGAATATTGACTTCACAGAACTGTTGCCAGTCACGCAGACAGCCCTCAGCATTCTCCTTCCCATCCCCATCTCTTTTGCCCTGAAGGAGCACTGAATTTTCAGGCTGCTGAACTAGTGTTTTCTAGCACTGCTTTGCTGCTGGGGAATGGTGATTTTTTGGATCCACTCTGAGCAGGATGGCTGGAACTTGGTTTGTGTTTAGTGGGGAGGTTGCAGGGTAAGAAAAGGGGTGAAGGATGAGTGACTTCTTCCCGTGGTCCCATGACATTGTGACAAGTTACGTCTCTGTAACCTGAAGCGCTGGAACAGCAGAAGTATGAGATGGGGAGTGAAGTACTTGGCCAGGAATTGGTCTGACGGGCAGGAAGGAGCTCAGCATGACTGAGAGTGTGGAGTTAAGTGTCTAACCTTTTTTGCAGGCTGCAGATACCTTGGCTGTGCGACAGAAGCGACGGATCTACGATATCACAAATGTCCTGGAGGGCATCGGGTTGATCGAGAAGAAATCCAAGAACAGTATCCAGTGGAAGTGAGTGGCAGAGATGGTCTAAATCGTTCACAGGTCCCTTCCAGTCCAGGTCTGAGTGACAGCAGGGTCAAAATGCCCTGTGCAGAGGGAGGTTCCTCAGTGGTCCGTGCCTGTGCTTCCCCCAGCTGGGCTGTGCTGACGGCAGCAGTGAGGAAAGCTGAAATATGTACGGCATGTCTCCTGCAGCAGAGCTGTTATTTTGGTACAAACTAAATATTTACAGTGCCTTGGGCTGGAAAAAGACACCTGTCATGGCACTGGAGATGGGGAAGAGCCCTGCTGGTCTGTGGGAAGTAGAAAAATGTATTGTAGAAACACTGATGTTCTGGAAGGTGAGGATCTAGAGCAGGTACAGACGAGGCTTTCCAGGCAACCTGTCCTTGATGTTGTGAGGGGTGGCAGTAAGGGGCTGCAAACATCTCTGAGAGGTTGGGGCTGTTGTGGTTGCCTCCAGAGGCTGATGCATCTCACTCCTTTTTCCTTTGCCCAGAGGGGTGGGTCCTGGCTGCAACACACGGGAAATAGCTCACAAACTGATCGAGCTGAAGGCAGACATAGAGGACCTGGAGCAGCGGGAGCAGGAGCTGGAGCAGCAGAAGATGTGGGTTCAGCAGAGCATCAAAAACGTTACAGAAGACATGCAGAACAGTCGATATCCTTTGTGTGAACTCATGTTCACTTGCTGGGCTGGAAAGCAAGGGCCTGAGGGCTGGGTTGGTGGGGAGCTGTTGCGGCTGGAGAAGCTGCACTGCAAGAGTCAGAAGGCAGTACCTGGCTTTGGAATTAGAGTAACTGTTCAGCCTGGGAAGCTGCTTTCTCTGCAGTGCACAGCTTCTCCCCTGTCTTGTGGAAGCAAAACACACTGTAATGTTTACCATGGTGAGAAAAGTGCTTCTTTTTGAGTCACAGGTGGCACTTTCTTGCGTGCAGAGCTGCTCTTGTGGCTTAACTATCTCAGGATGTCAGCTCTGACGAGCACGTAGCTTGCAGACCTCACCTGCAGACCACTTCAGTGTGGCATGGGGATACCTCTGGGAGTGGCATTCCCTGTGCTCATGAAGGAAAAGTCAGGTGTCCTTTGAGCTCTCTGTCTGTGCAGGAAGCTGCAGCCTTTCTCCTTAACCTTGGAAACATTAGCATATGTGACACACGAAGACATCTGCAAGTGCTTCACAGGTGAGGAATTGGTGCTCCATGATAAAGATGTGACTCTGCACTTCTGTCAGGCTCTCCCAGTTGCTGTCCTTTCCCCAGGGAAGAGGGGGCAGCAGACCACAGGCTGCCCAGCATCAAGTTAAATGTAGTGTGAGCTCTGATGCCATCCTGGTTTGTGTACCACTGAACTGTAGCTTTCTTGTCACCGTCAGAGGGGGCAGGCAGTATTTTAACTTGTGTTTAAAGGAATATAGCTGTTGCTCCTAAGGAAGTCTTTTTGCTGGGGAGTCACTGCGTGGGTGTATGAGTGTTATGTTAGAAATCCTTTATTTTAAGGGCTTGGGTGGGCAATGTTCTTATAATAGAAAACATTTTATTGCATGGTAGAAATTGGGCTGTAAGCAGGGAAGTAGTATAAAAGGTGGTCCCTCAGCTGTGTCATCTTCCCTGCCAACAAGACTGCAAGAAAGAGATAGAGAAGAGCAGGACAGAAGGGAACACAGCACTTGCCCTGCCCTCACTCCCCTGTGTGCTGCTTTCCTAAAGTTGGGGTGGGGACCCGTATCAAAAGTCTCACATTCAGTCTCTTTGGGGCAAGAGTGAAGAAAACCCACCGGAGTCTTTGTTTCTCCTGTTGCCGATTTCAGTGATAGATGTAAGGCCAAAATAACCCTGGTGGTGGCCATTGTGCAGTGGGGCAGCCTGCACTACCCAAACTGTTCTTCTCAGCTGTAGTGGTGCAGAGTCACAGCTCCTTTCTGCTTCGGTGGACACCCGACCTCTCCTGACCTGGCGACCTGCATCTGCTTGCTTGCTGCAGAGATTGAAGCTGTTCATCCTGACCGCCCCCAGCCACGCGTAATCTCACCCATGTCTGACTCTCCTGTCTCCTCCAAGCCCTCTTCTCACCCTGCTCTTCATCAGCCCTTCTGTTTGTCATCGCTTGCCTTTGTGCTTTCCTTGTTCACCAGCTTTTACACTGCTCAGGTCCCCGCTGGTGTAACAACTGCATCACCCCCTCCCTCAGCTGTACTGCTGCTTCTGGTTGAAGCAGCACCTTTGGGGGCAGGGATTGTGTTTTCAGTTTGACAGTGCTTGGGGCCACATCACTCGTAGCAGCCTGGAAGAGTTTACTGGAGGCCAGCAGACAGCTCATTGCTTGGCTGGTTGACTGTTTTGCATTTTATTGCACCTGGTTTTTGTAAACCGGTTTGTGTCTGAGGTCAGACCTCACCAAAATATGCAGAGATTAGATCTTACTGAGGGCAGGTCTGAATTCCCTCTAAAACAGAGGGCTAGTCTGTGTTTTTCCATTGTCTGTCCAGTTCTCCTCTATGAATATGCCTTACATGATGCTTTTTCCTCTCCTGAACATCTGAGTCTTACAGAGATTCTTTGTTGGACCTCTCGTGTTCTTGAACTGTGGTGCAGGCTGAATTTCAGATCCTGGTTTTTCTAATCAATTGCTGTTGATCTTGCTTTCTCCAGGATTTCCATGCTTGGACTCTTGTCAAATACAAATTCATTACTTGGATCAATAAAAAAAAATAAAAAGAGAAGTAAGAATATGTTAGATTTTAGTGACTGGGAAATATAATTTTCCCATCTGTTGCTGTGATGCATTTTGCGCTTGCAGATTCAAAAAGGAAGTGGAAATGCACTGTGAGCTGTTTTGTAAAATTATTTGGGATGTAGCTGTCAAGGCAGATAGAAGCCCAGCACCTGTCTTTGAGACTAACAGGTCTTAAAGCTCGAGCTGGTGTCTCTGAGCTTTACTATCCATTTTTTATGCCTCTTACATTTTTCTTAAGAGTAGATTTGTTAAACAAGTCCCATCTAATTGACAAATCCTATGTTATTTTTAATCCCTTTACCTTTTGCTGATCTGACCTTTGGTTGCCTGCCTGAAATTAAGGGATGTGCTTTTCTGCTCTCCACGCTCTCTCTTGCTCTGGGGATCTTCTGTGTTAATTATCAAGTGAAGCTTAATGCAGAACACTGGTGAACTGTGAATATTAACCACCCTAAAGCTTAAACATTCAAAGTGAAAGCTGCAGGCTGCTTGATCTAAATATGTCAGATGTTCACAGAGCTGGTATTTCTCTGTTCACATTTCTCTAAACCCAGATATGGGCTGGGAGCTGCTCACCTGTGACTTGGGTTATCAGGGCACAGGTCTTAAGGAGCTGCAGGACTTGGAAAGGAAGGATGCTGTCAGCCTGGCTTCCAGCCCCACACATTCTGGGCTCTGTGGTGGGTCCAGCACAACTAACACCAGGCAGCTCTTGCCAGTAGGGACTGGGGAGTGTTGGTTTCAGGTGTTGGTACACCAGCCTGAGGTTGGAAGCCTGGCTCCTGAGCGTGCTTTGACCCCGTCTCTCCACTGGCAGTCCAGCTGTTTTGTTTATAATTCACATACAAAAGCTTGTGACAGCAGAATGAAGGATACTTCCCTTAGGATTCAGATATTCTTAGGAGTGAAGTGAAACCAGCCCTTCCAAGGAAAAGGAATAGTCTTGATAAGGACACTGCTGAAAAACTTTGGGGTTGCATTGGGAGAAACTTTGCAGGTACTTTGTGCCCTGGGCCGTTGGCACACTGGGAGCTGTATGATGTGCTTGGGGTGTAGATGTAATCCTGGAGGACTGCCAGGAGATGAGTGGTTTGGGGAGGGTCTCAGCTTGTGCCCACCGAGCACTGACTGGTCTGTTTTCACAGGAGACACCCTCCTTGTGATTAGAGCCCCATCTGGCACACGTTTGGAGGTGCCCATCCCTGAGGTGAGTGACAAACACATGGGCAGGGGGCAGGTGTGTGTGTGTGTGCACATGTACATCTTGTCTGTGGGAAACTGATGTTCTGTTCGAAAAGGACTTTTAATGTATGTCCGTGTTTTTCGCTTTTGACTTTTCCCAGGGCCTAAACGGGCAGAAGAAATACCAGATCCATCTGAAGAGCACGAGTGGTCCCATTGATGTTCTCTTAGTCAACAAAGATACTTGGAGCTCTCCTCCTGTCGTACTCCCCGTCCCTCCCCCTGAAGACCTCATTCAGTGCCAGGCAGCTGCACCCTCGAAAACACCAATCCCACCGCTCACCCACTTCCAGGAGGCCTCTGTTCCCAGCAGCACCCAGCCCTCCACACCAACACCCACCAGCACTCAGGACCATGGCCCTCCCACACAGAAAAATGCAGGCACAGGTGAGAGGGAGGTAGAGGAGGCAGGAACAGGCTGGTGGCTGGCAAAGGAGGGTTCCTTGTCCCACTTGGGGCTGGCACTGCTGGATGTGCAGCGTTGAGAGCTCCTGGCAGAGGGGCACCTCTGCCTTTGCTGCAGCCCATCCTTTTGCCCTGGTTAGTGGGACTGGTTGTGTTCGGGGAAATGAGGCACTTGGCTTGAGGGGGTAGTGCCAGCCTGTAGGGGAGATCATGCAGGTTCATTGATGAGCAAGAGCTTGCAAAAGGGTCATTTTGAGTCTCAAGTTCAGCTTTCAGTTTGAATAAAGGCTGTCAAAAATGCTAGATTAGGTTGGTTGTGGCTTTGTCCACTAAATTTTGAAAGCCCCCAGTGGTGGAGATCCCCACCTTCCCTGGTGAGCCCTTTCGGGGCTGCAGCACCTTCTCAGTGAATTCCTTTATCCTGAAGTTTGGATCCTTTGAGCTCATATTGTGCCTGTTGTGCATGTTACATTGTTTGACACTACTGAGTTCTTAAATTTGGTAACTGCCATTCAGGTAGCTTCAAGCTGCTGTTAGGTCACCCTTAGACTTCTCTTTGCCTGGCTGATCAAGCCCAGCTCCCTCCACTCTTCCTCGCAGGCCATGTGCCCTAGACCCATGGCTAACTTGGTAGCCCTCAGCTGAATCTTCCACAGCTTTCATGAACTGGACAGTGGCCAGAGCTGGACACAGTATTCCGAGTGCAGCCTCAGCCCCAAGCAGGAGGATAGTAACTTCCCTGGCTGCACTGGCCATGCTTCTCCTGGTGGAGCTGTTCATTGCTGCCAGGCTGTAGAGAGCTCGTGCTTGGCTCGTGTGCAGCCTGGCACCGCCAGGACTGCTCTCCAGCAGAAGTGCAGCAGGGCCTGGAGGGAAGCAGGAAGCTTTCTCCCTGTGCTTGGGCAGCACTGCCAGCGTGGGCTGAGCCTGTGCCACAGCTGCTTTGGGGCTGGTGGGAGATGACATTCCCGTGTGTGGCTCTTTCCAGAGTGTGATGTCCCTGCGGCAGAGTCCAAGGGCAGCGGCGACTCCGACAGCCAGCCAGCTGGGCTGGATGCACAGCTGCTCCAGTCCTCTGCCTCCCTGGACAGCAGCTCCGTCCTGCCCAGCACCTCTACCTCCTTTGAGCCGATCAAGCCAGACCCCACGGGAAGTGAGTATGCCCCCTCGTTTCATGTCTTCCTCCAAAATCGTGCAGTGAGGGAAATCATGGAGTGAGGGAAAGGCTGCTGGGCCTGGAGGAAGGAGCTGAGCTCCGTTCTGCTGTTGCTGTCAGCCAGGCTCTGCCAAGGATGAGTAGGCATTTCCCTGTGAGGGTGCCAGGGAACCTGGTGAGATGTCTTGTCTAGTGTCCTGCTGCTTTCTTTGACATCAATACTAGAAAATCTGTGAGGGACATCCGCATGACACATCTCTACTGGTACATGTAGGGTTATTCCCTCTCAGTCCTTTCTGTAGTGTAAGGTTCTGTTTTGGAGACCACATGAAGCTATAGAATTTCCAGCCATCACTGAGAGCACTTTGTAAGTCATGGAGAGTTTTCCTGTATTAGGATAGCTCTTGTCTCTGTTTTCCTCCTTTACTCAGGAATGCTTCATCTGTCCTTAGATCTTTTGTTCTTAGTGATCTTGCAGTGTATATTTGGGGAGCTCCCTGATGTGCTTGGTGAGGTGAAATGGGCTTTAAAAAAGGACCATTGGAGCTTTATGCCAGGAAATGGCAGGCTGGCCCAGGGAGATAAAAGCATCCTCTTACACGAGGTGAATCGAGGCAGCGTGTGGAAGCTGACACCGTGTGAGGTTTACAGACAGGCAGTTACTGCAGAGCTTCTGGCTGTGATAACATGTTCGTGTCCCTGGGCTCCTACAAATTTATCTTAAAGTAGTAGAGCTTAAGTGTTTTATTGCTTATCATTGCAGCAGAAATTATCTGACAGGGAGTGTGGGAGCAGAATTTCTGGATGGCGTAGGATGATTTGGGTGTGTAAGGAGTGCAGGAGGTTTGTGGATGATTCTGCTGTAAAGCATTTCAGACTCTTCATGTAATGATCCAAACCATCTGGTTTGTTGTGTTTGCAGTACTGGAACTTCCCAAAGAGCTGTCAGAGATGTTTGATCCAATGAGAGGTATGTTCATTCCCTGACCACGGCTTTGCTGTGTGCCCATCTACCCACAGAAGTGGGACAGTTTGTTTGACTCACTCCCTTTTGGATTATTTTGTGGATGTGGTTTTGTAAGGTGCTTGTGGTCCTTGCTGGCTGCTGGCCCTCTACTTGTAGTTAGGCACTTCTGAAATTACTGGTTTCTGGATGTATTTTTCTGTCTCCATGTTTCCAGCAACCTCTGTTAGAGCTTGTCTTGCCATGTGCTGACAGGGCTCTCCTGTCCCCATGCTGACACTACTCTGTCTGTGCTCAGCCTTCCCCTCCTCCTTCAGCTTGTCAGTACTATGGAAAACAAAAATCCCTGTTAAGTCTCATTTCAGCTGTAGCCTGCCTGAGGCTAATCCAAGCAAATATTCTAGGGAGATAGTGTTCTTTCTTTGAAACACCCCTCAGTGGTGTTGGTGGGGCTGGTAATTTTGGAGCAGTAGGAGAGGATGCTCTTACATGTGTTTGGAGTTCTCACTCTGCCCAAGGAATGTCTAGGGGTTGTTGCCTAATGCTGGGAGAGATGCTGGGCTACGGGCAGGAAAGGTTAAGGAATTTGGTCTAACATAAAGCTAAACCAGGAAACTCTTTTTATCAGCACATTTATTTCCCTTCAGTGCTGGTGGAATACTTTGTAGCCCCCGCAGCTCAGCAGAGCTGAGTACACACAGGCACTTTTGTGGTGGTCACAGGAGATGTACAGCTGTCCCTAGTTTTGTGCTCTGTCAGATGCTTTGTGAAGGTGCTGCCTTTGTGTAAAAACCCCACAAGCCCAAACACACACACGTGTGAGCCTCCAATCTGTGTGCTGCGAGCCCTGGGCTCCGCAGTCAGCCTGGAGAAATCCTTCCTCCTTGCCCAGCACCTGCTACTGCAGGTAGTGGATGAAGCCTTGATGATGTCTAAGTACATCTGAAGAGTAAGTTTGAATTCACAGTGTGAGACATAAACTGCTGCAAAGCTCCAGCCATGTAGAAGACCTAGCTTACCCAAAGTAACTGTGCTGTGTGACTATGTGGACTCCATTAAAAAGGAGATGTTTGCTGTCTATGGTAATGTATGTGGCTTTATGGAGTATTCTTCCCAGTTTGGAGTGGGAAGATAAAGATCCAGGAGAGAAGGACAAAATGGAGTCGACAGCTACAGAGGCAAAACTCAGGACTGGAAAAAAACCAGCACTACAGAGCTCAGAGAGACAGTCCTTGCAGCATGCTCCATGCAGCCTCTCATCCCTGTGTGATCCCAGTGATGCTGCCCTGGCACTGGCAGCTGCTTTAAGGCTGTGCAGTTTAAGCTGCAAGAGCTGGAGCTCTCCCATAGTGTTTTGTGTTGGAATTACTTTTATCTCTATTTTAAGCCCAAGCTTCCTTTCACCACTGCCTTTCACTGTGCCTTAGCCAGAGAAGGGATAAGAAGGGTGGGGAGAACCCTGGGAAGGTGGGGAACTACCCAGGAGCAGATCAGGAGAGCAGAGTGTTTTGCTACCATGTTTGTCTCTTCCCCAGAATGTATGAACTCTGAGCTGCTGGAAGAGCTGATGTCATCTGAAGGTGAGTCTTAGAGTCTCCTGCCATGGTGTGGCCTTCCCAGGAGGAAGACCATGCTGTGTGACTTTACCCAGCTGGCAGCCCTGGGACTGCAGACTTGCCCTCATCTTTTCTGGGCTCTGGACACAGACTGTGTTCTCGCTGTCCTGACAGCCCCTGAGAGAGGACTATGAGAGCCAGGAGTCTCTTTAGTACTGCAAGGCTGATTGAAGCAATCTCACAGACTGTTACTGTGACGTGCCCTTTGGCAGCTCTTGGCTCGGGGTGGCAGTGCTGAGTTTTGTAACCAACCCTGGGCTTCTCTTTCCCCAGTGTTTGCTCCCTTGCTCCGCCTCTCCCCTCCACCTGGAGATCACGACTACATCTACAACCTGGATGAGAGCGAAGGCGTCTGCGACCTCTTTGACGTGCCTGTCCTCAACCTCTGACTTCTCAGTGCAGCTGTGAGCCCTGCAAACACAGACTGTTTTGTAACTCTTTGGAAAGTGTCTATTTTTGGATTCCTTTTGTGCTAGAGCTCGATGGCTGAGTAATTCAGAGATGCTCTCATATGGACTCAGAACCAAGAGATGTGGACTTGCAGGCTGGGAGCCTCCCCATAACTTGCTTCTTCCTCTGGTGCTCGTGCAAGGTGCACGTGCAGCTTGGCCCCTGCAGCTCTCCACTGGATCCTGGGCCTCACCTCAAAGGCTCCGTGTTTTGAGTGTTCCCAGTTCACCTGTAGAGTTTGCCCACGTGCCTCTCTGAGCTTCCTCCAATCTGCATGCCTTGGTTTTTCCTGCACTCCCAGAGGCACTTTGTACCTCCTAGGTACCAGCTGCTACAAGGAGCCCTAATACCGTGGTCAGTTCACAAGCCCAGAGGTTGTTAGTTAGATTTCTCCATGTTAGTGGTTCGGATTGAGGTTGTGTTTCTGAAAGGCATCAGGGGGCAGGGGGAATGGCACCAAAGTGTCTATTTCTGCCAGTGATTTCAGACCAAGCTAGTACGTTTTACAAGAAAAAGCACTTTTTTTAGCCAGCTGTGCCTCCTAGTGGGACTCAGGAGCTGAGTGCTCCTAGTAGCACCCAGGAGCTGAGCCTTTCCCTGCTTGTGCTTCAGCAGGAATGCTGATTTTGCTTTCACCAGTCTGCTGATGCACAACCCCGGGGGCTCCAGCTCCTTGTCCAGCAGCTGTGCTGTTTCTACAGGGCTAAAGAAGAGGTGCCAGTATGGTTTGTTTTTTAATTTTTGTTTTTGCCTGAGTGAAGAGATGTCTGAAAGGATAAGACTGCTCTAGCTGGTGCCTGTAAGGTACTCCAGGGACATCAGAGCCTGCTCATATTTGCAAATAGCTGTATTCTCCAACATTGCACTTGAGCCTGCAACTGTCTGAAAGGCGACCAAGCAGTAACAATTCAGTAGTACTTTGCTGTGACAGGTTACGTAGGTGTTGTCCAAATAGTGAGCTTTTCTCCTCTCTGCTTCTCTCAGGATCAGGTTTTCTGTATATTTGAATTTGCTCCTCTAGTGTCCATACCCACGCTCCCAATCCCTGATCCTGTGGCAGGTCTTTACCCAGTGCGATGCTTTCTCTGCACCGTTTTTCCACGAAATTTTCTTCCTTGCTTTGTAATGGAAGGCCTGCTGTTGGGTTCTTTAGGATCATCAGCTGGTACCAGGCTTGGACCCCGTGCAGTTTAGTTGGAGGTAAAAATGCGCTGATGGATTTGTGTCGCATTTTGCAAGTCCCAGCTTTGGGTGTCGGTCAGATCCTGTATTTGAGTGTCTTTAGTTTTGCACATCTTCCTGCCACCACGGTAGTAGCAGCTGTCCTGCCTTCCCTGCTCCGCAAACTGCCGAAGAGAGAGCCAGGCCAGGCCATGGTGGGCTCTTGCAGAGAGGTAGCTTCCAGCCATCCACTTAAACAGCTGATGTTTAATTTCTCCACGTAGCTGCTCACTGCCTGTGACCCACACAACCAGCTGCAGCACCAGCACTAAGGGAGGTAAAGTCAGAAGAGCCTGCAGAGGTGAGAGGAGTATGTGCTTGGGACCTGCGTCCCTGAGGTGGCTCCTCGGGCCATCCTTTTGTACATGGGACTCCTCTGGAAGGACTGTTCCTTGCTGCAGCCCCAAAGCACCAGCAGCCTCTTCGGGAAGAGCACGAAGAACGAGGGAGGAACAATGGGACACTCCACTTGGCAGCAGGGAGCTGCTGCTGGTGAGACAGCCGAGGTGTGGGACCCCTCAGGGGGGTGAACTTCCAGCCTGCATGCAGCCAGTCCCTGAACCTTCCCCTCTCCACATGGAAGCTGACCAGAATCCCTCAGTCCTGCACGTGTATTAGCAAGGCTCCCTGGCTCTGGTGTAGCTCCAGCTCTTTGCATACTGCCTGGCCCTCACCCTCCCTTCCCAGCGTTCACGTTCGCCGCCAAGTTAGCAAGTTAGACGACCTCCAGAAAAGGATAACACCTAGAGGAAAAAAAAAAAAAATTTACAGTTGCAAATGAACTTTTTTGATTCATATATAAAGATTATTTTTATACTTCTCTCTCTTTTTTTCTTTTTTCTTTTTTTTTTTTTTTTTTTTTTTTTTTTTTGGCGAGGAAAGGAAAAAAACCGCCCGCGGTATTTGTACAGAGCGTTCCTCTGACGGGAATAAACGGCAAAAAAAAAATTAAAAAAGAAAACAACAACAAAACAACACAGATTTTCCAGAGTTTGTCGCCCTCGCCCCAAGCATGTGCCTCCTGTGTGGGATGGGGTGCCCTGGGGGAGCGGCGGGAGCGGAGGTGGGTCCCGGCGAACCCGCGTCAGCTCAGGTGAGGGGGCCGGGCCTGCTCGGGGCTGGGTGCTGGTGGCGGAGAGGCCTCGGTGCGGCGGCCGGGCCGGGCCCTGCGGGAGGGGCGGCGGCGGCACCAACCCGGAACTGTGGGGCGGCGCGGAGCCCCGGCGGGAGCCATGCCGCCGCCCAAGGACGTGGTGAAGATCGCCATCCAGATGGTGGGAGCCATCCCGCAGCTCATCGAGCTCCAGCAGGTACCGCCCGGCGCCCCCGCACCCCCTCCCGGGGGTGCCCCCCTCCTCACCTCCCGGCCCCGGCTCACGGCCGCTCTCTCGCCCCGCAGACCAAGCCCCTCGCCGCGGTGCTCAAGGACGTCTGCGACGCGTGAGTACCGCGCCCGGGCCGGGCAGGGACAGGTCGTGGCAGCCCCGACGGCCGCCGGCCGTGGCCGTGCCGGGGCCGTGACCGGCCGCCCGTGCCCGCAGGTGGAGCCTGCCCAACGCCGAGCAGTACGCGCTGCAGTACGCGGACGGGCGGCAGACCTACATCACCGAGTCGGTGAGACAGCCCCCCCCGCCCCTCCCGGCCCCGCCGGCGCGGAGCTCCCGGCTCACCCGTGCCTCTCTCCTTACAGAACCGCAGGGAGATTAAGAACGGGAGCATTTTGCGGCTGACCACCTCCCCGGTACATTCCTCTGCCCCCCCCTCCGTCTCCTCCTGCGCTGTGTGCTCTGGTGGGATGTGTCCCTGCGGTGGGGCAGTGCGGGGCTCCGAGCCCTCTGCCGCTGGCTCCCTCGGTGACTTGAGCTCGTGGTGGCTCCTTCCAGTGCCTCAGACCCAGCAGAAATAACATGGGCAGGAGACATGGCTCAGCCTTCATTTTCCCTCGGTAGAGCTTGGGGGAGTTTGAAGAGAAACTAAATCATCTTGAGATGCTTTGGATGCGTGGGCCAACTCATCAAGGTTTCTTGGTGTCATGCCAACTTGACCTCTGTCCTCAGCTCCTCCTGGTCTCTGCTCTGGTGGCTCTGTCTCTCAGTCCAGGTCCTCACTGGGGCTGCTCTAGCCTGAAACTCTTTCCAAAACTTGCACTTCAGCTCTTCCAGCCTTCTTCAAGCTTCTCACTGTCTTTTGATGAGCCCCTTTGGCTTGATTCTTTCCTTCCTGGTAGGACCAAGAAGCAGAGCGGTTGTACAGCGGGATCCAGAGCAAGAACGTGGATGTGAAGACTGACTCACTGAAGAAGCTTGCAAGCCTCTCCCAGGATGTTACCTTTGCTCAAGAGTTCATCAGCAGGAATGGCTTGAAACAGATTTACTCTATTGTGGAAGAAGGGAACGAGTGAGTATCAGGACACGACCTTCTTTGACTTTTCTTCTGCCTTGTTAATGCTGCGTGTTGGAGTGGACTCTCTTCGTGTTCCTGACTTGTTGGTGCCTGCACTGTGGCTGTGTCCCTGCATGCTGGCAGCCAGGGGAAGGTCCCCAGGGATATGTGGTCCTGACTCCTTGTGAATGTGCCCAGACTTGAACCTCCCATCCCTTTGCTGGCTGGGTCATCTGTAGCCTCAAGGGTTTTGCTACCAGGAAACCTCCTGTGATCATCTTGGCCTCCGCTGCTGCTCATTCCTGCCACCCCGAACAAACCCTCTGTCCTGAGGTTTTAGCTGCCAGAAATTTTCAGGCAGTTCAAGAAAACCCCAGTTGCCAAATACGAGTGTGACTTGTTCAGGATGTGCTGGTGCATCTCCTCTGAGCTCCTGTCACACAGAGAATGCAGAGCCTAAAACCAGGCAGCACAGCATATGTTTCTTAGAACCACAGGGAGGGATATGAGGTAGTTTGTCTGCAGTGATCTTTGTACCGTGGTAATGCAGCTTTCCAACTATTGAACTTCCCCTGCCCTGACTTCCTGGGATGACTAAGTGAGAGTCATTTCTAACCCAACAGTCTCTTTCCTTTCTTCTCCTCACTGCCTTCGTTCATCTGTCCCTCCAGTACAGGGGAGATGCTGGCTCACACTCTGAAAGCCTTCACAGAGCTGATGGAGCATGATTTTGTTTCCTGGGAAAATCTTAGTACAGTCTTCATCAAGAAGGTAAGCACCTTCTGCAGCCTCCACAGCCTGTACTCTTGGTATTCCTCGTTGTCCTTGTCCCCCAGGCTCAGCCTGCCCTCGATGGATGGTTTTGTCTCTCGTAGATAATGAGTTTTGTCAATATGAATGCGGTGGATGCATCCATCCAGCAGCTCTCCTTGTCTATCCTGGAGAACATGGTGCCTACCAGTCGCCTCCTCTTTGAGCTGGTCAAAAAAGAAGTGACGTTGGATCGTCTTCTCACCCACCTGCAGGTGTAAGTGGAGAGAGGCCAGAGCACCGTTCGCCCCCACCTTCGGAGCTGGTGGTTCTCACAGTGTTCCTCCTCTTCCTCCTACAGGACAAATGCCGAGCTGCAGCTGAAGGCCATGGCCCTGCTCATCGCGCTGCTGCTGACGGCGACCGACGCCGAGCGGCGGGTGAGGGGCACCAGGCAGGGTGGTGGCCTTGCAGAGCCAGGCACCCACAGCTCCCCTGTCACTGGGGTGCTCTGCTGAGAGCCCTCAGCTGTCACTAGTTCTGCCTCAAATGGCAGAAGTGTCACAGCTGGTGGTGGCACAGTGGCTGTGATGGCCCAGCCCCAGTGCCTGGCACGTCTGAGCTGTCGTAGTGGGGGCCTCCCCTGGGATGGGACCTTGGGCGTCTGGGTTCTCTGCTGTGGGGTTTGTGTTCTTTGGGATGGCAGGGCTGCAAGAGATGCCCAGACACGTTTAAAGTCAGTGTCCTCATTCTGCCTCTTCTTGACTGACACAACCTGTCCTGGCAGCCTGGTAGGAGGATCTGTTTGAGCCCCATTGGGGTGGGCATGTCCTGGTTCCAGGGCAGTGGAAGCTGGAAGCAGGTCTCCTGCTCGCTGGTGTCACTCTTGAGACTGCCAGGTCCTTTCTATCCCCACCTTGCCTGTGGCCCAATGCTAAACTAAGCAGGGAATCGGGTTGACAGTGGGAACGCCAGCTTTTTTTGGGAGGAGGAAATGGTGGTGTGCTGAGCACATCTCACAGCCTTTTCCCTTCCTAGGACATGATGGACTACCTAAGAGAGAAGAACATCAGGCAGTTTATCCACAAGGTGAGGAGCTGGGACTGTGCAAGGGTCTGCTGAGTGCTTCATTCTCTGTCCTTCCTCCCCAGGCCCTGTCCCCTAAGCCCCAGCCTTTGGTGACTGTGCCTGGCTGGGTTTCCTGTGTGCCCACACCCCTTTCTTGATATCTCCTATGGCTGCTGCTCTGCTGGCACCCTTGTGCCCAGGGTTGCACCCCCATCAGCCTGCAGTTCAGTGCACGCAGCTTTTGCCCAACCCCGAGGGGAGCTTCCCACTTGCCAACGCCCCTTTGAGCAGCAGGACCTACTGAGCTTAGGCTTTTGGGCTCTGGGCTTGGAGGAACTGGGAGCAGCAGCCTTGGGGAACCTTCTTACTTGTGATCTCCTGTAGAACATCATCCACAGCTCTGAGCCACTGGGGGACGAGATGGCCCATTACCTGTATGTGCTGCAGTCTGTCAGCCTCAACCTGTGCGAGCATCGCATGAGGACCTCCATGGATCCCTACTCACAGGTCTGGGAGTGCTCTCCTTACAAGTCTGGTCCTGGTCTCTTCCACCTGTGGAAGCAGCTCGCATTTGGGTGAACCCAGCACATTTGATCTCATTGTGGGTTTGCCCTGGGAGAACCTGCTCGTGTGGGGCTCACAGGCATCCCCTCCTCTCCGCTCTCCCTCCAGGAACAGCGGGAGCTCCTCCAGTCCCTGCGCCAAACTGCCTTTGAGTCGGAGAGCGAGGCACCTGCCGGCAACTTCAGCACCGAGCGCCGGCGATCCCTGTGTGCCAAGGAATTCCGCAAGCTGGGCTTCATGGTGCGTCCCCCCCACATCCCCTCCCCAGCCCCAAGCTGGCTCCTCCACCTTCTGATGGCTCCCCTAAGCCTGGTGTCCCTGTTGATGCTGATGGACCACCATGCAGTACCTCCCTTCTGCTCCCTCGGGAATCTGGAACAGCAAGTGTGTGGGTGTGCCGGGACTCCAAGGAAAACCCTGTGGCTGCATCAGGAGGACGCTGCTGCTCGGAGAAGAAAGTTGCAGCTGCTAAACTGCATCCTTTGTGTCCTCCTAGAACAACAGCAACCCAGCAGAGGACCTCCGCCGTGCCCCACCAGGACTCCTTGCCCTGGACAACATGGTGTATTTCTCCAGGAACACCCCCAATGCCTACAGCAGGGTGCGTGTGCTCTCCCAGGGAGCTCCCTGGTGGAGAGTTACTGGATCTCCACCTGTTTTTCCTTTCCCTGTGACCTGTCCTTGGCCAAACCCAGGCAAGGATGTCCCTTTTGGGCAAATGTCCTACTGTTGCCCTGTTTCAGATGGAGCTGAGTCCTCCCTCTGGGTAGGAGAATCCATTTGAGGCTGGTGGCACTGAAGGGTTCCCATAGTTTTTGGGGTTTTGCCCACAGCTTGGTTTTCAGGCCTTGAGCAAACTGAGGCAGTTTGGGCAAAACCAGCAGGGCATCGGCCATGCTCCTACTTGCAGTGCCTGTGACCAGCTCATGCACTGCCACAGGGGAAGGAGGAGGGTGGGGCTGGATTTTGGGGAGAGTGAATCACTCCTTTTAGGGGTGGCTTTACCTGGGTGGGGACAGCTTGACTAGGAATTCAGGAGGAGTGTGGGACATCTGAGCCCCACTGTTGGGGCAGCCTTCCAAGGTCATGGCCCATGTAATGTGAGGTATGGCCCTCTCCTCCAGTTTGTCCTCGAGAACAGCAGCCGGGAAGACAAACACGAATGTCCCTTCGCTCGAAGCAGCATCCAGCTCACCCTGATCCTCTGTGAGATCCTGCATGTCGGAGAGCCGTGTACGTGTGTGCCCCAGCTTGTCCTTCTCTCTGCCCTGCTGCCTGGGGGGACGAGCTGCCAGGGCAGGGGGCTGCATCCATGGGGCCACCAGGCTCTGGCATGGCCAACAGCAGGGGAGGGGGAGGTAGGGCTGGGAAATGTCCAGGTTCTCCTGGACACTGAAATCCCCTGGAAAAACTGGGAAGTCTGGCATCACCTGTCCTTCTCACCGCAGGCTCGGAGACGGCTCAGGCCTTTTACCCTATGTTCTTCGGGCAGGATCATTTCTTCGAAGAGCTTTTCTGCATCTGCATCCAGCTGGTGAACAAGACCTGGAAGGAGATGCGTGCGACCCAGGAGGACTTTGACAAGGTGCGAGGGGATGCTGCGGCCCTGGACGGGATCACAAATTCAGGGGCTCTGGGGAGCGTTGCCAGACTGGGGTTGACAACCTGGGCCCTGCAGGTGATGCAGGTGGTGCGGGACCAGATCACCAGGACCCTGGCCCTCAAGCCCACCTCCCTGGAGCTGTTCAAGACCAGAGTGAACGCGCTGAACTACAGCGAGATCCTGAAGCTGCGGCAGACGGAGCGGCTGCACCAGGAGGAGACGCTGGCTGTGCCCGTGCTGTGAGTGGGCTGCGGGGGTGACGCCGTGGGGCTGGGGAGGTCAGTGAGCACCTGTTGAGATGGCTGTGCTCCTCTTCTGCTGGTTTTCGTCCCAGGGAACTGCGGGAGAGGCTGAAGCCGGAGCTCCTGGAGCTGATCCGACAGCAGCGCCTGCTGCACCTCTGCGAGGGCACCCTCTTCCGCAAGATCAGCAGCCGCCGCAGGCAGGGTGGGTGCCAGCCCCCTGCTCCTGGGTGGGGGTCCTGGGAGGGGGGCAGAGGCTTGTCCCCATATCCCCTGCCACTGGGGAAATTGCAATTAATCTATGGGAGTAGTGTGCCCAGCTCCCTGGACAGCTGGTGTGGGCTAATCCACGGGGCGAGAGAGAGAAATGGGGAGCGCGGATGGTGGGGGCAGCTCTGTCCCCCCTGGGAAGGGGACCTCAGCGAGGGGAGGCTGAGCATTTCTCATGTCTCTTCTGCTGCAGACAAGCTGTGGTACTGCCGCCTGTCACCCAACCACAAGGTACTGCACTATGGGGACGTGGAGGAGGGGGTGGAGTCTCCCCCCATCGAGAGCTTGACAGAGAAAAGTAGGTGATGAAGAGAAAGGGAGGTTGGGAAGGAGGGAGGGGAGTCCCAGCTGAGACTGCCTTAAGATGGGAATTCCCCCTCTGCCTGGCTGCTGTGCAGCTGGCCCAGTGTCCACTGGTATTGTGGGACTGGGAGCTGTGGGAGTTCAGGCTGGGGCAGGCTGGCTCCCCAAAGGTCACTGCAGAGTGGCTTGAGCCCCCCACCCTGAGTTGTGGATGGCTGTGAGCCCCCTTATTTCATCTGTGTCGGGCTCTGAGTACCAGGGACCTGGAGGAAAAGGAGAGGGAGGGGAAGGGAAGAAGGGGAGAGGAGATGCTCACAGCTCCTCCACTTGCCCCAGTTCCTGTGGCAGACATGAAGATGCTGCTGGTGGGGAAGGAGTGTCCACACACAAAGGAGAAGAGCTCCGGGAAGCAGAACAAGGTCAGCCCCTCACACTCCTCCCTGTCCAGGGGGCCCAGCACACTCCCCTCCCCGGCTGGGGATGGGTTTTGGGGGTGGATGAATGGTGACAGGTTGTGTTGTTTCATGGACGGAGACCTCTTGGGTCTCCTGGGGTGCAGAGGAGGAGGCTGGGAGGCAGCTCCCGCTCTGAACTCCACCGGAGTTGGAAAGAGTCCAGCTGAGAGGCTGACTACACCCTGTGCTGTCCCTGCAGGATGTCCTGGAGCTGGCCTTCTCCATCGTGCATGACGTGGAAGAATACTGCCTCAACTTCGTTGCCCCCACCCGGTACGAGGTGAGTCCAAGGGCCCTCTGAGGAGGCACACAGTGGCCTTTGCAGGCGGGGCAGTGAGTTCTGGGGAGTGGGAACCACAGAGGGGGAGAGGTGGGCTCTCTGGCTGCCCAGGGCTGGTGCCAGAGATGCCCGTGCTCTGCTTCCCCAGTTCTGCCTCTGGACGGATGGGCTGAACGTGCTCCTGGGCAAGGAGATGACGAGTGAGCGAACACAGACAGACCTCGATGTCCTGCTGTCCATGGAGCTCAAGCTGCGGCTCCTGGACCTGGAGAACATCAGCATTCCCGACACCCCCCCTCCCATCCCAAAGCCCCCCAGCAACTTAAACTTCTGCTACGACTTCAGCCATGCAGAGCAGTGAGTTCCTCCCTGTGCCCCGTACCGCCCCCCCATGCCCCTCAAAATCAAACCCCTTCCTCCAGGCCCTGTCCCTCATCTCTGGCCCAAAGGGACAAGCCCAGGTGCTCGCTGGGGGCTTGGGTGGCCCACTCTTTCCTGCCTTCATCCTGCCCTCCTGTGAGAACATGGGAATGAGCTGCCGAGTATCAGGCTCTTGTTCAAGGGGGGGTGAATCAGCTGCTTTGCCCCCTGCCGTGGGCAGGCAAAAGAAAATTCTTCCCAGACAGCCAAACCCCTCTGTGGTGGCACTGACCCTACACGCACTACAGGCAGGTTTTGGGCAGAGAGGGCAAGGATGTGGGCAGGAATAAAGGTACAGGCAGCCCTGGGATAGCTGGAGCTGGGGTAACACTACAAAGGTACAAATCTGCACTTCCTGACTTTTGCCATCAGTGTAGGGGATCCTTTCTGGACAAGAAGGTGGTTGGGAAAAGGATAAAACACACCTTTCCACTAAGTTTGCCAAGGAGACAGCATCTCCCGAGCACGGTGTGCCTCCCAGGTCCCTTCCGCACTGAAATGTGTTTTTGCTGAGCCCTGTCCTGGAAGGGGGGTGTTTAGGGAAATAGCCTCCTTTTCCCAGCACCAGTCAGCTGGGCCTGGTGAGGAGGAGACCCCAGTCTGCCCTTGCTGCCCAGCACTGTGATGTTTTGCCAATCCTGGTGCCTTCCCCCCGCCCTGGGCGGGCACTTGCACACTTCAGCCATGCTGCTGCACTACTGCACCACGACAAGCTACCTCCTCCCGGCCCCCACGGCCCCCACCCCGGTGCCCTGCACCTCCTCGTGCCTGCAGCTTCTCCCAGGGGTGTTGTGGTAACAACCACAGCCGCAGGTCACGGGGATCCAGCTGTGCCTCTGCCTCCTGTGTACAGGACAATAAACACCTGTGGAGAACTCGGAGATGTGTCCTTGCCAAAGATTTGGGGAAGGGCTCAGACTAGCAGGTCAGAAGGGGCCAGAGTGAGTCAGACTGGGACAGAGCTGCACCTGCCAGAAGCTGGGAGGATGATGGGCACAGGTGGGTCAAGGGGCTGTAAGGGGGGGGCTGAAATGGGGAAGGCTGTCACCAGCACCCCAAACCCTGTGGCTGCACAGTGGGGCTGGAGGAAAGCCCTCAGGGTCCTCTGGTGCTGGGAAGTGGAGAAACTCTCTGAGGATCTGTGCGTGTGTGTGGGGCTGTGTATGTGCCCGTGTCCCCAGGCCTGGGGAGGGGATTGGGAGTCTCAGCTCTTCAGTACAAGAGAGACTGGGAGCTCCTGGAGCAGGTTCAGCAGATGGCAAAAAATATGATTAAGAGACTGGAGCATCACTCTTACGAGGAAAGGCTGAGGGAGCTGGGCCTGTTCAGCCTCAAGAAGAGACGACTGACAGGGGAACCTCTATCAGTATCTGAAAGGGAGAGTGTCAGAAGATGGAGCCAGGCTCTGCTTGGTGGTGCCCAGTAATAGGACAAGAGGCAGCGGGCAGAAACTGATGCCCAGGAAGTTCCACCCGAACATGAGGAAGAACTTTACTGTGTGAGTGACTGCACACTGGAACACATCACCCAGAAAAGGTGTGGAGCCTCCCTCACTGGGGCTACTCCAGAACCATGTGGACACAGTCTTGTGCCACTTGCTCTGGGGTGACCCTGCTGGAGCAGGGAGGTTGGACCAGATGACCCACTGGGGTCGCTTCCAAACTGACCCGTCCTGTCATTTTGTGGGATGTCCCCGGCACAGAAGTGTCCCCTCCCGGGACAGGGATGTCCCCGGCACAGGGCTGTCCCCTCCCGGGACAGGGATGTCCCCGGCACAGCGGTGTCTCCTCCCGGCACAGGGCTGTCCCCTCCCGGCACAGGGCTGTCCCCGGCACAGGGCTGTCCCCTCCCGGCACAGGGCTGTCCCCGGCACAGGGCTGTCCCCTCCCTTCCCCTCCCCGGCTCCGCCGCTTCCGGCTCGTCACGTCCGCGGGAAGCGGAGCGCGGAGCGCGGAGCCGGCGCGGCCATGGCGGTGAGTGGGGGCCGGGAGAGCGGGGCCGGGCGGGCTCCGGGGACGCGCCTGACCGCCTCTCTTGGCTCCGCAGCCCAAGGGGAAGGCGGGCACCAAGGGCAAGAAGCAGATCTTCGAGGAGAACCGGGAGACGCTGCGCTTCTACCTCCGCATCATCCTGGGGGCCTCCGTGAGTGCGGCCGGGGGGGCCCCGGCGGGGCGCGGGGCCGGGCCGGGGTGGGCGGCGGGCAGACAGCCGAGCCGTGCTCTCTCCGCAGGCCATCTACGCCCTGGTGAACCTGGTCATCTTCTACCCCGCCGCCTCCGCCTGGACGTGGGTGAGCGCCGGGCACCGTCCCCTGCCCCGGCGGGGGCTCCTGGGCCCGGGCTCCTCCGAGGCCCGCGGGCCCCCGGCCGTGCCCTTTGCCGCTGACCGCCGTGTCCTCCTTGCAGCTCGCGTTCGCCTTCAGCTCGGTGGTCTACGGCACCAGCTACCGGTCCATGAACTCCATGGCAAAGCCGTCTTTCACAGACGATGGCAGCCTTGCCGACGGGGGAATTGACCTGAATATGGAGCAGGGGATGGCAGAGTGAGTGTCCACACCCGCACGAGTCCAGGTGAGCAGGACCTGCTGCCTGAGCGTGCGCGCAGAGCCAGGAGAGGCCCCCGAGGAGAAGGCCAGGCCTCAGCTCCCGCCCCAGATTGCCCATGGTGTGGGCATGAGGGGAGCTGGAAGCCCGTAGCCGTATTTTCTGAGAGTGTACCCTAACTGCCCTGGTTATCTGAACACTTGGCTTGGCGTGCCCCAGTTCAGGAGCTGCCACGTGGGTGTGTCAGCCTGGCACAGTCACTGTTCTTAGGGCTGAGGGGCAGAGGTAAGAGATCACAAACGGTTCAGTGGGAGCAGTTTACGACCATCTTTCAGTGAAGAAACAGCCCTGACACTGTGCATGCTGCCGCAGCACAAAGTGATATATATTTTCTTTTTAAACCAGCACTGCAGGTGGTGCTTGGCAGAGCAGAAGGGCACGTGCTGGCTGCAAACTGGCCATGCCTTGAACTGTCCTACACACTGAAAATTCTCCCCTCTGTCTCAGCCAGCTCCTGTGACTTCCTCAGCCATTTCTATCCCCCGTGCTTGTGCATTCCTCATGTCTGTCTGCAGACAGTGTTTGCCTGTCCAGTGTTCTTGGCGCTGCTGTAACTGGCCTTTCCTTGGTCAAGGGACACGTAACAGTAATTCCTGAGAAGTGCTGTTAGATAAAATAAGGAGACAGCAGTACTGGAACAGCAGAAATACCTCCTAGATTTACTTTTTTTCCACCAGTGAGCCTCAAACTAGTTACAGAAAACTGCCAGGTAGTTGTGGACACATCAGGCTTTGCTCTCTGTCCTCCCTGCCCTCAGCCTCTGTCTGTTGGTCCAGCCTCTGCTGGAGATCTTCAGCACGTGCTTAGCGAGGTACTGGGGTCCTCGGCCCCTTCCCTCCCATATCCTTGGCCTACCATTCCATGTTTACCTCCATCCTTCCCCTGCTGCCAGGCTTTTGAAGCAGCACAGTGGGGCCTTGTTTCCAGCTGAGCCCTCTGTGTCACATGAGGTGTTCTCAGTGCTGGCAGGGCCACATATTGATGTGTGTAGTTTTAACTTTTCCTAGCGTAAGTTTGATTTTTGGCTGGGGATGTTATCAGCAGGCAGACCAACTTGGGGGGCACGGAACCTGCTGTCTGTGCACAGGGTGAGCTCTCATCTTGTGTGTTAGTGGAGTGGCACCTTTTTGTACCTGCAGCAGGAGTGACTCATGTCTGGTGTAAGAGACTCAGCTGAGGGATGAGGTGGCCAGGAGGAGAGGGGGTTATTTCTAGTGTGACCTGTGAGCTGGGTGCTTTACCCTCTCTTCATCCTATAGAGATTTCATTTTCCTGCTGGTCAGCCAGGTGTTTTTCTCCCATTTTCCACTGGTTTGGCTTTCTAGAGTGGAATTGCAAAATATTTTTAATACCTTTGTAGTGAAACAAAACGTGGGACAGTTGAGGAGGGAAAATACAGAAGTTTGATGTTTGTGGTTGTGAGACATGCTCCTGGGAGTTGTGCAAGGCAGAGGGGGTGCCCTAATAACTGTCCCGTGTGTGTGTGATGGTGCTGCCAGGGGAAACGACTGACAGGACCCCATTACCTGCTCTGAAAAGGTGACGAGTGCACTGCTGCAGTCCTGGTTGCAGATGTACTTCCCTTGGTATTGAGGCACTGAGGTTTTTCTGCCTGAGCAATTGGGCTGAGGTTTATGACACATTAAAATGAATTGATGCTTATCTGAGGCAGGGGTTGTGCAAAACACAGAGGAGGCAGAGCTGTAAGAACAAAACCTGCAGAGCTGAAGTTCCCATCCCTACCCTGTATCTCTAAATTACTTCTTTTGGGACCAGGGAACCACTCTAAGCTAGTGGTTACTTCAGAAAGAAGTGGATGTTTCCTGCCTCTCAGCTGAGCATGCTCCTTTGGAGGTGCTCCTGGAATGCTGTGGCTTTGATGGTGTTTCTCTAGTGCTGTCTCTAACTGAAATGGATGCTTTGTATTGCTCTGGGGTTGAGGAAGGCCCACCTTGCTGGTCTCTGGGAGAGCTGGGTTTGGTGGGAGCTCACCCCTCTGTGGCCTCTGGTGATGCCTGAGGTTACTGAACCTCCATGTCTTGTTGTAGAGCTGTTGGTGGTGGATTCTGCAGTGTCTTGAGTCGATGTTGTTTGTGGTCAGTTTGCTTTGCACTTTGCCATTGCCTTTGTTTTGTTGTCTCCAGTCTTGGATGTGACTGGAGAAATTCTTTCTCCAGCAGCTGATTATTTAACCAGAGTGAGAGTTGGTGTTTTTCTAGCCCTTCATGGCACTCCCCGAGGCTTGTGTTGAAAAACTAATACCTGTTTACCTCTCCTGGGTGTCAGATCCCCTGAGGGTGGTGGTTGAGGCGTGGGTAGCTTGTTCCCCTCCACAGCTGCTCCCAGCTCTGCCTCAGGCTGGCATGGAAGATGCTGGAGTCAGATAAACAAGAGGGGAGGAGGAGCCAGTCTGTTGCTGTAGCTCAGCTTGCTGATGTGCTTGTCCTTTGGTGACCCTGAGTGTGTCTGTCAGCCTGTGAAATGGCATGGAGAAGATTCCTGGCTCCCTTCAGCACAGCCAGTCATGAGCAGCTATACTTTATGTCAAGATAGGTGTCAAATCAGCAGGAGCTGGCTGCTGTTTCAGCTGTAGGGCTGGGTGGTGGTTTTGTTGCTGGTTTCCATCCCCTGTCAATTCCTCAGCTTTCTCAATGGCCTTTTTTTCCAGAGGGAGCTCAGCTCTTTAACCCATCAGATTATTTTTTGTTGCTTGTTTACCGCTCAGATTCTTCTAGATAAGTGTGTGTGGCAAAGCAGGGCAGTCCTTGGGTTGGGTGGGGCAGGGTCACTCCCTAGAGGTGGTGCAGACAGGCTGGGTTGGCAGAGGAGCTGGTGTGGGCTGGAATGGAAGCTCAGTGCTTTGCTTTTCTTCCCTCAGGCACCTCAAGGATGTGATCCTGCTGACAGCTATAGTCCAAGTGCTGAGCTGCTTCTCACCCTACGTCTGGTACTTCTGGCTCTTGGTAAGCCCCAGCCACTGCTGTTTTCCTTCTTGCTCTGCACTGTCCGTGTCTTTCCCTGTCTTCAGGACTGAGGACATTATTTATCCATTTCAGTTCAGTGTCCTGTTTCAGGCCCAAGCTATTTTCTGATATGTTTTTTAATCTCCTTGTCAAATCTTGTTAAAAATGAGGCCGTACATGGCAAAGAAGTCCTGATCCCTCTGGGTCAACCCCACAACCCCTTTGCCTTTCCCTCTGGTCCTGTGAAAGGGCAACAAGAAACACGAGGCAGATCAAAGCTGTCTTTGAGCACAGAGCCTTTCTGTGACTGTAACAAACAGTGTTTCCTTTTGTTTGGCTTTCTCAGTCATTCAGCATGGACCAAGGCTGGACACTGTGCCTATTGGTAGATAAAATGCTGTAGGCATTGATTTCCCCTTAACAGACCAAACTCTTTCTACTACTGAAACATTTGTCATGTGCCTCCAGCTAAAGCTGCTTGTGCAGAAGGACAAAAAATCTCCAGTTGGTTAAAAAATCCCACAGTTGCTTTGAGGATATCACACAAAGGTACAGAAGGCAATTGTGGGAGAATGAAAAGTTACCCCATTTCAGTCCTTGATCTCATTTCAGTCCTCACCCACAAATTCCTCTCTAGCTGGCCTGGCAGAGGGCAGCCTAGACTTGGTTGTGCCCTGGAGACCATCTGGATCGCTTTTTTTTTTTCTTTTTTTAAATTCAGAGCAATGTGGGTGTGTTTTCTGGAGGAAGGAGAGACGGAATGTCTGGGCAGTTGGATCCCTCTGGGTAATTCAGACCCGATGCTGGGATTTCCATATATGAAGCCTAAGAGCTGTATACGTATGCGAGTTCCTAAAGGAAATGAAATGAAATCAGGCCGTTTATTTTGGCTGCCCACCACCGCCTCTGATTTCCCTGCATCCTGAGGTGCCTCTGATCCAGCCTGTGGGGATACTCCAGCTCCTTTGTCTCCCTCCCTCAGTAGGACCAGCCGGCGCTGTCCCCAGAGTGACCGAGTTTGTGCCACGTGTGTTTTGCAGGCCCCGGGGCGCGCGCTCTACCTCCTCTGGGTAAACATCCTGGGGCCCTGGCTCACAGCAGAGGCTTCACCCACCGCCCAGGAGCCCAACGAGAAGAAGCAGCGCCGACAAGAACGCCGGCAGATGAAGCGTTTCTAGCCCTGGCCTGGGGATAGATAACGTGATCTCTCATCTCCACGCTGTTGTTTCATCAGGGATGCGACCGAAACCAATCCGAAACCACCGCAGTAGCTCTCGCCCCTCTGCCACTGCTGCCATTCCGCTCGAAAGGCCGCAAGAGACTTCCCTTGGTTGGGTCTTGGTGCCAGCTGAGGCCTTGCTCCTTGGGATGACAAGGGGGGGGGTGATGCTGGGATGTGTGTAAATACCTTTTTAAAGCAGTGCTGTATCGCGTTCGAGGTTGGGGAGTGCAATGTTGGAGGAAATAGTACATTAAAGAGCAGAGTCTAATTGACCGTGCTGGCAGTGCGTTCATGCAGGGGAGCTGTGAAAAATGTCAGCGTATTCCTGGAGATCTGGACCAGAGGGAAGCAGAATCCCCAGGGACAAGTGCTTTCCTCCTTTTCCCAGGCTTGGTCTGTGCTGCCCTGCCTGCCTCAGCCTCTGCACCCTGTGGAGGAACTGCGGTGCCCTGTGGGATCAGGAGTGTGGGGCAGCTGGGGGTGCTGGGCACTGGGCTTGCAGCCAAACTTTATGCTTTTGGGATTGAGCCTGAGCTCTCTGGAGCCATAGACTGGCCTGTGCTACCTCTGCGGGAGCTCAGTGTGATGGAAGACAAGAAGCTGTGGGTTTGGTTTTTTTGTATTTTTTGGGGAGGGTTCTCCCAGGGGAGCCATGACTGCTGCAGAGTTCATGTGTTAGAGACCAGGGCAGTTTTTATGTTTGCCTGCTTTGATTTATTGATGTTGTCCCTGCCCAGTATGTTGTTTTACAGACCCCAGTGACCCCTTCCTGCTCCTGACGCACCAGCTCAGACCAAGCAGCTTTGCCTGTGCCAGTGAGATGCACAGTGGGGGCTCACAGCGGTGCCAGCCTGGTTTTTGATGCTATCCACAACCTTTTGCCCACACGTCTTTTCCATTACATCATCTTTATTACACGCTTTTGACTAACATCAAGCCCAGTCCCCACCCTGAGTCCTCAAAGCCAGGGTGGCTATAGTTGGGGTGCAGAGCTGGGCAGAGATTGGTATTTGGGGGATTAAAGTCCCTCCTGCTGGTGGGGGGCGTGAGGGAAAGGGTAGGGAGCGGCAAAGGCATTCATGGGGAGATCTGTGTGTGCAGGCCAGCCCTTACTCCCTGCCAGGCACAGCCCAGAGCCCCCAGCCCTGGCTGCTGACCCCATGTCGGTGCCCCTGCAGTGCTGGGAGCACTCCCGGGACCCTACGGAACCCCCCCCATTGCAACTCCCCCAGCACAGCCTTCTGCACTCGGGGACCAGCACATCACCCCAGCTCTGCCCTCCCTCCCCCTGAACGCTCTTCTCCAGCTCCCCAAAGCCACGTGGAGCTGCACAGCCGTCCCCAAAATACACAGGGGGGGGGACACATCAACACTAACCACACCGGCCCTCGGCCGCGCTACCCTACACAGCGGTACATGCACAGCGGCCGCCCGGGCGCCCGGCTCGGGCTCTGCCCTCTCCTCCAGCCCCAGTAAATACCCAGTAAATGGCACCAGTTACACCCTTGGGGTGCTGGTTTGGGGGATGCCCCTCAGTCAGGCAGCAGCTGCTCCAGTTCCTCCTCATTCAGGCCATTGGTGGTGACAATGTGATCCAGCTGCTTCATGTACCGCTCCAGGTCCTGCATGAAATGGGGGATACGGGCCTTCTCCAGGACCCCGAATTTCTTCAGCCGATTCACATCTTCATAGGAGACCTGATGGGAACCAGGGAGACAGGGTCAGTCCCCTCCATTCCAAACCCCGGCAGGTGCCAAGGGGGCATCTGGCCCCCTTGCAGACCACCTGGTTCACCCTCTACCCCCCCCCACTGCCCAAATATCCCTCCTGCCTGTGGTGAGGCAGCAGGAAAGCTGCTGGGGATGTGGGATTTGCAGGGATTTGCGGTTTTGGTAATTTTCTGTCACTGCAGGGCCAGGTGACAGCAGGACTGCTGTGGCTGAGGGCCAGCAAAGCTTAACCTGCTGGGTTAAGCCTCTTCCCTGAAAGTCTCCCACAGAGGATTATGGATTGTCCTGTCCTTCCTTGCATCCTACCCGGCACTTGCCTTTCCCTGCTCCACAGAGACCCGTAAGGGCAGGGAAAGGCAAAGAGTGGAAGGGCTGCCAGGCAAGGGCTGGGTTTTGGGAAGCCAGGGGATCAAGAGAGAGCCTGTGTGATCTTAGGAATGGGACTCTGGGATGAGCTGCTCCACCCTCACTCCCAGCCATTACCTTTCCAAGTGCAGCCAGCAGTGGGAAGTCGATGGTCTGCCGATGGCGCAGGATGCGGAGAATCCCATCCAGGTAGACCTGGTCCTTACTGAAACAGCCTGGAAGAGCAGAAGGGGCCTGGGAGAGAGAGGCTGGCTTCCCACCACCCACCACTTCCCTGAAAGTTTACTGACTGCAATAGAAAGAATGAGAGCACTGGACCACAAGTGTGCCAGGGCTCAGGACTGCAGGGTGCCAAGGGATGAGCACTGGGGAGGCAGCTGGGTGCAGCAAGAGCTCCCCAAACCTCACTGGGATGGTCTCACCCTTCTTCCAAAGTAATTTTTTTAATGGTAAAGCAGTGCAAGAATCCAAATGTATCCACAGGAATTCTCATTTTTCCTCTCCTTTGCTGCTTCCCCAGAAGCTTATGCAAGTCACTGCTATAGGACAAGTATAATCCCAGAGGAGAGCAGTGCTGGGGATGGGGAGGGATGTGAGGGAGGGCTGCCATGGCTACGTGTTGGGAGGAAGGGGTTAAAAGCAGAATTGCTCAAGTGACCTTGCACCTGGGAGTAACTCTTGATAAGCCTGTGAACAGCAGGCCAGTGATCCTCTGATCTTGTGTACCCTCTGCTTTGGGGATCCCCTGGTTAGTGAGGTAATGGAAATAAATTTACTCTTTGTGTTCCAGCCGCTGCCTGTGCCACCACTACAGGATCGGTGATGCTCAACCCACCCAGCAGCAGAACACAGCCGCCCGCTGCTTTTCCTTTAACAAAAAATACACAGAACCCCTCCCAAAACCCAGAGGCTCTGCACCCCCCTCGTGGTACCTGGCTGTGAGGTGTCAGTCTGGCCCCGCTTCGCCCGCACGCAGTACTCCCACCGGACACCGGCGTCCTGGACGTACTGCTCCAGGTCCTGGAAGAGGGCGGAGAAGGAGAGGCGGCTGGCCCGCTCGATGGTGTAGTAGAGCAGGGCTGCCCGCCACAGGAAGGGCTGCTTGCGGAAGAGGACGCTGTGCAGGCTGGCCAAGCCTTCCTCCGTGGGGTTGGCGGGTTTCAGGCTGTACTGCTTGCGGCCCTCGGAGCTGTGCCAGGGCTGGCGGGTGTTGTTCACCCCCCGGATGTAGTGGGTGCCTGGGGAGGGGGGGACAGGAGTGAGTGTGGTCACCCACAGCCTCCAAAAAGGCTCAGCTCCCACCCCCCCTGCCCCGAGTCGCTGGGGTTGGGTGTCAGCTCCAGTCTTGGTCGATGATGATGATGCCATGGGGCATCTGCTTGCTCTGGTACCCAGGAGGAGGCCAGGACATGGGTAAACAGGTGGGTGCCCAGCATGCCCTCCCTGCACACAGAGAGGGATGCAGGTGGCCTCAGCCCCTTCCAAAACCTGCCCAGGATGCCTCCTTGCAGGACCTGTAGGTACCACCTTGCCCCAGGCCGTTCCCCCAAAAATGTTCACAGCATCCCCCCTGCTGTGCCCCCCACCCAAAGCCACCTTCCCCCCCACTGACCTATCTCGTGGCGCAGCATCCCCTCCAGCCAGTGCTGCCGGGCTCCAGCCAGGTTGATGGCCAGTGTGGGCCTGCTGTCCTCCACCATCATCACCGCCTGGGACAGGAGGTCATCCGTGAGCTGCACCACCACCTGCAGAAGGAGGAGGAGGCAACTGCCATCAGCAGGGTCTTGGCTCTCAGCAGAGCCTGACATGGTGGCAGATGGTCAGAAAAAAGCCACTGACACCACGGGTGGCACCGTTTGGCTCTGCTGCACCATCACCAGAATGTGCTGCAGCTCCCCAAAGGAACCACAGACAGCAGGAGCCACTGGGGGGGATAATGAGAGGAAAGAGATGATCCCATGCAGGGGATGAAATAGCTCCTTTAATCTCTTTACAGCCAATAAAGCTGAGCAGGCACTGTGGGGGCAGTGGGCAGCTGCTGAGCAGCCTCCTCCAGCATCCCTCTGGCTCCAGCATTACCTCCACAGGCTTGTTCCCATGGGCTCCCCACAATTTTGTGGCCACACATGATAGGCATGCTCTGGAGACTTGCCTGGTCCCCCTTCTGCATCCCCACTGGCAGTGGGGATGGAGCACTAACTTTGGCCACCAAAACAACCCTGCTCTGAACACCCAACAGCACCAACATTGTTATGTGTCCAACCTCTGCACCCCCCAAACAAACATCTCCTCAGGGGCTCAAGGCTCTGGCTCCATTTTCATGGACTCCCCTGCAGATTCTCCCCATTCAAGGCTCCAAAACATGAGCAGTGAGGATGGCTCCATGCCAGCCCACCCTCACAGAAGGAACCGTGTGTGCTGGCCATAATTCACAGCAGGAATGGGCATCACATGTGCAGGACTAGTCAGTATCTTTACACAAAAAAACCAGCTATTTTGGGAAAACTGGCTACTGCAAGCACTGGAGCCAAGAGAGCTGCTCTCCATGAACAGGAGTTAATGTGCAAACCAAGCAGCATTTTTTGACCACCCAACTTCAGACCTGCAGTGACTCAAAGCTGCAGCATGGCTGGAGATGGTCCCTGGGAGCTCTTGCATCCAAGGTTTGGCAGTGGCAATCCTAAGGACAGCAATCAAAACTGTTCCCCTACATACATATTAACTCTACAAACCATCTGTTATTTCACAGCTGACACTTTTCAGGATGAAAACATGTGCATGCATTACTAAGTGACAGTTCTTTCAATTAAAAAAAAAAAAAAAAGAGAGGAGACTGAATTGGTTTGCTTTAAATCAGATTTATTATTAATATTATTATTTATTACGAAAGCCAAAAGAGCAGCTTAACAGACTCCACTGCTGGGCAAACGAACAGCACAAAATACTTACAGCGCAACTGCTTACCTGGATTAAAATACCCCAGTGTGAAAAGGGATCCCTCCAATGCAGAGAAGAGATTTGCCAGTTCACCTCTGACTCCTCACACAGAGCCAGGCACCCAGGAGCACTGGAAAGGGACTTCTGGCATTGCTGGAGAATGCAGCTTCACAAACACTGCCGTTCTGCTGCCTGCTGCAGCCCAGCCCATCCCACTGAGCAGCACCACTTGCCTTACTTTGGGACCCTCCAGCTTTGCTGATGTTGTTATAACCAAAATCCTGCTCCTGCAGCAGCAGCACCAGCCCTCCAGGTCTGTGACCTCTCTTGCTCTGAGCAGCCTCCCCAGTGCATTCTCGTGGCCCAATGAAGCTTCTGCTCAGCTTTCGTGGATTAAATGATGGAGAAAAAGCTCATCCCAAGGAACTGAGGGAAGGCTCCTGGTGGCCCCCACGGCACCGGAGCACAGGGTTCTGCCTCTCCCCAGGACACCAGCACTGCTCAGGACCTCCGACACTGAGAAGGCAGCTCAGAGGTAGGGGGACACCACCGATGGGATTCCAGGAGACACCAGCTAGCGCTGTTTAGGCTGACAACATTCCACAACCCCAGGGATTACCATGCAGAACTTACCAACGGAGCCAGGTGTTTCTCTGCTGCAAGCTGTGAGCTCGCCAAAATCCATACGGAGACCTCCGAGCTCCGGCAGCGTCACCTCCGTCCTGAGGCAGAAGAAAAGCAGAAGAGCTTCAGGATCTGCAGCTTGGACCCCGAAAAAAGCAGCTTTTGAGGGCACAGAGTTTAATTACGGCAGGAATACTTACCCAGGAGCGCGCTGCCTGCGGTGCCAGAAAGCGGGATCCTTCCTGCCTTTGCCGATCGGTGACGGGGACACAGGGCAGCTGCCTGCAGTGGCTGCCACCAGCCTGGCCATGCTGCCTGCCAGGACTGACTGTGGGCAGGGACACACCAGCTGCTCGGTCTCTGGGCCTCATGCTACCACCACATGAGTTTCTCCTTTTTTTTTTTTTAAGCAAGCCATCGTGATTAGTATGCACCAGGGAAGCAAAGGGCACGGCAGAACAGACAGGGCACAGATGGTGAAAGTCAGGAATCAAGAGATACAGGTGCAGGGAGAGAGATACACGCCTGGAACCACCCAGTTCCCCGACAGGGTGTGAAATTATCAGCGACGCAGAAGTTTCAGCAGGTTTTGTTCCTGTGCAGGGAGTGAGCTCTGCCAACATCACTGCGTTGAGAGCAGGTGAAACCCTTCCCTCTTCCCTACCCCAGAGACATTCTAATGGATAGAAAGGAACAAACTAGTGCTTTAATTGTTTTAAAAGCACTTAGCAGAAGTCCCAGATAAAACAGCCACATATCTTGCACACCGATGTGCAAACACAGTGACTGAACCCTGCATTGCCCTGAGTTGGAAGGGACCCACAAGGTTCATCGAGTCCAAGCCCTCATAGCTCTGAGCAAAGGGAGAATTACACAGGGTTGGAAGGAAGCCACTTTACACCAGTATGTAAGAAAAAAAGATGGCTTTCTGCCCAGCCGGAGCCCAGTTAATGGAGAAGAGAATAGTTAAAACTGATCAATTAATAAAGCCAAGACGTAGAGCTCAACTAGCATGTTGTAAGTGCAGGTCTGTAAGACTGGCCAGCTTTCTGTCTGGGTATCGAGACTGGTTCTGGGCACTCAAAGGCAGCTGAATTACAGGAAAAGATCTGCAGAAATCCTTTCTGTCCACAGCAAAGGCTTAGGAGGCCAAGGTGCCAAATTCACATCACAGAGACACCCTCAGGAGGGATCAGGGCAAACCAAGGGTGCTGGAGGAGAAACATCCCCTGAGCAGGTGGGGCCTCAGGGGACCACTCATTCCCACTTTTGCAGGCATGGAATGCTCTGGGAACCACTGGGCAAGGTGATGCTTTGGAGAAATGCTCATCAACAACCCTGTTTGGAGATGGAGGTGAAAAATCAGAGGTAGGAAACACAGTCTGGCCAAGAGGCAGTGGTGAGGAAGCTGCCACGTCAGCCAGCACTGCATGAGCTCTGCCCTGCAGCCAACAGCCCAAGGTAGCCCTGCAAGCCAAACCACACAAAGCCAGGTTCAGAAATCCTTCTTAGCCCTTGAATCCAGGACACTGGAAGTATTTTGCCCACACCTTGCTGGCAGAAGGGGAAAAAAGAATGCCCCTTAACTGCAGCTGTGGGACATCCTGTCCTGGATGCTGCTGGGGGTGCAGAGAAACCAGGTTAAGAGATGCTGAACTCCCTGAGCTCCATCCCTCATGGCTACTGTTGCATCTTAACCACCTATTTCCCAGCCTTAAAACCGGAGCTTGGGGTTTCAAAGCACCATGACCCGGCATGTCTTGCAGGACAGCAGGAAATCTCTGCCCCTGGCTCTGCTTTTGGACACGTGGGCGAAGGCAGCTGTCGGAGACATCTGCCATCCCACCGCCAACAGCAGATGACTTCCCCACAGTAACTGATGCCTCATGCACACAGCAAAAGGCTCCTGGCATGGCCACACAGACAAGTAGCAGCTCCCTCTTCTCTCTCAAGCATAAAAGGGAGATACGTGTGGAAAAAATCACAGGAAATTGGTGGGAAACCAGCACCCATGTCCCAGTGCCAGGGTACAGCGAACACAGCCAAGCCGAAGAGGAAAGGACAGACACCACAGCTCAGAGTGGAAAAATCTCCTCTTCGTAGCCAAAACATTTCTTAATCTGAGTGCTTTTTATCAGAAAATAAATATTTTGCTGTATTTTACGAGCGATAAAGGAGGGATGTGGATTTACCTCTCCCACACAGCCTTCCTTCTGCATGTACTTTCGGATCACGGACCAGATCTGGCACTTGCTCAGCAGCCTCCCGCCCGTGGCGACCTCGAAGCTCTCGTAGGTCCCATACTTCTCCAGGACTGTACGGATGATCCTGATAGCCTGTTGTACACAGAAACAAAACATCAGTGCAAACATCCTCCCTGCTTAAAAACACACCTTGAAATCCCACGTGCGATGAACCCAGAGGAGATAATCCCTGATTAACGCCTCTAAAATGAGAGGTGGTTCTGCGATACCTAAAAAAACAAGGAGACTGACCCGGCTGGAGGTGGCCACCAGGACAGGCAGACACTTCACACAATCAGCACGACCCACAGCATGTTCTTTCTGCTTTTTGTCACCCTTGCAAGCATCTCCTGTGGGAACGGGGCCAAGCAGAAGTGAAACTGCGTCGTCCCAGCGTGGTTAAAGCCGTGATTATTTTCAACCTTTTCTGCTTTCAGTTCTCCTTTCAAACTCCGGTGCTTGCACAAAAGAGCTCCAGTTTCCCTGCTTGCTTTTTCACTCCAAGAGTTTCTCACTACAGCACTGAATTCCAAGCCTGGCACTGAATTCCAAGCCTGGCAGTAAGGTTGTGCATCACCCTCTGCAGCGGTGCTGCTCCAAACAAGGTCTCAGCACCACCAGCCTGCTGCACACCCAACAGCCTTCTAATAACAGCAGCACGTGCTCTGTTATTTGCATTAACATTTATGGAGCACCTATAAAACACGAACATTTATGAGCACGTTTCCTCCCCCAAAAGTGTGTTCTCATTGTAGACATTTTCAAGCAATGACTTTCTCCGGCCATTGGAATATATATTAATATGTATTAATATTAGTATTATAGTAATATATACCCCAAAGCAGATGACAATGGCTTTCAACCAATTCTGGAAGCTTTCCAGCAGTTTTATTGCATCTGCAAACCTGGCTGAGCTGCTGCCAGGCTTCCCAGCCCAGGACCAAGTGCTGCTCTTGAACAGTGGGTGTTTTACCTCCTCCTGCTGAGCAAACCCACTTTGCTCTCATATGGGCTTCAGGCAGCAGCTGGAGCCCCGTGGAGGACATCCCATCCCTTCTCTCCTTCCTAAGGTCACCCAGGATCAGGAGATGGGTGGTCACCACCAGTATTCATCCAACACTCCATAAGACAAGAGGAAATGGCCTCAAGTTTTGCCAGGGGAGGCTTAGGTAGGATATCAGGGAAAATTTCTTCATGGAAACAGTTGTCAAACATTGAGACAGGCTGCCCAGGGAAGTGGTGGAGTCACCATCCCTGGTGGGATTTAAAAGACCTGCAGATGTGGCACTTGGGGACATGGCTTAGTGGTGGGATTGGCAATGTTGGGGTAATGGCTGAACTCGATCTTAAGGGTCTTGTCCCACCAAAACAACTCTATGATCCTAAAAGGAGCTTTGTGATCTGCATCTGGTGAGCAACCTCCTCTGCCCCTGCAGAAGGTACTGATTTTCCTTCCCTGGGCAGTTTTCACAGCTGTTTTTTATTCTCAAGTCACTTACAGTGTTTTCCCAGGAGAAGTTGTGCTCAGGTTTTGTGTTCTGAGTTTTGTTTTGCTTTTTGGGTTAGGGGGTTTTTTTGTATTTTTTTGCTTTGTTTGCTGAATGATCACGCTCATTTTTGCAGCGCCACGAGATAACCTCCCATCGACCCAGGCAGAAAAAGGACCTTTTGTCCTCCCACCTCTGCTCAGCCACTTGCTCTCTCTCCTCCCAGGGGACCCAAAGCACCAAGCCAAGAGAAACCCAGCACAGCTGGTGCCCAGGAGTAAGACAACAAAGAGCACGCTCCTCCCCGAACTTCAGTGCACATCCTGGAGAGCAAAATTCCTGGCATATCAGGTTCAGTGTTCTGAGCATCTCCAAATCAATGCACCCACCATATGCAGTGGGATAACAAATCCTCCAGCCCCAGCTCCGTGCTGGTGCTGCTCACATTCACATGACAAACCAGGGATGTGATCTCCAGGGTGATGAGCCTCCACAGGCTGGAAGAATCCTCCTGGTTCATTTAATTTTTCTACTGAATAACTCCCCCCCAGCACATGCAGAGCAGCTGGTGGAGCAGCTGGAGGCAGGGAGCTGGTGTTGGTTTGTCTGCTCGTGTCCAAGGATGCTGACTTAGCAAAATGTCTCACTTATTTAAGCTCCATGATTAATGAAGGTCTTTGCAAATAAAAACAGTTTATAGCTAATAGTGAGCTGACAAGGAAGAAGGCTTCCCAAAATAAAAGAGACTGGAAGGAGGTCACTGCAGGGAAGAGCAAAGGAACAGTGACATGAATACTGTCCCATCACACAGACACAGGAGAACTCAGAGAAACATTGGCAGAGACACTCAACACTTAATGTCCCTTGCAAAATGTTTTAGGATCCACGATGAGACCACTTACAGTGGTTACAAACTCTTAATTCCATTCATTCAAAGTACTGCCCAGAGAAAAAATGATCTCAATTATTCGTCTTTTACTATGCTGCAAGTCCACTGCACCAAAAGAGAAAGCATGGGGGGAAACAGCTCCGAGCAACTCATTTTACTGCATGACTCAGGGAAAGAAACAGCACTGAAACACAGGAGGGAAATGCAAAAAAGCCAGCGAGGTCTTTGCAGAGTTGGAGCATCTTCCCTGCAACAGCCTTGCTGGCACCAGTTTATCTGGGGCAGAGGTATGGTAGGCACTGGGAATGATGAACTGCTTAGAAAGCTGTTTACAGAAAGGGCCTGAATCATCTGGATAATAATCCAGGCAGAGACACGGGCAGTGATGCAGGAATAAGTAAACATTCAAAAAGCAATAAATAAATCAGCAAAGAAGTTGTTATTTGAACAAATCTCTCCCGACTGAGAGGTGCAAAGAAACAGCTCTGGTGTGCCAGTCAGAATTCAGGATCAGAGGTTTTTATCTGTTCCCTTGTTTGTGTGGCAGAAAGGATGCTCTTCCCAGAGGCAGGATGCTCACCCCTGGGAGCAAACTGGTTTTGGGGTGCCAAGCATAGAGCAGCTCACTCCCTGCATCCTGGAAAGGCTCATTGGTGGGCAGAGCACTCTGAAAGCATGCTCCTGACTCTTTCCTCCTGTTGAATGACCAGGAGCTGTTTCCTCAGTGCTATGCCCACGGCAGAGAGTGAGTTGGGAATATATCAGTAGTGGAAACACGGACACAGTTACACAAAATCATACAGACTCCTTAAGCAGAGTCTACACCAACTAATATCATTAATGACCGTATTTGCTGATGCTTTAAGGATGCTGCCATAACCTTTAGGCCTTCCACAAAACAAGCCAGACTTAACCACCGGGACATTCAGGCTAAGGTCAGCTTCCCACACTGTCACACACGTGCTCCAGATCCTTGGCTGCTATTTCTACAGCAAAAAGTGCAAAAACACACCAGGAAGGTGCCCCTGATGGAGCACAGCTCTTAACGTAAGCAGGAGACAGTTTGATCATAGAATCACAGACTGGTTTGGGTGGAAAGTGACCTTAAAGATTGTCTAGTTCCAACTCCCTATCCATGGGCAGGGACAGCTTCCACTAGACCAGGCTGCTCAAAGCCTCATCCAACTTGGCCAACACTGGCAGCATCACCCAGCACCAGTATGACCAGCACCCACATCACCCACAGAGCAGGTACTGTTCCTGCAGGTAGGTGAGGTAACTAAAAACAGGTTTAAGAAATCACAGGGTGAGTGTGCTGAAGGCAGGATACAAAAGCAGTTGAGGGGAGCAGGATCAGGCAGCAGCTGGGAAGGAAAGCAGGCTGTGAGGTTTCACATGGGCAAGGGGGAATGGCTTTGAATTGACAGAAGAGTGGGTTTAGGCTGGACATTAGGAAGAAATTCTTCGCTGTGAGGGTGGTGAGGCACTGGCACAGGTTTCCCAGAGAAGCTGTGGATGCACCATCCCTGGAAGAGTCCAAGGCCAGGTTGGATGGGACTTGGAGCAACCCGGTCTAGTGCAAGATGTCACTGCCCATGGCTGGAGGTGGGGTCTTTAAGATCCCTTCTGTCCTAAACCATTCCAAGATTCTGTGAGCATGGACCAGCGCCTGGCCGGCCCCACCACGGAGCGGTCCCACCATGATACATCCCGGCGGCACGTGGGTGCCCACACCCTCTCGCGGAAAATGTGGCGAGCCAGAGTCCCCCCGTTCCTTCTCCTCCTCCCCCCCCGGCCGAGCATCCCTCCCCGCCTCACCTGAGTCACGAAGCGGTCGGAGGCGGCCCCGTACTTGTCCAGGACGGCGGCGGGCACCGGCTCCGCGTACTCGAACTGCGGGTCGTACGCGAAGCTGGCGCGGAAGAACCGCTCCCGCTCCGCCTCCACGTTGCGCGGCCGCAGCGCCACGAGCAGGCAGGGGCTGCTGCGGCGCCCGCCGCCCTCCTCGCCGCGGCCCCGCGCGATGTGCGGCAGCGAGGCGGCGGCCCGCAGCCCCCCGCGCCCCGCCGCGCCCTCCCCGCGCCGCGTCCCGGCCCCGGTCTCCGAGAGCCGGCGGGTCCCCCGCGGGCAGCGCGGAGCGGGGCGCGGCGCGGGGGGCGGCGGCGACGGGCAAGGGCAGAGCGGGGCGCCGTGTCCCGGCCCGCCCGCCGCCCCGGAGCCCATCGCCCCGGAGCCCATCGCCCCCGCGCCCATGGCCGCGGCCTCCAGCGCGGCCGCTGCGGGGGCTGAGCCGGCCCCGCGCCCCGCCCCGCCCCGCCCCGGGCACGCACCGCCCGCCGCCAATCGCGGACGGGGACGGAGCGGGGACAAGGCGGACACACGGCGGGGACAGAGCGGGCACATAGCGGGCACGGCGGGTCACCAACCCCGGCAGTATCGCCAAACCCGGCGGCATCGCCAGCCCCGGCAGTATCGCCAACCCCAATGGTATCACCAACCCCGGCGGCGTCGCCAGCCCCGGCTGCACGGCCGATCCCGGTTGCGTTGCCGCCTCGGCAGCGTCGCCAGCCCCAACTGTGTCACGACATTTGTATTGCCAGCCCCGGCTGCATCGCCGCGCTGCTTCAGTCACCAGCCTAAGGGTGCTGCATCGCTAACCCTGGTTGTGTCACCAGCCCTGGCTGCATCGCCAGCCCCGGGTGCATCACCGGTCCCAGTTGCTTTTCCAAGGCCAGTCATGTTTCCATCCCAGTTGCTTTCCTAGCACCAGTTGCATCATCAAGCCCCAGTAACATCACCAACCCCGGTTCTGTCACCAACTCCAGCCACATTGTCACCGGGACCATGTTGCCAGCCCCAGTTGCATCACTGACCATGTGTTTTCTCCCAAACCCCTGGCTCCTGAGGTGCCTGTGGGCAGTGAGAACCTCACTTTTTGCTTATGGCTGGCTTCACTACCCTGCTGTGAAGGACAAGGCAGGCTCAGCATGCAGAAGCAAAGTGTGTTTATTATGTTGTAAATCTGCTGATTTTGAGTTGGTCTTGCCCGAGGAGCCTAGCTCACTGCTCTTGTAAGCCGTACCTGCTGTGCCACCCCTGTGCCACCTCCGTGATCACCCCAGTAAGTCAGAGCCTGCTCTCATTGTCCCAGGTGAGCAGAGGCTCCAGGTGAGCACCGTGGGCTCCACAGCCTCTAAAGTGCCTAAACATGGCTTGCTAGCGAGAAGGGCTTGTGCGTACGCTGGAATTCACGAGTGTGATGTTAATGAGCTGGCAGCATGGTTAATTATCCACCCACTAGTGGGAGGTGACAAGCCTCTGAAATATAATTAGTCACCGTTCCCTAAAGAAAAACCAATCAGTGTGGAAGTGGGTGCCAGCCCATCCACCTGAGCTGTTGGTCTTGCTCACTTTCCTTCCAAACTCAGCTCCGAGTCCTTTGCTCCCCTGCATGGCAGTTTGTGGTGGCCACCATCATGGAGGGAAGCTGGCCCTCACTCCTTTCAGTTCTTTTTAGGCTCCTTAAGGACCTTGTACCCAGGTAAGTTCTTCCCCCCCTTCCCAGCCTCTGGGTTGGATCTCACTTCCCCTGTCTGGCCCTGCTCCTGTTGGCTCCCCAGCAGGATTTCGTTGATGTAACTGAGCGTCAGGTTGCTGAAGACCATGTTAAAGTGGTGGGCACCTCGCAGCTCCTGGACATGCACCTTCTGTTTCTGCTGGTTGCGCCACCGCTTGCACAGCTCCAAGCTGCGTGTGTTGATGCTGTCGTCCCCGTCACCATAAATTATGTCCACGGGGTCCTCGTAAGGGAAACGCTCATCATACACGTAAGTCTCCGCTGTGGGGAAGCCTGTGCCATAGAGGCAGTACGTGTCCACCCCAGGAGGGGGTAAGTCCTTCAGCAAATCCTTCATGTCCTCCCACATGTACCAGCCATCCTCCAGGTTGACGTCGGTGAAGAAGCGTTGGTAGTCCCGGTAGGTGTAGTTGTAGGAGGGTGTGGAGATGAAAACGTGGTTCTCGGGCCAGGCCAGGGTGGTTGGGAACATCCAGGGGTTGGTGGTGGTCATGCGCTGCTCCTCACGCAGCTTGATGTTGGACATGAGTGGGATGCCCTGATTGTCACCTGTGGGACACACAAGGGCTCATCAGAAACAGCAACACAATCCACCCTCGCAGATGGAGCCTTTGGGATCAGCCCCTCCCAACAGTGATACATGACTGTCCCCTGGTCAGATCCAGCTCAGCTCTTCCTCTCCTTACCCCTACTCTGCTCGTGATCATATGTCCTCTCCTCACCCCTCTGGCTACAGCTATCCAGAGCAGCCTTCCAAACTCTTCTCTCCACATCTCAAGCTGTTTGGAGGGGCTGAGCATAGACAAACCTGGACGTGTGATGGCCCAGAACAACCCAGCCCTGAACTTTCCCTGTAACCCCAGCACCTCCCCTCCTACCTGCAGGGACAGGAGTGAGCTGAGCCCGACAGTGGGTGACCAACCTGCATGTCTCCTGCAAGCCTTGGCATTGTGTCTGGAGCCCTAAGACCATGGAATGAACCCAGATGACCTTAAAAATACCTCTGGCTCTTGTGGAAACAGAGAAAAATACAAGCAGGTGACTTAAGGGTGATGCAAGGGGCCAGATGTTCAAACCTCCAAGCACATGATTTTTATTCCCATGCATTTTTGGAGGCTCAGCTTGTGACTTGTGGATATTCTGGGCTGTCGGCATTAGGCAAGTGACTGTGGCTTTCTGGGCTGCAAAGAGGCTAAAGAGGAACTAGGTCCCCCACCTCTTCCACCACTGTGTCTTTTCCCTGCCCATCCTTTCCATTTCTGCAGGAGGGAAAGAAAACAGAGAGGTGGCTGCACGCGAGGAGTCACCCACCGGATGCCAGGATACGGAGGGGCTTCACAGACCCTCCCCAGGGGGCACCGAGGGAGATGAATCCCCCAATGTACTGATCTTTCCAGGCCTGTGTCTGCTGCAGCAGGAAGTAGAGGACATGCAGGTTGCCCATGCTGTGCCCAATGAGGAAGACGCCTCTCTGGTACTCGTCGTGCATCTCCTCGATCAGTGCCTTCAGGTTCTGGAAGTACTCGGGCTGGTCCTCTATGGACAAGAGGGGAGCATGATGGCATGAGGCTTATCCTGCTTCCCTCCCTACACAGAGGGCCTGGCCACAACCCCCAGACTTACGGGGTCCAACCCTCCAGTCGTAGGGGGCTGCCCGAACCGTCTGGTCCCTCACGTAGCCGTTGTTCACCAGGTTCTGAACCAGCGTGTGCAGGTAACCTGCAGACAGAGAGAACAGGTGGGAATTAGGTCTGTGGTCTTCTCTTGTCAACCTTTTTCCATCCTGGTCCTGGTCACAACCAAAATGTTTTCTGGTAAGCCCTGTAGCTTGGTGGCTCCAGCCAGATGTAGTGGCTCTGTGCATCCCATTGTGTACTGGGGTCAAGAACGGGGTGGTCCCTGCTGGGATTCACAGGGAGCGTGTCCCCAAGGCTAATGTCCCTCATTCCCAGAGACCTGGGCTCTCTGCAGAACCAGTCCCTGCTGGAGACATGGGGACACCTCCCCATTTGCAGGGAGCACCTGGGATCCCCAGACACCCCTCGCTTCTCCTCTCACCTGCCAGCTTGCTCTGATCCAGGTATTCCACAGAATAGGTCTTGCCAAACCCAGGCACGCGGATGTGCACCCCCGGGGCGTTGGACATTTTCCGAGAGGTTCGGTTGTACACCACCCTGCAGGGACAGGACAGGAGGCAGCAGAAGAGCCATGTCCCCACGGGGACATGGGGCTGGGGTGGAGATCACTGGCTGGCAGCTGGGACCTCAGGGGCTGTTTCCGAGCCTTGTGTGGATGGGGAGGTGGACTGGTGCCCAGCCAGTGTCCATGTCTCTCGCCTGGCATCCCGGGACAGGAGGCTCTGATGGAGCAGGCTGCAGCAACCCCCTCACCCTGTGGCCCTGGGCGGGGTGGCAGCATCTCCAGTGGGTGCTCAGGACAGTCTGGCTGGGCATGAGCACATGGCAGGAATGTGGCAAAGGGACAGGAGGTTGGAGCCAGATAGTTGTGCTCCCAAACAATCCCATGGTCCTCCCGTGTTATTCCGTGTGTGCTTGATCATGGCCAGGGGGAGGAGAGGGGAGGGAGATCCTTGGTATGTCATTTCCCCAGGGAGCTCCCGGGGTAGGGTTGAATGGTACCTGGTGTTATCAATCCAGCAGTCAACCCCCACTGGCAGGAAGGTGTTGAGGTTGAGCCAGATGGTGAAATAATCCTCTGTTTTGCGGTAGCACATCCAGTTCACCACATCCGGCTTGTCCAGCTTGGCTTCCAGCTGGTTCCCAAGGCACCCGGGCACTGGAGGCACCACAGAGGGAGAGCAGAGCAAGCTACAGGCCCCATCCCACTGGCCCCGTGGTGCTGCCCACGCAGCTCTTGCCCTGGTTCCCCAGGAAAGGTTTCCCTGGGGCTGCCTGGCCTGCAGGAGCTGCATCCCTGGAGAACAGCCCACTCTGCACAGGATCGAGGGTGCTCAGAGCAGAGAGGCAGGGCGAGCACGAAAGCAGTGCTAAAAGTGCATCCTCAGGGACCCTTCAAGCTGCCTGTCCCATGAGGTGACCCCCAGAGCTGCCACCCTTGGCCCAAATGTGCCAGTCCCCACCAGCACAAAGCATTTTGGATTATTCCCCCTGCCTGGCTGGGTTTCCACCCTCCTCTCCTCCCTGCAGCCCAGAGGAAGGAGTCAGTGCTGCTTGGCACTGCCCATCCCTACTGCATTCCTGGAACCTCGTCCTGGGATAGTGGGACAGCTCAGGGATGCAGAGTTCCCAGGGAGATGAAAGTCCCAGCGCTGGCTCCAGAGACCCATGCACTGTTTTCCTGAACTTTAAACCCTCCAAACAGACTGAACAAGGTCTCTGAAATGGTTTGGTGCTGAGCAGGACTGTACTCTGCAGGAATTCAGTGGGAACAGTGTGTGAGGGAAACACGGTGCAGCTTTAAGCAAGTTCACTTGTGTGACCTGGGCTCCCTCAATGGAGGATGACAGTCACCGGGGTGTTTGGTCTGCTCTGGGAGCTTCAGTGTGGCTCCCAGCAGGCATGGGATACCCATCCCAGTGCCACCCTGATTGATATGCCTGAGCTGGGATCAGACACCATGGAGAGCTTTCCCAGCCGGTGTGCAGGAGCCAAGAGCCAGCTCCTGGTGCCAGCACTGACCGTGAGGGTGAGGACAAAAGGTGAAGGGACTGCAGGGGACAGTGAACTTGGTCAGATGGGAACACCAGGTGATTCCATGGACCCAGCAGGTCCAAGGACTTGCCCACAATACACAGCTGGGGTTGGTGTCGATCTTCAATGCCAAGGGCACGGCTGCAGGCTCTGAAAGCCTCGTGCCATGCAAGAGGGGAAGGAGATGTAGCAGTTACCTCCCTCAACCTGCTTCACAGCTCCCATCCTGTGGCATGTCCCCAGGGATATAGGGAGGGTCTAAATACTGTTTTCAAAGCACCTGATTTGAGATCAGGCCATCCAGTGGTCCCTGGTGTAGAGAGAGACCAGGCAGAGGGGATCTTCCTGGTCAGCAAGAGGAGGGGGACCACGAGCTGCTCTGATGGCTCCTAAGGTGCACAGCCAGCACCCCCTCACCCCTGGCACACAGCCCTGAGCTCTGCCTCCCCTTCCAGAGGACATTAGGTAATTATTAAGGGAGTTCCTGTGGGGGCGGAGGGGTTATCGGCGTCCCAAGGGCACTGGGGGCTTCCGGGACGCCCGGCCCCGGGGGATGGGTTACTTGAGGAAGCTGAGCAGCACATGGGGCAGCCAGATCCAGATGGGCATGGGGCAGGCCCTGGGGCTGGCACTGGGGGACAAGAGAAGATGCTCCGACCACCACAGGTAATCCTGAAAAATGGCACCTGGTGACAGCAACCTGGGTCTACTGGGCACCCCAGGAGGAGCAGTCCCAGGACATGGGGGATCCAGACACTGTTCCCTTGCTGCCTGAGGCCTCTGGGAGGGGAGTTTGCAGGGCCAGCCCTTGGCATTGCGGCAGGGAGGGATCTTCTGCTTTTTCTCTTCTCTTTTTTAAGGGGAAACTTGGCATGATTCAAGAAAAAGGAGGAAAAAAAACAACTCTGTGCAGCAGAGGTTTCATGGCAAAACCTGAGTTCAGGTCCCTGGCAATGGCACAGGGGCAAAGGAAGGCAGAACGGTGTAGGAGAGAGGTACCAGCAGGTGGTAGCTGCTCACACCTCCCTGAGGCAATACCCCCACCGCTCCCTTCACCTTCCTGTGCCCCTTTTCCTGCTGGCTTGTCCCCAGGCAGGGTTGGCAATGGGTGGGATGTGAGATGGATGCCCTTTTGCAGCAACAGAGGAGGACTTAGCCATCACCAGGGAACGGGAGAAGAACACAGGATGGGGTGGGCTGCAGGGGAGTGGGAGGTGGTGGATGCACCCACTGCACCAGCAGCAGCCGCTTTGGGAAGCGGCAGAGAAGGGTGTGCTGCAGCCCCTGTCCCCATGCCAGCAAAGTTCCCCCAGACCCAAGCAAACTCTCTGGGACAGATGTGAGATAACAGAGCCCCATTTGCTTTCTGAGGTGCCCAGCCTGTCCCCTCAGCTCCAGAAAGCTCTGTCTGGGTACGGCCAGCCCTGTGTCCCTATCCCGGTGAATGGGAGGGGACTGAGGAGCCGTGTGTCACCCCCCCCTTCCTTGGTGGCTCCAACTCCAGATAGCCAAGAGCCATCACAGCCAAAATCCACCGGGTTACCAGCAGCACAGCACCCCAACCTCACTGTCTGCTCGGGGGGCTGCACAGCACCCACGGTGCCCACCCACACCCCACATGCCACCCGCGCCGGTGTGACCTTACCGAGCACCACGGGAGGTGTGCTGTTGGTCGGGGGAGCTTCTGGGGTGGTGGTGGGTGGAAAGAGGACATTGAAGAGCCAGAACTGGGACGTGGGCTGCAGGAGCAGCAACAGCGTCAGCAGCGCGAGCCCGGCGCCGCTGCTCCCCATGGCAGGCTCGGCCGGGATCCTCCGGACGGCTCCGGGCAAAACAGCCTTTTATAATTTTTACGCAGGTCCAGCCAAGAGGCACCCGGGCTGCAGGGGAGGGGAGAGCTGCAAGGGGCTGGCCGTGAGGAGGAGGAGGGACGGGGAGGGACGAAGGATTGGCCTTATGGACAACCCATGCCCTGCCAAAGCCAGTCCAGTGGTGCCCAGAGGCTCTTCGTGCCCCAGGAGCCCTGCTCGGGGGTACCACGCATTGAGAAACTTCCCAGTGCCTCAGTGTCCCTCTGCCCTGTGCTGGGGTAGTGGCTGCCACATTCCATCCCCTGAATGGTGCTCTGGGGGCAACCCCACAGGGCTGCCCAGGGCTGCTCCCTCCCTGCCTGGGGGAATACAGCCCCTCTCTGCTCCCTCTGCCCTCGGCAGGGAATGCTGGTGGTGCCAACATGGCCAGGTGGACCCCCAGGGAAAAGATAGTGGGGTTGGAACAAGTGAAGACACATCTGAGCAGCCCCTTGTGTCAAATGGCAGCACCACATTCCCCAGTGTCATTCCATGCACCGCCCCTGCCCCGTGACCCCCTGCCCAGGCTGGCCCATCCAGCATCCTCCCAGCATCCCCCCGTAAGCACTTGGTCCTGGAACCCCACAGCTCCTGGCTGCTGCAGGCTCCAGATCCCCACAGGTGCCCACTCAGTGCCAGCCCCAGATGGGGGAGCCCCTGCAGCCCCAACCTCCATGGGCAGGGCTCCAGGTGGCCCTGCCTGCACTGGGGACTGAGGACCCTCAGGAGCCAGTGATGCTCAGGCTGGAAGGGACCTTAAAGTTCATCTCATTCCAAACCTCTGCCACCAGCAGGGCCACCTCTCACTAGACCAGGTTGCTCCAAGCCCCACCCAACCTGGCCTTGAACAGGGATGGGGCAAAATCATACTCTCCTGCTGAGGGGAAATTGTCTTCTTCCTCCCAGGGAAGAGCGAGGTGGGACAGGTCTGCGTAGGGCTGGAGGGCACTCGTGGGTGGGCTGGACTGGCAGGGTGGGTTCCCTGAGGGGCAGAGGGGTCCCATCCTGCATTACAGGCAAGAAGGGCAAGAGAATATGTGGGGCGGCCTTTGGGTGTCCACCCTAGCTCACGCTTCCTCCGAGGGCTCCGTGTCTCCGTAACCCAACTCCTCGCAGCCGCCTCCCTCCCGCCTTCCCCCGCTCCTGCAAAAGCGCTGCTGGCGCTCGGACCCGAACCGAGGTTGCTGCAGCCCCAGAGCACGGACCCCAAACCCCTGTGCGATCCCAGCCCCAGAGCACGGACCCCAAACCCCTGTGCGATCCCAGCCCCAGAGCACGGACCCCAAACCCCTGTGCGATCCCAGCCCCAGAGCACGGACCCCAAACCCCTGTGCGATCCCAGCCCCAGAGCACGGACCCCAAACCCCTGTGCGATCCCAGCCCCAGAGCACGGACCCCAAACCCCTGTGCGATCCCAGCCCCAGAGCACAGCCCCCAAACCCCTGTGCGATCCCAGCCCCGAGCGGGGACCCCCCGGCGCAGAGCACGGCCCCTGTACGGTCACATCCCCTCCCCGCTCCCCTCCCACGGCAGGACCCTCCCGCCTCCCTCTGGGAGCTCCGGGGAGCGGCGGAGGTTTTACAGCCGCTCCCGCATCATCCCGCTCCCCTCCCTGCCAGCGCATCCCTACGGCACCGCATCTTCCCAGGGCGCATCCCCGTGCCGGATCAGTGCCCGCGGGATTCCCAGGAGCCGAGTGTTCAGCCCGGTGTGCGCTGGCAGCCTCGCTGGGGTGCTGTGGGGGTGGGAGAGGTCAAAGCAGGTCCCCACACCGTCCTTCCAAATGCTGCAGCAAAGTGGGGTCCCCCCTGCCTGTCCTGGACATCCCCCCAAAGCCCAGACAGGAGCCTGGATAGCTCAGTTGGGAGAGCATCAGACTTTTAATCTGAGGGTCCAGGGTTCAAGCCCCTGTTCAGGCGGTGGCTTTATCCTTTAGGAGCCCGTGGGCAGGGGCGGCATCTCCTCCTGCTGGGACAGTCCCTCCTAGGGGGCATGAAGTGGGAGACTGTTTCCCCTGCTCCCACTCTCACTGAAGGGTGCTCAGGAGCCCAAACCGACATCTTGAGGCGGTTTCCTCAGTTTGGGCTCCTGTTGGCACCTGCTTTTTCTGCATGACAAGCAGGGACTGGAGCATCTCTCCTGGGAGGGAAGCCAAGCTCTGCTCAGTGGTGCCCAGCGCCAGCACCAGAGGCCATGGACACACACTGGAACACAGGAAGCTCCATCTGAACATCAGGGGACACTTTTAACTATGAGGGTGACTATTTTCCCAGTAGATTCCTACGTTGTTTTAAGGGGAGATGGTTCATATGAGACCAGAGGCTGCACCAACCCATGGGGCCACCACACTGTCTCAGTTGAGCCCTGGACTGCACCGTAGGTGTACAGACACTTCAGGTTATTTTTGCAAAATAGAAAATCCTTTAACAGAAAACCAAAGCAATTTTGAATGAAAAATATCCCCCTTAGGATTTTTGACATTTTTCAACCTGAATATACATCAGTAACTCAGGCACAGTACATTGTTCTTCAGGTAAGTTTAGTGGCCTTACACCCCACATTGACTTTCTGGGGGAAAAAAAAATAAAAGAAAAGAGGAATGGAGAAGTTATGTATTTCCTTGTGTTTCTGCTTCTCAGCTCGGTAAAAGCAGGGCAGGCACTGCTGCTGCTAAAGGAAAACTTCTCTAGATATTTGTCTCTTCCTTACGTATAATCTTGAGAAGGGAAACTGCTTTTTGAGCTTTCCCTGAGTAAGGAAAATATGTTTCCACTAAATGAAGGTTGGAAGAGTGTGAAGTTGTGCAAGTAGTGCCCTACAAACAGTAAATCCTAACGGTAAATGCGCAATGATTTTTTTGTGCAATTAAAAAAATCCTCCCTCTCCCTTTCCCAAGCGCAAGCCCTGCCGACACCTGAGCCCATCTGACTGAATGCTGCAGCCTTCTGCTGCTTTCAGATACCCCCACAGTGGTGAATAAGCCAAGACCCACTGCTTGGGTGGGTGTCTTCTTCACCACCAGCCTGTGCCATACCTTTTGTGATTTCTCTTCTGAAAGCTGCCGTCCAGAATGAGTTCTGCACGGCTGTCAGGAGAGGGCACCAAGTCCAAGCAAACAGGGCGACTCCACGGTCTGAAGGCTCCAGGAGGGTAAAAGCAAAAGTTTAAGAGGCTTCCTCAGGCTGAAGCATCTCCCGGTGCACCCACAGATCTCCTCCTACCTCTTGGCACCCACGAGACCTCCGGTTCCCAGATCTGCAGTGTGCCAGGGGCATCCCTCAGCTCTGGGTGGGTTTTGCCTCTGCTGCGAAAGCATCTCTGGAGCTGCTGCAGCCAAAATCCCCTGGGGCGGGGAGTGCCGGCAGCTGGGCTTTCATCAGGTTAATTTTCCTTCTGCTGTGTCAGGTCGTTCATACCCTGGAGGGCAGGAGGGGCGAGCTGAGCAAGCTGCTGCCTCCCACCTCCTGTCACTCTGCAGGGCAGCCACAGCATTTTCTGGTCCTCTGCCTGCAAAACCGTGAGGAAGGGGAACGTGGGAGGCTGGGTGAATTCTAAATTCTCAAGTTTGCCCGGAAAATGGAGAAGCTGGAGTGCTTTCCCAGAAGTCCCACTGAAGTCTCACTGGAGAGCCCCCGGCCAGTGACTACAGGTCGGGAAATCCTTGTTGGTGTGAGTCTGGTCACTCTTAGCAGAGAGACCACCCAAGCTCGTGGCGCCTTCCCAGGGCGTGGCTTCTTTCCAAACCCAGCTCCTCGCAGCCGCCTCCCTCCCGGCTCTCGGCAAAAGTGTTGCTGTGACTCGGATTCGAACCGAGGTTGCTGCGGCCACAACGCAGAGTACTGACCACTATACGATCACAGCAGAAGGTGTCAGAAGGTGTCCTGCCACACGCCGGGACCGTGGGGAGGGGAGCGCCTGCTCCGACCCCTCCCCTGGCACGGGGAACAAATCCACGGTGTTTTATCAAGGAGACCACAAATGGGCTTGGATGATGCTGTTCAGAGCTCCAGCAGCATGGAATGGGGCCCTGAATTGTGCAGAACACTGGCAATGCTGGAATGGCACCTGGAGAGCGAGGCTGCTGCGAAGGATGGCACTGTTGAGGGGTATCATGCTGTAGGGTCATCACACTACAATGCAGCAAATTCAGGGTCATAATAGCTTCAGCTAAATCTAAGTTGTACAAAAGGTGAAAAATTAACTAATTTTTTAGTATCATATGTGATACAACAAATTTGGGGGAATTCAGTTAAAAATACAATGAACAGCATGAGGATCTCCACGGGGAGCTGAGTGATGCTGTGGGAAGGATCCAGACAGGGAGGTCCAGGTAACCTGGAATGTCCCCAGGACCCCACTACCACCTTGCTGCCTGATCATGATCCCTCTCCATGTTTTCCCACAATTTTATGCCTTGAAAATTGTGCTTTGATGACTCCAGAGCTCCTTTTGCTGTTGCTGGCCCCAGATGTAGGTTGGGCTCAGTGCTGGTGGAGAAGAAAGGACTCAGTGGGGGTGAGAGCTCCCTGCTCCACATGCTGGGTACCATCCCACTGCCACCTCCTCCCCAGCCCTCCATGCACCACAGGATATGCAGCAGGGGATCCCCGGTGCCCCCACGGACCCCAGGGCCCCAGTGTGCCCACTGGCTCCCTCACCCATCTCCATGGTGAGTCCCAGAGAGACTGTGGGCACCTCTGCTCATCATGGAGCCTCCAGTGCCACATATGACCCATGGAAGCCACCCAGAAGACAGGCAGAAACAGGATTTAACAGGAAGACAGAATAGGGTTTCCATCCCTGAGAGGGCTCAGGACTGCACTTACAGACTTCCTGCTTGCTGGTCTTCATGCATGTTTTAAACTACCTTGATCTCTGCTGGAGGAACAACACAGCAGGG